>NC_133658.1:348029007-348334007 GCF_037893015.1 Macrotis lagotis | reverse complement strand
AAGCCACTTAACCCCATTTGCCTGGCAAAAACCTAAAATAAACAAAGGAAAAAAAAAACCCTTAAGGTAAATATGCTCATATCCAAAAATCAATGTTTCAACAAAACATTTAATAAGCTAGAGCCCATCAAAATTAAAGATTTTTAAAATATGTAAGGAAATATCTTATCATAATGGACCTGAAATTATGAACAGTATTGCAGCAGAAAAGGTCTAGGACATGAAACCAGAAGAAAATGATTTAAGTTCTGTGTGACTCTATATAAATCATAACATCTCTGAGTCTCAGTGTCCTCATTTATAAAAATTAGGGAATGAGACTAGGTGATCTGAAAGGTTTCTACCAGATCTAAACCTATGCTCCCTTAAGTACTTCAAAAAACTGTTTTTTTGGTTTTTACAGGGCAATGGGGTGAAGTGTCTGATGCCAGATTTGAACTCAGGTCTTCCTGACTCCAGGGCCAATGCTCTATCCACTGTGCCATCTAGCTGTCCCCTATATATCAGATTTGTAATCAGGAAGATGAGTTTTCCTGACTCCAGGTCCTGAATTCTATCCCCTACATCATTCAGCTGCCTTGCAATCATTCCTAAATGTAAGCAAATTAATGTTTATTAATGTAACAGATGGAAAATTGAGACACACAGAAATTACTACCTTACAATCATTAAATATGCTCAGATGTATTAACAATTCTATTTTCAAGTTCCTAATGATTACATCTCTTCTCTATTTTTTTGAAGGATCTAGATTTATTTCTTTTATATTATTACAATAATTTTGTTATAAGAGTAAACATAAACCCCACCTCCACCCCCAAGAATATGAGAAACCTCAAGAACAGTGAGAAAAAAATGTACTTCAGTTTGCGTTTAGATTCCAATGGCTCTGTCTCTGGGGTGAATTGTTGTCTTTATCATAAGCCCACCAGAGAAGTTGCTTTAATATTTTTTCCCAATTGCTATTACTAGCTGTATTTCCCTCCACTCTATTCCTTCCCACTCTCCTTTATTCTATTCTCTCTCCTTTCGTGCTGGCCCTGTCCAAAAATGTGTTGTATCTGAGTACCCTCTCCCACAATCTTCCCTCTCTTCTATCACCTATTTCCCCCCTTTCCCCTTATCCCAACCCTTTCTGCTCATTTTTCTCTATGGTAAGATAGATTTCCTCACCCTATTAAGTGTGTATGTTATTTCCTCTGAGCCATTTCTGATGAGAATGAAGGTTCACTCATTCCCCCTTGCCTTTCCCTGTTCCACTCCATTGAAAAGTTTTTTCTTGACTCTTACCTGAAATTTCTTAGCTTCTTCTTCATCTCCTTTCCCTTCCTCCCAGTACTTTCCTTTATCACCCATTGACAGCATCTTTTTACTATATTATACTATATTCCGCTCCTTCCTGAGCCCTGTCTATGTATGCTCCCTCTAACAGCTCTTATAAATGAAAAAGTTCATATGAATTATCAATATCTTCTTCCCATGCAGGAATACAAACAGTTCAACACCATTAAGTTCCTCATAGTTAGTTAGTCCTTCTCTTCCACTCCCTCTATGGTTCACCAGAATCCTGTACTTGCGGAGATCAAACTTTCTGTTCAGCTCTGGTTGTTTCAATAGGAAAGTCTAAAAGTCCCATTTCATTGAAAGTCCATCTTTTCCCTTGAAAGAGGATGTTCAGTTTTGCTGGGTAGTTGATTCTCGGTTGTAAACCAAGATCTTTTGCTTTCTGGAATATCATAGTCTAATCCCTATGAGCTATTAATGTAGATGCTGACAGAACCCATGTAATCCTGACCATGGAGCCCCAGTAGCTGAATTGTTTCTGGTAGCTTTTAGAATTTTCTCTTTGATTTGGGAGTTTTGGAATTTGGCTATATTATTCCTGGAAGTTTTCTTTTTTGGATCTCTTTCAGGAGGTGACCTGCGAATTCCTTTGATTTCTATTTTACCCTCTGCTTCTAGGATCTCAGGGCAATTTTGCTGTATTATTTCTTGAAAATGAAGTCTAGGCTCTATTCCTGGTTGTGACTTTTGGTAGCCCAATAATTTTTAAATTATTTCTTCTGGATCTGTTTTCAAGATCAGTTATTTTTCCACTGAGATATTTCACATTTTCTTCTAACGTTTGGCTTTTTTTTGGCAGTTTTATTTCTTCCTGATTTCTTGCAAAGTCATCAGCTTCCTTTAGTTCCATTCTGCATTTGAAGGAATTATTTTCTTCAGAGAGCTTTTTGATCTCCTTTTCCATATGGCCAATTCTGCTTTTTAAGGCTTTCTTCTCATTTGTCTTTTGTTTTGCTTTTTTTCCATTTGGCCTAAACTGATTTTTTAGGGGGGTTTTTTGTTTTTTTTTTTTTTAGGTTTTTTGCAAGGCAAATAGGGTTAAGTGGCTTGCCCAAGGCCACATGGCTAGGTAATTATTAAGTGTCTGAGACCGGAGTTCAAATCTCCGATACTCCTGACTCCAGGGCCGGTGCTTTATCCGCTACGCCACCTAGCCGCCCCTAAACTGGTTTTTAACATATTATTTTGTTCAGATTTTTTTTTGTTTTTTCTTTCACCAAGCTGTTGATTTGGTTTTCACGATTTTTCTGTATCTCTCTTATTTCTCCTCCCAATTTTTCCTCCACCTCCCTTAATTGCTTTTCAAAGTCTTTTTTGAGCTCATCCATAGTCTGAGCCCATTTTCTATTTATCTTAGAAGTTTTGGATATGGAATCTTCGATTTTGTCATCATCTGAGTATATATTTTGATCTTCCATGGGACTGAAATAATTTTCTATGGTCAGATTCTTTTTCTGTTGTTTACTCATTTCCTCAGCCCAAGACTAATTTATGGCACTTCCAAGGCTTTGGGATTTTTTGGGGGGGACATCCCACTGGGACCTTTATTCCTCCAAGGTCTTATGCTCTCATGCCTGTGCTTTGATATGTGACCACAGAACTCCCCTCTGCCCTAGAGCTATAAGGAAGGCTGTCTTAGTATGGAAGTCTAAACTGCAACCTGGATCCAAGTATGGGCAAACAGCAGAGTCCTGACCCTAGGGAGAGCAGAAAAATTTCTGCAGTCTCCCCTGACCCCTTTACTATCTGTGGGCTGTGTTCTGGAGGTACAGGCTGGTTTCTCCCAATTCACGCTGCAGGTTCTACAGCTGGTGCTCCTCACTCCACAATCATTCTGGTGTAACAATTCTCTCCCCGCCCCTTCAAGTTGTTCCCAGGCTGCACTGTGATTGGAGGCTTTTTCCAACTCCCAGTCCTGGTGAAACACACCTTTCCCATGGAACTTCCAAGTTATCTTGGACTGAGAAAGTGTATCACTCAGTCTTTCTGTGGGTTCTGCCCCTCTAAATTTTGGCTGGAGTCATAACTTGGCAGCTTTTGGAGTTTTGGGGGGAAGGAAATCCTGGAAAATGCTGCCTTCATGCTGCCCCCCCCTTCTATTAACAAAGAATTTTTACAAAAAAATGTTTTTTCTCTCCTAAATGAAATGTTAGCGGGCAAATTATGATAAATGATGTTCCTCACATGACAGAGGAATGGGAGTTCTTATTAATCGATATTCTGATTAACGGATTATCATATATACCCAATCACATATACTTATATCCCCTTTGAATCAAGTAAAATTCCCCAATGTCTAACTTGGTCATCATTTGATATTTTCAAAGGCACTTGAAAATATCACCAGCAATGTTTCAAAGTCATCATTCCAATATCACTTCTTACTGTAATGTCAATGCTCAAAAACTGTCAGGTAACAAAAGTCTTTGATATCATGACAGATGTCAGATCTTACTATATTTATCTCTATGCTACAGGGAAAAGTGGAAATTGGCAATGTAAGAAAAAGAGAAAGCACATACAGCTTTGATCTGGTATTTTTCCATTAGTTCAAGAATGATAAAGTCAAATTCTACCTGCTATAGAGAGCAGAGAAAGAGGAACAGAGGTAGGACAGTCAAAATTGAACATCAACTTCTTCCAGCAGGATTTTTGGTTTCATTTATTTCAGTGTTATGAATTCCCAGAGTTTGATACCATCAATAAATAAGTAAAAGTTTCAAGAGAAAATAAAATTGAGTTTTGTATTACCTGTTGTTTTGAATAGCAATAACAACAATAATAAGAAAGATTACCAAACAAATGAAAGCAAGGAAAAAGCCAGGATGGGGTATATTTTGGAAATTTCTCATACTCAGATCTATATTTAGTCAAATACATTTTATTATTCAGGCCTCTGGTAAATGAAACAGGAAAAAGACTAACAAAAGTTGTTACCTCACCTGTCCAAAACATACTGAATGGTTTCAGCTATCCCAGCCTGTTCTTCTCCAATGAGAGATGGCTGAAAAATGATTTCTGGAGCTCGAATTCTTTCTGTACCAAGAAACAGCTGATGATATTCTGCTAAATTAAACATGGGCTTTAAAGACAAAATGTAACAAAGCATGTTATATATATATAATAAATTATAATGATTCTTTAAAACTTTATAACTATTTGAAACCCAGTTTTCTTTACAAACTTCTCTTAACTCATGAAATACTTTCTATTCATCTATTAAACACTAGGCTCCCCAAGATCAGGAGTTCAGGGGAAAAAATATTCATAAAAGTTCAAGAAAAAGTGAGATGAATAAACTAACCTTACTGGGGATCAAAGAACAGCATTTCAAACTAGTAGGATAAAGAGAGTAAAGGTATGACAAAAGGGAATGATAATGGTATAGTTTGGAAGAGAAAAACAACATACAATTAGCTTGAACTAGGACAATGACAGGGAAATAGAAAGGAAAGAATATACACAGTAGACATTTTAAAAGAAGAAAAAGCAATAATTACATTCTATGAATCTAAGGAAAGGAAAAAATTAAATATGATTCTCAAGTTTTGAACCTGAATGATTAGAAGAATGATGGTACCACTGACAAAGTGGAGAAACTAGAAAAAAAAATGTTTTGTATCATTAATTCATTCAACAAAAATATGTTAAACACCTCCAATAAGCAATGGATTGCTCTGGGCACTGAGGGAAATAGAACAGTTTAAAACATGCTGACTACAAGCTGACGACAATTTCATACTGTATTTGTTTCTTTTTTTTTCTGTTACAAACTCAGATCTTTCCTGCTAATTTAGGCTTATAAACAGATGGATCTATATCAAATAGTTCACAATAACTGCAGTGAAGCAAAAGTACCTACAAATACAAAATATTAAAAAGTGGGGGCAGCCAGGTGGCGCAGTGGATAGAGCACCAACCCTGGAGTCAGTAAGACCTGAGCTCAAATCCAGTCTCAGACACTTAATAATTGTGACCTTGGGCAAGTCACTCAACCCCATTATCATGCAAAAACTTAAAAGTATTAAAAAGCAAGTGTAATGCATGCATTACATGTCTATAACTCCTGCTAGTGGGGATGGGGATGGGGATGGGGAGGGGACAGAGGGTGGTAAATCACTCAAGCTCAGGAGTTCTGAGCAGCAATGAGCTATGCAACTGACTGGATGCCCATATTAAGCCTGGCACCAAACTGGCGAGTCCCAAGGCTAGAGGGATAGAGAAGAAATTAGGATGCTTCAGAAGGGCAAGCTATCCTAGGTTAAAAACAGAAAAGGTTAAAGCTCCTGTGCTAATCAGTAGTGGGACTGCATAGTGGAATCACTCTCAAATTGGGAGAGGGAGATCCAGACTCAAAAACCAAAAATGGACAAAGAAACACAACTTAGTATTCAGTTGCAATTCTTATGCAGTAATCCCATCCATCAAAAAAATATATGCCATGAAAAAAGTTTTTCAAAACTGAGCAGTAACTAACACTTAAGAGCCTTTTATTGATCAAAAGCATATTCGTAATCACTAAAAGTCATTATCTTTGTTGGATTTATATTCATTCTGATGCTAGTACTTGGGAATCTGAGATGAAGAGAAGCTTACTCAAGTGTGAGCAGGAACCATTACTATTTCAGTCTCAGTTTCAGTGCCTTGCAATGATAAATAATTCAGATAAATACAAAAATTAATACTAATGAGTATATTAATGGTTAGAAAATGATTTTAACCTGTAGAGCCCATGTTACAAAGGGTTCAAATTATTTGATACTTCAATAAATCTATGATTTTTAACTCTGTAGATACTCCTTCACATGATACAAATCATAATCCTTCTCCTCTTTATCTTGTGTGACTTTAAAAAAAAAATCCTGATGTCTTTTGCTTTAATATCATGGTCACAACTAGATATACTATCCTAGTCAAACAAATGAGCCAACAGTGACCAGCCTTTTAGCATACACAATATTCTACAAGCATAATGGTTACCAAAGAAGGAAGGTGCTTCCTTGTCACTTGTCCAGGGTCAAGATTGGTTACTACAATTACACTAAGCAGACAGCTTTATTTATTTATTTTAGTTTTCTTTACTTTACCAAGTCATTAATTATATTGTTTTCCTAGTTCTGTTTACTTTACTCTGAATCATTTCAAACAAGATTTTTCACATTTCATTGCAATTTATTACTTATTTCATGCAATATTTGATTTCATCCATAAGCTGAAATCCATTCTAACATTTTCCAACCAAATTCATATACTTTCTTTCAATTTCTTTTTATGTTTTTGCAAGGCAAATGGGGTTAAGTGGCTTGCCCAAGGCCACACAGTCAGGTAATTATTATTAAGTGTCTGAGGCCATGTTTGAACCCAGGTACTCCTGACTCCAAGGCCGATGCTCTATCCACTGAGCCACCTAGCTACCCCTTCTTTCTATTTATTTTTTTAGATTTTTTTCAAGGCAATGGGATTGAGTGGCTTGCCCAAGGCCACACAGCTAGGTAATTATTAAGTGTCTGAGACCAGATTTGAACCCAGGTACTCCTGCCTCCAAGGCCAGTGCTCTATCCACTGCGCCACCTAGCCACCCCTCCTTCTTTCAATTTCTTAAAAGGTCTTTTTGTCCTAAGAGGGCTGGGAGGGAGTATGGAGGGAGAAAAAGGGAAGATTAAGAGAAATCACTGGATCTCACCATTGTGTGAACACTAGTGAATCTCATCACTGCCCTAGTTCTCCCCTACATGTCTGGTTCATCTACTTTTAGGGTCACAGACCTCTCTAAAATAATAACTTTTATGTCATGTCACTTGTGCAATTTTTGTTTGATAACATTGCAATATGTCCACCATGAACTTAGCTCTCCGCTGTCCCTTGGGTAACAAAACTTGAAACTTCCTGCATAAACATCCGGGTTAAATTCTCAAGAAATTATGGCTCTCATTTAGAAGGCATAATAAGGATCTTAAGTTTGAATCAACCAGACCCCATTATGATGCACAAGTTTAATGAAAATAGCAGCATCTAGTAGACATTCTTGTTAAGAAGGAATTTTTTTAATTTGTGTTCTAGCTGTTATGTCATGTGAATGGTATATGTCTTTGGCAAGCTCTGTTATAGTCATCATTTGATATAATCAAAGAGCCAAAATTATCTAAATTGTTTACATTTTTTTTAAAGAATCCTATATCATTTTATAATATGTACATAAGATACCTTATTGAGAAAGGTTCTAAGGCTGTTTTTTCTACTGAATCAGATGGGTTTTTTTTATTCAGCAGATATATACAATAATTAAAAAAAGTCAAAAAACAATTTTGTATTTTATGTACCTGTCAACTGAATAGCTGCAAGGATATGATGTACTATAGAATATAATTTATGAGTTTCTGCTTATCCACTTCAAAACCCATCATCAAAGATGCCTTTGATAGATGGATAGATTAATCTCATAAAAATTTTGAGAGATGAAAAAGCAAGAAATGTGTCCTAAGTTAACTGATATCTTTTTAGTCACTTTGTGGTAAAAATAAAGCCTGAGATTTTTTCCAAAAATTAGGTATCCTCTTCCCTTTCAGATTACTTGATATTTGGTGCTTTAACACTATAAAAACTGTGTCACCTCCAATACTTGGTCTAGTCTAGAAGCTCTTTCCATCTTTGTTTTCTTTATTGTCATTTTTGCTTCCTCATGCTAACATCACTTCTGTGAAGTCAGAATACAAATGTGGAAGTTCTACTTTCATTAAGGAAGTTTGTCACTGAAATGTTAACAGATCTTTTCAATACTTCACCTCCTCACTGACCTCCTAGTTTCACCACACTCTATGGTTTAGTTTGGTTTCCTGCCAAGCCTTCCAGAAACTTTTATTTCCTTCCATTGCTTCTGTCTATTTTATGAGGTGATACTATTCAAATCTTTCAGCATCCTCCATTGTAAGATTTTATAAATGAGTTTATATTTTAAAGTGCTGGCTATAATATCTCTTCACATGGCAAGAAGATAAAATGTCTGTTGGCTAAAATGATTTACAGCCAGCTCTTCTGGTCTCTTTGCCATGGTAATAAATTTACATTAGTTCAACTTTGTCAGGAAATGGTGATATTCCATGTCAGCATCTGTTCTTGTATCTATTTCCAATTTTTTGGCACTAAAAATAAGTGTTCATTTAACCAAATTAGGTTGGCGTTGCCTCAGTTACAAGGCATACCTTCTTGTTTATATTCTCTTTTAATCTGGACTGGATTACAATCTTTATTCTAGACTCTAGAGTCTAGAATAAGTCAATAGTGTGACAGTATACAGACAGCTGATTCCAAAGTGACTGCAGCATTGGTAAGAGGCTATTTCCTGTCTATTAAAATATAATCATTTCATTTTGTGTAATGTCATTTGTTGCTCACAACGTGCATGGTTACCATGAATCACCCTCCTGATTTTCTTCTTAGGTCTTTCTCAAAAAATAAGCATAATTCTTCTTTATAGTTTACAAGTTTTGGTGTTTCTCATTTCCTATTTTTTAATTTTTTTTTTTGGTTTTGCAAAGCAATGGGGTTAAGTGACTTGCCCAAGGTCACACAACTAAGTAATTGTTAAATGTCTGAGGACAAATTTGAACTCAGGTCCTCCTGACTCTAGGATTGGTGCTCTATCCATTGCACCAGCTAGCTACCCACCATTTCCTATTCTTGAATTATGTTTTTCCGTCATGTTTTTTACCATCTTCCCCAAAGACTACTTATGCACTTAAGTCAACAAATATTAATGTATATATTTATTTAATTTGAGGAGTTTTATCAAGTTCTTCATGGATTTTCTCTAGCTCCTCATTCTCTGCAAGTTATTGGCACAATTACTGCACAATCTTTGTGCAGTTTTTTTGTAAATGCTAATAATGAAGGGTGTAACAAAAGGTAACCAATGTCCTGTGAAATATCTGATGCCTCAGACACACCAACTTAGACAACTCCTTTATTTGCATCTCCAAGTAAAGTCTGTAAGACATCCTTTCATTTAGTTGAAATGTCTTTTTGTCTTCCAAGATAACTTATAGCAAGAATGTCAAGAATTATACTATTCAATTCCTTGGATAATACTCATTGGATTAGAATATCACATTCAGAATACCTATAGCTAAACTTTATTAATAGACTATCTAAAATTAATATTTAATATTTAACATCTTTTCTTCCCTTTCTTATCTAGTTCATCACCAATACAGAAGTAGAAAGAAGTCATACAGAACTAAGTGCCATTTTCAATCTTTCATTATTTCAGAAATTTCCTTGTCCAAAAGGAAATCACTCTCATCAAGGAGCTAGCCTTAGAAAGATCAGCCTCTCTATACTTAGCTATGCTAGTTCTTGAAAATTAGATACAGTAAGTTACCAAGATCATTCTTAAAGCTGTTCCGACACAGTAGAACACCACAATGACTGTACTTTACTGGTACAGTCTTCAAGAACTCAGGCTCTTCTCAACAGCACAATTTTGTGAATGTTCAACTAGTTACTAAAAATTTTCCCCAGCGGGTAGATTCCTAACAGCTTTTCAGAGACTCATGTTTTAGAGCTAAAAGAGATAAATGATACAGTAGACTTCCCTGCTTTACAAATCAGGAAGCCATAGATTTCATATCTTTCTAAAATTGTGAATTTCAAAAACCAGAATAACTAGTTAATTTTATCATGATTATTGATGTTCTCACCAAAAGACAATGAAAAAATACATGAAGAGTATAATCAAGATACAGTATATTATCAACATTGTGTTACAGGAATATCTTAACTCCACAATTCCCATCATGCACATTAGGAGATTTTTCCCTTAGAAGCCATTGAGACATTTCCTGTTTGGCTCAGGGGACTAAGGGATTGTTGAAAACACTTTCTTATGTCCTCAGTACAAAGTAGGCTGGAAGGGAGAAGGAAGTTTGCTTGATGGATTACAATAGGTAACAAAAGCAATGGAGATCTGCTTAACTGAATCAACTCAATGTCTATACCCTTACAGAATATCCTTTTCTTACTAAGACAAAGGTAATCATCTTGTGTGTTAACTGTTGAATGACTTCTCATTTTGTCCCAATATTAAATCAGAGGACTGGCTTGAGTCAGACCCAATCTAGCATAACTTATACTTAAGTAGAATAAAAAACATCACTTGAAAACAAGTATGTCTAGAAAAAGAATGGGGTTGGTCACATAATAAATGGAGAGGTTAACTATTGCACTAGTGGCCACAAAACATTAAAAAAAAAATCAGAGAAAGCTCTTAATTTTAAGTATTAGAACATCTATAGAGGATTATAAGAAGACAAGAATGAAGAATAACACAGGATGAGAGTATGGCTAAATAGGAAATAGTACCCATGTTTATGTGATCACAGATTTATTAAATTTTTAAAAATAGATTCCATTAAATGGTGATGGGTTATTAGAATCAAACCTGTACAGAAGTAACTGGCTTCTCCACTTCAGGTGTCTCCTCAGAAAATAGAGGTTCAAAATCATTAATGTTTTCCACATCTTCTAGAGATTGTTCAAGTTGTTCCAAGTCAGGTGTCTGAAAGTGAAAGACATTCTGTAACTTCAATGAACAGCAAAGATTTCAATTTTAATCCTAGCTACATCTTATTATAGGATGGAATATGAACTTGTCTGAAAGTTTAAAAATCTAGATTAAAAAAATATGAAAAAACTTCAAAGGCTTATAAAATGATCACACACTAATGGCTATTTTAAGAAGACTTTTAAGAACTGAAAGTCATTAAATTGCTTTGACTCCCATCTCAGTTTACTCCACCCCCCTTCATAATTTATTCAGATTTTATCGATTCCTTAAAGTCCAACAAATTCCACCTTCCTTTGAAAAGACATCTGTGACCACACTCACATTTCAGGAAATATTTTGTGTCAGAGAACCAGCTTGGCATTAGGATACTACTGTCAACTAAATAGAAAAATTGATGCTATTTACACTGAGTAAATAAAGCATGGCAGCTAAATGTTTTTAACCCATTAAGTTGAAGAGTTATTAGTTTTTGTTAATGCATATGAAACGTTTTAATGGGTTCTGAATTATACCAGGAGTTCAAAAATTCAAAAAAATATCAAAAAATGAAATAATTTCAGTAATAGTGATTTAGACTTTAGTACTATCTCATCTCCTTTATTTAAAAAAAAAGAGATGCTATATTAAAAGCAGAGCCATATCCTAGGTATTGTACAAATCTAATTTAAAAATAAACCTTCTTCCTACTAGGAACAGAAATGATGTGAGCCATTAGCAAGTTAGGAAAACATAAGCTGTATCAAGTAGTGGCTAAGTGAAGCTAACAGATCTTCCATATTAGGGAGTATTAAGATCACTGAACAGTATGCTTATGGACAGTACTCTAAACTAATGAAAGTGAAACCTGCTCATGCAATTAAAATATCAATATATTTCAGAAAACATGATATGATTACACTTAATCAGGATGATACTTTTTTATGGAAGAAAAAACTAGAAGGAAAGTGATTGCCCAACAATTAAGGAATGGATAAACAAATCGTATATGACTGTAATAGAATTTTATTGCATCATAAAAAATGATAGATATGAAGAATTCAGAGGAACTCAATAAAATTTATGTGAGATGAAAAGTGAAGTAAAGAGAAGCAGAACAATTTACATAACGATCACAATAATATGAAGGAAAATAATACTGAAAAATCTCCAAATCTGTCACCAATTATAACTTCCAAGGACTGATAAAACAAGAAGATAGTAGACTATAGAGCATGATAAATTACACACTTTAAAGCATATTCAATTTATTGATGTGCTACCCATTGGGGGCAGGAGAATCACTGAAAAATGGCATATTAAAAAAGGAAGGCCCACAGGATACCCCTCAAAATAGGAAAAAATATACACTCTTTTAGAATCATGTATTCAGAAGGAAAAATGCAAATCTTTCCAAATCAATATGTTTAATGGGTCACACATTAAAAATAATTTAGTCAAAAAGGGGAGAAGAGTAGGTGGAGAGAACTTGAGATTAAGGGAAGGTAGAGAAGTTGGTGAGAAGAAATTGAGTGGCAGACAGTTTTCAGAAGAAATAAAAGTTATTAATAATGTTAAATCTCAGTACAGATTAAAGAAATTTAAATAACTTTGAGGTACCACCTCAAACATATCAAGTCAACTAACATGAGAGAAAAGGAAAAATAGGGACACTAATGCTCTATGTGTGGAGCTGGGAAGGGGTCTAAACCATTCTGGAGAACAACTTAGAATTATATAGCTCAAAGGGCTATAAAATGGTTATATCCTTTGACCCAGCAGTATCACTACTAGGTCTTTATCCCAAAGAGATCAAAGAAAAGGGGAAAGGTCTATATGAATAAAAATATTTAAGAGCACATGTTTTTTGTGGTGGCAAAGAATTGGACATTGAGGGAATATCCATCAACTGGGGAATGATTGAACAAATTGTGGTATATGACTGTGATGGAATACTACTGTACTATAAAAAATAGCAAGGGGGAATGGTTTCAGAAAAACATGGGAGAACTAATACAAACTGAAATGAGCAAAACCCAGCATTGTATTACAATAGCAATATAAGGATGATCAACTAAGAAAGATTTAGTCATTCTGATCAAAGCAATGATACTAGACAATTTCAAAGGACCAAGATTAAAAATGCTATACATCTTCAGAGAGAGAACTTTTGAAATCTGAATACAAATCAAAGGATAATTTTTTCCCTTTATTTTCTTGCTCTTCTTTTTGCAATATGGTTAATAATATTATTAATGTTATTCATTATTTCATATGCATAACTAATATCATTGCCTGCCTTCTGAATAATGTAGAAGAGATAGGAAGGAAAGAATTTGGAATTCAAAACTTTTTTAAATGTTAAAAATTAATATTAAGAAAAACCTTAACACTATTTGGGAAATCTGGAAACCAAGAGAAAAAAGGTACAAAGCAAGATGAACAAAGGCAGAAATAGAATTAATATTTTCATTTAAGTATATTATAAACCACCTAGACTGAAAGAAGAAATAGATGAAGAGTACGAGAATCAAATCACAAAATCAGTTACAAAGTCATGAAATAATGAAGAGAAGGGGAAGATGAAGGAATATTCTTAGCTAAACTTCTTTCTGTTAATTTACATATTTTTCAGTTCTGTTTAACTCTGTGTCCCCATTCAGATTTTTCTTGGAAAAGTTATTGGAATGGTTTGCCATTTCCTTTTCCAGATCATTTTACAGGTGAGGAAACCAAGGTAAATAGGGTTAAGTGATTTGCCAGGGTCACACACAGTTCATGTCTGAGGCTACATTTGAACTCAGGTCTTTCTACTCTAGGCCTGACTATCTATTCACTGTGTCACTTAACTGCCCTCTAATATTTCAAACAACTGTTAATTCAATGGTTTGAACAGTCTCTCCACTGATATAATCCAGAATAACTTTGTACCCAAGTGAATAGATAAATGAATGAGTTGTTTGGACAAAATACGCTAAGTGCTTTACCTATATTACATACTGAAATATGGAAAGGAAGAATAATTATTAGTATCAATGTGGTGACTGGATCATATGCCAGGATGTTCATGTTATTCTTTCATCTCATATGCCTTCCTTCTTTCTTGATGTCCTGGCCCTATGCACTAAGGAGATTCCTAATTCTATGGTTCCAATGATTGCATCCACTCTATCAACTCAGCCTCCTCTTTCTGCTCTCTCACTGGACACAATAGCAATCAAATGCAAAGAGAAAAGGAAAAGGTTGCTTTGCCAAAACAGAAATGGGCAGGAAAAAATAAAACTGGTCTTCTTTCTGAGGTGTTAACTTATTCCTTTTACTAAGTATCATTTGATTAGAGAAAGGACCCAAAAGGAAACTCATTCTCTGTCTAGTCCACTTGTTCTCTCAGGGGCCTTTCAATTACCTCTGGTTTAGTATCTACAACATCTACTTCAATATTGACTTCTGCCTGGAGGATTTTCTGCTTAGTTTGTTCCACTGACAAACTCAGTTTTTGTATATAAGACTGCAGCTCCTCTGGAGAATCCATGTTTAATTCTACCAAGGCTTTGTGAAATTGATCCATCTGACCATCTTCTAGAAGTTCCTACAATGAGATTGTTGAGAAGTTCAATTAGTTGAAGATTAAGAGTGTGTGTGTGTGTGTGTGTGTGTGTGTGTGTGTGTGTGTATATATGGATATATAAAATCACAGAAAAGAAAGACAACAAGGCTTTAAAAATTCTTAGACAAAAACAATTTTAAAATATCAGACTTGGAAAGGACATTTCATAACATTTTATCTATCATCCAAGGTGCATGTACTAACTCATTCTCAGAACCAAGTACATATTTTTATCACCTTAAGCAACCCAAGCATGATATGTACTTCAATACTTCAAGCATCTATTATTTCACTGGTATGGATATAATTCAGAGTCTCCAGGTGCCTTATTAAATGGTTGAACAAGTTGTTTGACCAAAAAATTCATTACCTGATCTACCAGAAGGTAATAAGCATTTAGCTAGGCTTAACCTCAGATAATAGATACACAATGTAATCTACTACTGGGTATAACATATAGAGAACCTGCATATCAGCAAAAACATTTAGTTTGTGATTCAGGTTAACTATTGATTATGTTATAATGGGGGTGTTGACCTGGTTTCCCTCTGTGGCTAATTATTGTGCCAAAAGATTTTTAAATAAATGAATGTAAGCTGCAATAAAATGTGATAATGAAAAAGAATTTGGGTTTATCATTGTAGATTCGACCTTAAAGTATATTAAAAATTTTTTAATTTCCATTAATCTACAGAAATCTCCCTTAAAATTCTATTACAATTTAATCCATTTTCTTTTATCCTAAACAAAGCCTGAAATTTTCAATCCCAGATTTGCTGCTTAGAGTAAATTTAAGGTTAGCTTGGAGTTTATACTTTACTTTTAAAATGAAAATCCAGATATAATTCTTCCTTGACTTTAAAAAAAATCTCTTTTAACCATGGTCTCTTAACTATGTCCCACAGTTCCAAAATCTTTATTTTTATACTAAAGACAAATTGTTGGTCTAGGCTGGGAATTTTCTTTTTTTAGGTTTTTTTGCAAGGCAATAAGGGGTAAGTGGCTTGGCCAAGGCTATACAGCTAGGTAATTATTAAATGTCTGAGGTCGGATTTGAACTCAGGTACTCCTGACTCCAGGGCCAATGCTCTATTCACTGCATCACCTAGCCGCCCCTAGGCTGGGAATTGTCACAGAAGAAGCTTTAATCTTCCTCTGGTATACATGCTAAATATTAATATGCCATTACTTGCACAAAGAGAAGTCTGTCCAGTCGTTCTTGGTCAAGTTGCAATTTTTCTTCTCGTCGTCGAGCATTAAGTTCCTGAAGTCGACGCAGCTGCTGCTGTCGCCTTTCCTGCTTTTCTTCAGACGTCAACGTACTACCAAGCAGTTTGCTGGAGAAGGGGAGCTGCATCTTATGAACATTATTTTCATAATATTCAGGAGATCTCCACTTCTGCAATTCTTTTTTTAATTTTAGACAATTATTAGAGGGAAACATTATTATGGATGAACAATAAGTTAAATACAGTAATATTTATTAAAACATTAGGAATCAAGAAGATGTGGATTCTGATTACAGCTATGTCACTAATTAGCTTATGTGACCTTGCATTATCACAGTCTCTGGGGACTTGAGTATCCTCACCTTTAAAATGAAAACACTAGACCACATGATTATGAAGGGTTCTTCCAACTTCAGAAAGATACTCTGTTGTCAGAAATTCTCTCATAAGTAAAAATAACAAAAGCAGCATGGAGGTATATTACAGGAGGTGGGGAAGGAAAAATACCAAGAATTCAGATACCAACTGAAATTATGTTAATAGAAATGAGGAGAGCAAAAGGAAATATTTGCTCAAGCACGAAAAGAGGTCTAGAAGAAAAGAACCTATAGATAGAGTTGTACTATAGCAAAATAAGTCCCAGGTACCAAAGAAATCTGACTTGGATGCATTCAGTTCTATAAACTGCTTTTGCTCATTCTCATCAGGGATAACTATAATACATCATAGTATGCTAATGTGAAGAATGAATTCCGGGAGTTAGGTGGCACAATGGATTGAGCAAAAAGACCTAAATTTAAACCCAACTTCAGTCACTTACTAGCTTTGTTACCTTTGGCAAATCACTTAACCTCTATCCATCTCAGTTTCCTCAACTGTAAAAATGGAAATATTATCTCCCAGACTTATTGTAAGGACAAAAAGTGGGAATATTTGTGAAGTGCTTAGCACAGTACCTAGCATATAGACACTTCAGAGATGCCAGCTATCATTATCATTATTGTTATTTAAAGGCTATGCCAGCTCTAACATAAAGTATGATGCTGGATATGTTTCAAGTTTAACCCCAATGACTGACTGACTGCCCACTGTCTTAAGAAATTACTTATCTAAGTTCAGAGGAATTCATCAGTATGTTGGTCAAAGGGTTGAATTTTTTAGTTACAGTCATCCACAAGGAACATCTAATTTACAGAGGGGTTTCAGTAGATACTGGTAGATTCCTTAGAATGATGAAATCACAAATCTTTAAGTACTGATGTTTGAATGAACCTCGTAATAAAGATTGGTTCTTTCCCCAAATAATTTGTTCACTGAGGTTTCCAAGATTCACTCTCTTTTAAAATTCCAATCAGAATGTTTTTCCTTAATTTTAAATCACATATCCCAACTTCAAATACTGTTGTGGGTAATCTTGGAGGAAACATGATGTTAAAGAATAGAGGGTAAAACTCTAAACAAAAATCTCTAATGGAGTTAGGAAGACCTAGGTTCAAACTGAGACTCAGATACTTACTACTAGCTATGCCACTGAACAAATCACTTAACTTTTCTTAGTCTAGTTTCCTCAACTATAAAACAGAAAGACTTAATAGCGCCTATTTCACAATGTGGTCAGGAGGATCAATGATTCAATGTATGCACAGCACTTTGTGAAGCTTAAATGTGAATTACTATCTTCTAAATATTCTCAAATATTATAACTTTACAGGTAAACTATAGAAACAATAGTACTATATCTCTTTGTGATTGTCTAGTCATTTCAGTTGAGACTTACCCTTCATGATTTCATCTGAGATTTTCTTAGCAAAGATACTGGAGTGGTTTGCCATTTCCTTCTCCAGTGGATCCATTTTGTCAGGCAATCACCCAAATGATTTGCCCAGGGTCACCCAGTTAGAAAGTGTCTGAGGCCAGATCTGAACTTAGTAAATATTTTTGACTCCAGGCTTCTATCTATTTAGCCACACTAAAGGTTGCTTTCATCTCACTAGCTTACCTGAAGCAGTTAATAAGTACTCAAAGATATAAAAGAGCTAGGACTAAGGATGGTCTCACAAACTGATTAATCTTATATCATAATTTATCATTCATGTCTATACACTTGGACCTATAAAATCATGCTCAACTAAGAAATAATCATATAGTAGGGTTCTTTTCTAGTGGTAAGTAGTACCCCTATAAATAAGATATGAATACAACTTCCAGCTTTGCCACTTACAATGTGTAATCTGGTACAAGCTTCATTTTAACAGTCCATACTGTTTCCTCATTTATAAAATAAATAGGGAGGACCTCTGCTTAAATTGACATCTTAGGTTACTGAACACCTACTATTATGATGTGAATCTTACAAGGGTATTGAGAGGCTAAAATGAAATAGTACATTATAAAGTACTTTACAATCTTCAACACAAATGTCATTATTATTGCTAAGGTTATTATTCTGTACTAGCATTAGTTCTTATGAAGAATTTTTTAAAATAAGACATGGCACCCGCTCTTAAAGAATTTTTAGAGGTTTCTCAACATACAAGAATTTCTGGAATCTAAATAACAGACACATATCACAAACAATAGGCAAAGGCAGATTTTTTTTCAAATCATGGGCTATTGATCCACAAAACAAATATATACCATAGACCCATAATCAAGGGTCATACAAAATCAGATTAAGGAATAATAATTTCTATACCAATACACTAATAAATAGTACAGTGTCCAAGATTTGAGCAAGAAATGATTCCCAGAGTTAAAAGTGCTGCAGTCATATTTATCTTGATTTCAATAAGCTTTCAAAGAAGGCCATGACCAGGGAGGCAATTCCATGACATGCATGAGAACTGGATTTGTGTGAGAGGAAAGCTATGCAAAGTTACAAGTCTCACTTACTCCTCCAGAGTCATCTGGATCTAGGGGCCAGATATGAATCAGGACACTCTAGCCATTGAGAAATCTAGCTGCCCTACAAGCTAAATGAAATTAGGTAATAGAGCACATTTGCTTCCTATACTACACATATTGCAGTTAAATTGTAGCAACCTTTGAATTATGTGAATTGATATGTGAATAGTATTAAAAACTTCCAGAAAGTTAGAACTATATTCAAATATAGTCTATTGCAAAAGTCTTCTGGTTGACCTGACTCAAGATTTCTCCACTCCATCCCTTAATCATTTATCAAAGTGATCTTTTTAAAGTGCTGGTCTCACTTTATCATTTCCTTATTCCAGAAAAACACCTCCAGAATCAAACAGAAAGTTCACTTGGGCTTTTAAAGCCCTTCGTGATCTGGTCCTTTTCTACCTTTTTATTCCTACCTCTTTATTTCTACCTCTTTTATTCTCTCCACCAATAAACCCTGACTAATGACTCTTACCTCCTTTCTATTTCTCACACAAGACAGTCTATATTTCAACTCTAAAAATTTTCACTGGCTGTCTTGCATGCCTAAAATATTCCCATTCCTCATTTCTGACTTGCTTCCTGGTTTCCTTCAAGTCTCAGATAAAAATCTACCTTCTTTTTTCTTTTTCCTTTTTTGCAAGGCCGTGGGGTTAAGTGGCTTGCCCAAGGTCACACAGCTAGGTAATTATTAAGTGTCTGAGGCTGAATTTGAACTCAGGTACTCCTGACTCCAGGGCCAGTGCTCTATCCACTGTGCCACCTAGCTGACCCAAAAAATCTACCTTCTCCAAGAACTTTCCCCAGTCTTCTTCTTTGTGCCTTCCCTCTGAAATGATCTCCATTTTGTCTTGGACTCATCCCCCAGACTATAAGCTTCTTAAGGACAAGGGTCTGTGCATCATGTCTTTCCTTTTATCACAAGTTCTTAATGCAATACTTGGCATATAGTGGGTGATTAAAAAGAGTTTATTGACTTTATTTGGTAAACTTCTTTCCTTCAGTCATCCATTCAATCTACTATACTAGGTATTTGGTATATATGAAAAAAAATAAAAACAGATTCTTTCCTCAAAGAGCTTTCATTATCCTGGAGTATAAGAACATGTGCAAAGATAAATATATACAAAATAAATATAAAGTAATATTGGGGAAGGATCCTAATAACTAGAGGAAGCAAGTAAAATCTCAGATATTATCTGGACTTTGAGCTGAGTCTGAAGGGAATTAAGAATTTTAAGAGACAAGGCAAGGAAGAAATGACTCCAGCCATGGAGATCATCTGTCCAAAGGCAAAGATGGAAGATGGAGTGTCATGTCCAAGAATAGATAGCTAGATCAGTTTGGCTAGAAATTGGAGTGTTTTAAGTAATATAATGTCCATAATCCTGGAAAAGTCAGCTGAAGTCAGATTGTAAAGGCTTTTAAGTGTTTATATTTTAATCTTATGGAAAAAAGGGAGCCACCTATAGTTTGAACCAGAGAGTAATAGACTTTTACATAAAGGGAAGGTAAGAAGGCTCAAAGAAAATTTCTCCAGTCTCCAGATTATAAGAAGAAATTAAATGCTCTTTAAATAAATGGAAGGGCTTTAATGTAAAAACAAAAAATAAAAAACCAAACAAGTTCCTCATTCTGTGTCAGTAGATTGAAAAGTAAAAGACATGTCAAGACAGAAAAAAAGACCATTGAACAACTGGAGCAGTAAGAGACATGAGGAAAGAGTTGCTGGTACCTACCAAAAAGGAGGACTGCTCATTCTCTAACCTGATAATTATTACGTACTTCTGGTGAATCTTATTACCACATATGATAATGCCAGAAGGAATTTAGAAAGCATCAATGAAGATTATGAAGTCTTGGGCCAAAAAGTGAAGGGGTATAACTAGTGTTTCCATTACTTCTACCAATCAATGATAAGAGGCTAAATTTAGACTTAATAATTAGGAAAATATTCTAAACAATTAAAACCATTCAAAAGGAAAGGGGGCTTCCTTCAGAGGTAGTGAGTTTTCCTTCATTAGAAGCCTTCAACCAAAGAATGGATAAGCAGTTAGTTCTTAAATATGGTGTACAGAATACATCTGAAGTTGGAAGGGCCAAGTTTCCCAAATTCCTTATTTCACAGGTGAAAAAAATTGAAACCAAAAGATATTATGTTCCCAAGGTCATATAAATAGTATCAAAAGTGGGAGATTCTTGTTAAATTAGGGATTGGATTAGATGGTTTTTATAGTCCCTCTTAACTCAGAATCTATGAATTTATTTTTATAGACTTAATGAAACTATTGAGATAACTCTATCCTGTTTGTTATGTCCAGGAAGAGTGAGATAACTATGTTTACACTGTTGCATGTATGACCTATACAGATAGCATATTTTAATCTCAATGAATCTTAACTGTTGATTTCTGAAAATAAGCCCAGGTAGAAATACTTCTATTCCATTTTTAAAAGTTGCTATAACTGGAATCCCTCTTCCTTGAGCTCTTTAATAAAAGAAATATCCATTGTTGTTAAGTAATTTAAATGCATAAAAATAATGTAAATAAGATTATTATAGTTTTATCTTTATTATCTAACCCCATATTAAGATAACTGGAAAAATTATGTATATAGCACCTATACTTCATTCCCCTATTTAAAGGTTTACCAAACAATAAGAAGTAAAAAAGCAGAACCAAAGAAATACACACAATGGCTACAATAAAACTAAGATTTCAGTTTAAATGTTTAAAATTCTCCGTATAAATACTGGCTCTTATAAGGACTGTACTACTTAGTCAAATAATAGTAAGAACTAATAATGACACCATTCCTTTAAGAAAATTTTCTTGTACAAACTCAGGATTAGAGTTCCAAAATAGTCTTCAAATTTTCCTCTGTGGGTTTTATAAAAGATAGCTGCTACCTGAGAGATCTTAAGCCAATTACAATTCCTAAAAGACCTTGTTAAGAAAGTAAAAAAGGCACTGAAAAGGTAAACTGGCAGAGAAAATTTTTTAACTCAGAAAAGATTAAATGTGCAGAGATGAGCTAAGAGAGAGTACTGGACCAATGTTTAAGCAATAATTAATCAAATAATCAAAAAAGTCTAATCAAATAATTAATAGCCATAGCTCCAAGAAATAAAGAATACTTTTACAAAAGAAGAGGAAAAAAGAGAAAGAAGGTGTGCTTATTTTCTTCCATCGTTCAGAAGAATTAAGAAACAAAAAGTAAAACTATGTGATCTGAATCCTTATTGAGTGGAATATTCCCAGTAAAACCCTCATAGGGTTAATATTACTAGTGAAGTCCTGTCAGGGTTAAGAAGTATTAAGAAAAACAAAATATTATTATTGGATTATTCCTAGAAAGGCCTTGCATTCCAAAAGAAAAGCTCATGAGCCACCTGCTTTATGATGACTATTTTTACTAGACATAGACATTACTTCATTTTAGGTAGTTATAGATATGAAGGTCACTGAATCTTTTTTTTTTTGGTATTATCATCTGGATAGTGAGATAATCTTTTATGAAAATATTTCATTCTTTTCGTTGCTCCTGGGATAGATTTCCATAAATAGAATGTCACCCTGAAAAACTCAGCCAATAAGTTGAAGGGATAGGGGGCTAGGAAGAGGAGAGGAGATTGTGTTAGGTCATATAATCTTACATGACAGTGTAGCTCAAACTCTCACCACTTGATGTGAGATTGTGAGTCTGTCCTTTTCTTGAGAAAAGCACTTAAAACCTTCATTTTGCTCAGAATCAGTCTCTGAAGATTTTCTTAGTGGATTTTTATCCCATAACATTATTTTTAGGATTCTTTATTTTTTTAAGCATTCATAAAAAATTGCCAGAATCTATCTAAATAACAAATCTAGAAAACAACAGAGATGGAATAAATGATAAGTCTGCCACCAAAAGGTTTACATTATTACCTTCCACATAATCTTCAGCAATATAGCTATGCTCATGCAATATTTCCTCCATTCGACTAAGAGTAATGGCTGCTAAATGTCCAGGATATTTCAGTTGAAGAAGACGTTGTAGGTATGCAGCTGACTGGCTTCCTCCAAGATTGATTCGTTTACAGTTTTTGGCATCCAACCTATGGTCCAATCCACAGAAATAACACTGAGCTGTCAACAACAAGGAATAGAAAAAACAATGCATCTTTGGGCAGGGGTAAGTCACTTTACGACATTAAGACATTAGAGGGAGCCTGTTTTCTCATTAGTCTATTTTGAGTAAGGTCTCAAAAGCTATCTAGGATAGTTTTCCACACAAAGTATAAATTACTTCAAGAGTTTCCCTCAAGAGATGTTTTAACCAAGCCTTTGGACTAACACAACCTATTACATCTCCAAAAAATCAATCAAATTCTTCTGAGCATTCAAACATTCAAAGGCAACTTTAATGCCTGCCTGGCTTCTCTTTGCAAAGTTAACTAACTCCAACAGTTCAAGTACTTTATATTACATAATTTCCAGATTCCCCCATCATCATGGTCCTTCTCCGGGTGTGCTTTAGCTAATCAACATTCCTCTTAAAAAAGGGCTGTCCAAAATGTGGCCCATAGGTTTCAAGCAGTTCACAGTGCAATTTTATGCAGCCCGCTGCGGGTTTGCTCAATGATTGAGTAAATGAAGCCAAGTTATCGCAGAGCTCTTGCTAAAATGGCAACTCAAAATATACTGTTATTGTTTCAATAAAAACTTTTAAAAGATTGGATAGCCCTGTCTTAAAATATGGTACTCATAAGTGAACATAGCAGTTTGGATATCATCTGATCAGTATACAGTAACAATAGGTTGATTTCTTGCCTTAATCGCCACACTATTACTTCAACTGAGAGATGGCACTTAAATAGATGGCACTTTTAAGATTTACAATGCATTTTAAAGACATATTTAATCCTCATTTTTGAGGGTAAAGAAACTGAGGCTTCTATTAGTCAAGTACCTTGTCCATGGTCACATGTCAGGACAGAGAGGTGGGGTTTAGTCCCAGGTCTCTGCAGCCCAGCAATCTTCTCACTCTGTAACTTAATGAATAAAGCCTAATGCTTTTGTTTAAGTTATACAAATCCACAGAGAGATGACAGGCTCACACTCGGCAACTGAAGCAACCTTGGAGGTTTATCCAGCCTCAATTCTTTCCCCTCACACCTGTTTTACAAAGGAGGGAACTGAATTAACTGTTGTTCCAAATTTAAAAAAAAAAAGTCATAAATGGCAAATCTAGAATCTGAATCCAGGTTTTGGCTCTTTCAAATTCAGTGTGCTTTCATGTTCCATGCTGCTCATATGTGGGTACCTTTTAAATTTAGGAGACACTCAGATGCTACCAAACTAGTTCTCCTGCGCTTGGATAAAGAATTTCTTTTTTCTTTAAGATTTTATTTATTTTGAGTTTTACAATTCCCCCTCCTAATCTTCTTTCCCTCTCCACCCACCCCAGAAGGCAGTCTGTTAGTCTTTACAATGTTTCCATGGTATACATTGATCTAAGTTGAATGTGATAAGAGAGAAATCATATCCTTAAGGAAGAAAAATAAAGTATAAGAGATAGTAGAACTACATAGTAAGATGATGGGGGGGGTTCTAAATTAAAGGTAATCGTCATTGGTCTTTGTTCAAACTCCACAATTCTTTCTCTGAATATACCTGTATCCTCCATCAGATACCCCAAAATTGTCCCTGAATGTTACATTGATGAAATGAGCAAGTCCATAAAGGTTAGTCATCATCCCCAAGCTGCTGTTAGGGTGTACAATGTTTTTCTGGTTCTGTTCATCTCACTCAGCATCAGTTCATGCAAATCCTTCCAAGTTTCCCTGAATTCCCATCCCTCCTGGTTTCTAACAGAATAGTGTTCTATGACACACATATACCACAGTTTGTTAAGCCATTCCCCAACTGAAGGACATTTACTTAATTCCCAATTCCTTGCCACCACAAACAGGGCTGCTAAGAATATTTTTGTACAAGTGATGTTTTTATCCTTTTTCATAATCTCTTCAGGGTATAGAACCAATAGTGGTTTTGCTGGATCAAAGGGTATACATACTTTTTGTTGTCATTCGGGCATAATTCCAAATTGTTCTTCAGAAAGGTTGAATGAGTTCACAGCTCCACCAACAAAGTTATTAGTGTCCCAGATTTCCTACAACCTTTCCAACATTGATCATTGTCCTTTTTGGTCATTATAGGCTAGTCTGAGAAGTATGAGGTGGTATAGATGCTTTAATTTGCATTTCTCTAATAAGTAATGATTTAGAGCAATTTTTCATATGACTATGCATCGCTTTGATTTCCTCATCTGTAAATTGCCTTTGCATATCCTTTGACCATTTGTCAATTGGGGAATTTTTTTTTTGAAAATTTGACTCAGTTCTCTGTATATTTTAGAAATGAATTGTCAGAAATACTAATTGTAAAAATTGTTTCCCAATTTACTATATTTCTTTTGATCTTGGTTACAGCAGTTTTATCTATGCAAAAGCTTTTAATTTAATGTAATCAAAATTATCTAGTTTGTTTTTAATGATTTTCTCCATCTCTTCCTTGGTCATAAACTGCTCCCCTTTCCATAGATCTGACAGGTAAAACTACTCTTTGATCTTCAAGTTTGCTTATAATATTGGTTTTTTTATGTCTAAATCCTGTATCCATTTGGATCTTATCTTGGTATAGGGTATGAGGTGTTGGTCTAATTTAAGTTTCTCCTATACTAACTTTCAATTTTTTGGGTAAATAATTTTTTAAAAAAATTTAAAGATAGGGACTTTAGAAAAGTCTGGAAAGACCTGCATGAACTGATGCTGAGTGAAGTGAGAAGAATCAGGAGAATATTGTACACATTAACAGATACATATGAGATGATGGAAGCAACTTCTCTCAGCAGTTCAGTGATCAAGGACAATCTTGAGTGACCTGTTTTGAAAAATACCATCCACATCTGAGAAAAAAAACTATGGAGTCTGAATGCAGAACAAAGCATACTATGTTCACTTTAAAAAAATTTTTTTTATGTTTTTTATTTCTTGCTCATAGTTCCCTCCCCCCGCCCCTTAGTTCTAACTTTTCCTTTTACATCAGGACTAATGTGGAAATATTAAACATTCTGTATATGTACAACTTATATCAGACTGCTTGCTGTCATAGGGTAGGAATAAGGAAGGGAGAGTAGTAGACAAATGTGGAACTCAAAAATTTGCATATAAGGATGAATGTTGAAAATTACCTTCGCATGTGATTGGAAAAAATAAATTAACTAAAAAAGAAAATTAAAACCTAAAGGCATGATTTTACAAATATCTAATTATAGGAACGTTTGTCCTTTATTCCTGAAGAAGACCATGAAAACAGGGAGGTCATGCCATGACAAGCATTTGAACTGGATTTGGAGGGAAGGGAGGGGCTATGCTAAGTCACCAGCCTCACTTTCTCCTCCAGAGCCATCTGGGAACAGATAAATCAGGACAACTGGAGATGGCCCTATAGCCAAACTAAAGAAAGATTTTAAAGTAGAATCTCTCAAGTAAATGTGAAATTATAGAAGCCTGGGAATTTATTACCGTAAGAGAAATTCAGAACTACTCTTCTCTAAAGTTTTTCTTCATAGTGCTGAGAAAAGCCCCCTGGAAAGATGGTGATATGTCAAGGAAAAAAAATGCTTTTCTTAGGAAAATGGATAAATTCAACTCTCATCTGGTTCACATCTTTACCACCCCACCTAAGGACCCATCACACTTCACTGTGAAGAGATTATGAAAGGAAATTGCTGTTGTTGTAATTCAGTTTAGTACAGCTCTTCAATGACCCCATTTGGGGTTTTCTTGGCAAAGATATAAAGATGCTGGAGTGGTTTTTCATTTCCTTCTCTAGCTCATTTTACAGATGAGGAATTGAGGCAAACAGGATGAAGTCACTTGCCCAGGGTCATATAACTAGTGAATGCCTGAGGCCAGATTTGAACTCAGAAAGATGAGTCTTCCTGACTCCAGGAAGAGTCACTCAATTCGCTGTACCACCTACTGCCCTTTTATGATGGGAGAGGTCTCTTTAACTCCAGAAATAGTGGAGGAGTCCAGGAAGGAATGGGTTATAGGTTTAATTATTCCAGAAATTCTAGAATGTTAATCCACACACTATTTTATTATAATCCTTTCTTATTCAAGAATGTCACCTCATATTGCCTGGGGATAGATTTATTTTAAAGGGCACTGGGGAATACTCTGATTAGAATTTTTTCTCACCAAACCAGAAATGGCTTGGATATAATGATAAATTCAATTAATTTGTTTCAGGCAGATTGGTGCCTAAACACATTACAGCATGAGTAGTGATATTTTTCTTCCCAGCAAGTAGTAAAGAAACAGAAATAATTATCCTATACCTTATCTTCCTCCATTAAACTGTTTGCTCCAGGGGCAGCTAGATGGCACAATGGATAGAGCACCGGCCCTGGAGTCAGTATACCTGAGTTCAAATCCGGCCTCACTAAAACTTTACCTAGCTGTGTGGCCTTGGGCAAACCACTTAACCCCATTGCCTTGCAAAAAACAACAACAACAACAACAAAAAAAAAAACCCTAAAAAAAACCTGTTTGCTCCTTAATGATAGTCTATTTTTGCCTTTCTATGTATCCCTAGTACTTGGCACATAATAAGACTTAACAAATGCCTACTGATTTGATTTAAATTCCAATAGAAATGAGTTATTATTATTATTATTATTATTGATAATACTACTATAGTAGTTATTGCAGATGTATGTTGGTAGTATATCATTATGTTGTAGCACAAAATTAAGGACAAGGTGTACACCTAATGAATAATTATTGGTTTAACAAAAGAAAAAAATGGTAATAAATTAGACTGTACTATCACACTTTGCAGCAGGCATCAGTGTGGGATTTGACTGATGGTTTTCTCTTTTTTTTTTAAATAAGATTGCCTATTCTAGCAATTCTTTTGGTTTGAGATTGTATATGTTGCATTTACTGAGGGAATATATTTTAAGAGTGTATGATTTTTTTAAGAACCTCAAGATATTTTCTTCAAGAAATCTGGGGATGGGAGTTCAGGGAAGCCTGGAAGGATTTGCATAAACTGATGCTGAGCAAGAACAGCAACATGGGGATGATGATCAACCTTGATGGAGTTGCTCATTCCATCAGTGCAATAACCAGGGACAATTTGGGGCTATCTGTGATGGAGAATACCATCTGTATCCAGAGAAAGAATTGTGGAATTTGAACAAAGACCAAAGACTATTACCTTTAATTTAAAAAACAAAACAAAACATTATCTCATTATGTAATTTTGCTACCTCTTATACATTATTTTTCTTAATCTTAAGGATATGATTTCTCTCTCATCACATTCAACTTAGATCAATGGATACCATGGAAACAATGCAAAGACTAACAGACTGCCATCTGCAGGGGAGGGGGGGCAGTAAGATTAGGGGAAAAATTGTAAAACTCAAAATCTTTTATTTAAAAAAAAAGAAATCTATAAGGGAATTACTAATTTGAATTAATTTAACTATACAAAAGGATTAATAGCCATTTACCTATAGGGAAACACTGCCATTAGCATCTTATAAGGCCAAAAAAAAAACAGTGGATTAACTGAAGCTTCTTTACTCTTTAAATAACCTAAACCGTGTTAACTAAAGAATACTGTAAACCCTATATAGTAAATTAAAAACCTAGTTCTAAAGCATGAAAATATAAAATAAAGGGAATGACAAATTTTATTATTGAATAGGTCATGAAGTCTAATCCCCTTCCTTCACTTTATAAATAAAGTAAAAATATGAGATTCAAAAACATTCAATGACCTCCTTGAGCTCTAACGACAGCATTAGTAGTAAAATCTGTTAATCTTGATTCCCATTACTTTTCCCCCTTAAATATTTTATTCATGCATTTCTTTAAAAATATCAGTCTCTAATGATTGCACATGTATAACATACAGCGGATGGCTTGCCGTCTTGGGGAGAAGAATTTGAAAATCAAAATCTTACAAAAATGGATGTTGAAAACTATCTTTGCATTTAATTGGAAAAAAATAAAAGATTATTAAGTGCAAAAAAATTAGTTGCTTACAAAGAAATCTAGGGGTTTTTTGGGTTTTTTTTTTTTGCAAGGCAAATGGGGTTAAGTGGCTTGCCCAAGGCCACACAGCTAGGTAATTATTAAGTGTCTGAATCTGGATTTGAACCCAGGTACTCCTGACTCCCAAGGCCAATGCTTTATCCACTACGCCACCTAGCTGCCCCCAAAGAAATCTATATAAGCAAAACAAACCATCTTCAATATTCTTTCTGCTATAGTAACTTTCCTTTTTTCAGAATTTTCTACAGCTCATTCAAATGCAATAAATATAACTCACCTTCCTTTTAAGACTGGTAAAATATGAGTACACTGGTATCCAGAAGAAACAATCAGGCCGCTGGAAATTAAATTTTTTCTTTTATTATGGTAGAAACTGTAGAGGCTGTCGATTCCATAGGAAACTTTAGGAATCCCATAGCATTCAAAAAGGAGCTCTGACATCATCTGTCTTGAATATAGTGGATTGCAAACAGCTTCTGTTAAAACTATTGGATGATCAACACAGCCCTATGTGGAAAAGAAGAGGTAAATGAAAATGGTTAACAAGAGATGATTAATAGTTTTTTAAAAGCAAAATTAAATTCCTTAACTGTTACACTGGCTTTTCAAGCTAGTTTGAATCAAACTTAGTGAGACAGAGAAAATTATCCTCTCCTTGTCAATCTGTCAACCATTCATTTTCAAACAACACAATTTATATATTATATTGTGCAAAGTTATAATTCAATTGAGATTACGTTCTATACTTTCAAACAAAAAGGTATTTTAGGCTCCTATATTGTGGGTACTTCATGAGAACCGGTAGGCCAACCAACAGGAGAATGAGTGGGTAGGTGAAAGGCCTCAAAGGCCTCCACCTCCTAATCACAAGATTGGCAAAGGTGACAAGAAAATTACAATTTTTTGAGGGACTTAGGAAAAACAGATACAGTAATGTATTATCAGTGAACTGATCCAGCCACTTTGGAAAGTAAGATGTAATGATGTCCCAAATGCTACTAAACTGCATATCCCACGACTTAGCAATAATAACCCTACTATCTTGATCCAATAGTTCAAAGAAAGAGGAAAAAGACCTAAATAAAGTGGTGAAGAACTGGAAGAGTTAATATTCTCTATTAACTGGAGAATAGCTGAATAAATGATACATTTTTAATAAAATGTTTAAGAAATTATGAAAAAGAATGATTTTGGTGAAATCTGGGAACTCTTGAACAATCTGAAAAAGGGCAGTGAGCAAAATCAGAATAATTTAAATACAACATTGTAAAAATAATGTAGACTTAAAATTTCTGATCAACACAATGACTAAATCCAAGTCCAGAAGATCAAAAATGAAACATACTAACCATCTTCTGACACAAATAAATTCAGAATGATAAAAGAAACATTTTTGGACATGAACAATGAAAAAAATTTGTTTTACTTGATTCTATAACATTTGTTTTAGGGGTTTTTATTTTATTTTTCAATGAGAGGGAGAAAAAAAGATTCTTAGCATTTAATAAACTCTTGGACTAAAAAAACTGTGGTATGGAATATTATTGTTGTTTAAGAAATGACAAACAGAATCATTTTAGAAAAACCAGGAAAGACTTACATGAACTGATGCAGGGAGAACAGAACGAGAACACTGTACACAGTAACAGCAATATTGTTAGATGAATTTTAAAGACTTAGCAATTCTCAGCAATATAATGATCCAAGACAATCCTAAAGAACTAATGACAGGGTCGGCTAGGTGGCGTAGTGGATAAAGCACTGGCCTTGGAGTCAGGAGTACCTGGGTTCAAATCCAGTCTCAGACACTTAATAATTACCTAGCTGTGTGGCCTTGGGCAAGCCACTTAACCCCATTTGCCTTGCAAAAAATCTAAAAAAACAAAAAAACAAAAACAAAAAGAACTAATGACAAAGCCTAGTATACTATCTTCCAATGAAAGAACTGATATTATTTAAATACAGACTGCAACATGCTATTTTTCACTTTTCCCCCCCTTTTTTGTTTTTGCAAGGTAATGGGGTTAAGTGACTTGCCCAAGATTACACAGCAAAGCAATAATTAAGTGTCTGAGGTCGAATTTGAATTCAGGTCCTCCTGACTCCAGGGCTGGTGTTCTATTCACTGAGCTATCTAACTGCCCTTTTTTTTCTTTCATTCTTTTAATTTGACAAAATGACTTAATATGGAAATGTTTTATATAATTGCACATATATAACCGATATCTGATTGCTTACTGTCTTGGGGGGGGGATAGACTGTGGGATTCAAAACCAAAAAATAAGTCTAAAATTGTTTTAGCATGTAACTAGGGGAAAATTAAATATGCAAATATATAAATACATATGTATATATTATATTTATATTTTTTAAGTCTTTATTTAAGAAAAAAAAGGAAGTTCATTATCTTTTCCCCTAAACTTGTTCTTCCTTGTGAAAAAACATTTGTTCTGACAGGCATTCATCCAGGTTTCCTTGTTCATGACACCAGGGTTATCTTTGACTTTACCTCTCTTTCACCAGTCTCCTTTTTATTCCCATGGTCACCATCCTATTCAAGTCTTCATTTCTACCCACTTGAACAAATGCCATGGACTTCCCTATGAAATTTTCTTTACTACCTTCCCTAGTCTAATCTATTTTACTTAAACTACTGTTAAAATAATCTTCATAGTCATGTACTAAAATTTTCAGTGGCTGCTGCATAATGAATGAATGTGAACTGGTATTTGAGTTCCTCTATAACCTAGCCTATAGTGTGAATGGAATGAATAAATAAATGAAAAATATTAAACACTTACTCTGTGAAAAGAATTAGCAAAACCATGTCTGTTGTCAAAGAGTAGGACAGAAGTACTGTGTTGAGATAGGATAAAAAGAGTAAAAGAGAAGATGAATTTGGGTCTGTTTTGATTATTAATTGCCAGCACTGTACTTAACAAATGCTTAAGTTATTGATTCAGTCCAATAAGTTATAATCCTGCCCAACTGGGCTATTCTACCAGACTTCATTTTCCCATCCCCATTTTTCTGCTATGGTTGACGGGTTCTCCTCCATCTTCTATGTCTGTGAATTTCTTTTTAAGTTATTTCAATTGTGTGATCTCTTTATAGCCCCATTTATAATTTTCTTGGCAAAGATACTGCAATGGCTTGCCATTTCCTTCTCCACCTCATTTACAGATGAGGAAACTGAGGCAAACAGTATGAAGTGACTTCACCCAGGATCCCAATACTGGTCATTAAGTGTCTGAGGTCACATTTGAAATCAGAAAGATAAATCTTCCTGACTCCAGGTCCTGTTCTCTATTCACTCTACCACCTAGCCAAATTCCTACCCATCCTTTAAAACCAATTCAAATGTCACTTTTCCTCCACGAAGACTTTGAATGCTTATGTCCCTGCCCGGAACAATGCTCAACGTAAAACAGATGCCTAGTGAATAGATATTTGCAGAACTGAATGGAGGGGAGAGTGTGAGATGGCAAGGAAACTGCTGAAAAGTTAAGATGAGGAAGAAGTTGAGCTGTAAAAAGAACGCGAGGACAGCAGAAGGGTATAAAGGAGAGAGAAGCGAAGGGGAGATGGAAGAGGAAGGATGAACTGGGAGAATTTGGGGGGGGATGTGAGAACAGTAGGGGGGATTATGGGGGGAGGGGCCGAGGGTCCGGGCCCCTCACCTGCGAGGCGACGCCGAGGCGCTGGAAGCTGTAGTCCAGCAGCAGCTCCTGCAGCTCCAGGTTGACGGGCACGTTGCGGTCGAAGGGCGAGCGGAGCAGCCAGCGCAGCGGCTCCAGGCTGCCCAGGTCATTGCCCACCTGCGCGCCCCCGCCGCGCGCGGCCCCGCGGCTGCGCGCGCACACCGAGCGGAACAGCAGGCGCGGGTCCGGCTCGGCCCCCGGGCAGGCCCAGCCCACGCGCGCCTGGAACGAGCCGTTGTCTATCACCAGCGGCACCGGGTGCGGCACTCGCACGGCCGGGGGAGGCTCCAGGACCGGGTCCGGCACCGCGCGAACGTCTCGGAAAGCGTAGACGTTGGAGGCCGCCGCCATCTCGGAACGCTCCGCCGGCGTCGGGGTCCGCCGCTTTCCTTTCCCCGCCTCGCGCGGCGGCCGCCGGGGCCCCGGCGCAGACGTTCCGGCCTCTGGACGTTGAGACCGGAACTGCGGCTGCGCGCTCCGCGGCCAGCCATTGGACTAAGGAAGCCGCGGCTCTAGGGGGCGGGAAGCGTCCTGCGGCTTCCGGCTGCTGCCGCGCGGCCCTTCCGGCCCCTGCCTGGTCCCCGGCCGAGACACCCCGCTCTGGCCATTTTGGGGGCCCAGGCCCTGACCTCCCGCTTTCTTTAAGTCCCGGCTGAGGGAGCCCCGCCCGGCCCTTGCGCGTCAGCCGGGCCGCCCCTCCGCTAGGCATTTCCCATGTGCCTCTGGATGTTCATGTGCCTTTTTGCAGGCGTTCAGCGCCATCTTCGGCCTCTTTTATAGACCAAGCACCTACTTAGCTCTGTGGTGCCTGGGATACAGTAGGTATTAATAAATGTTGATTGGGGGGCGGCTAGGTGGCGCAGTGGATAGAGCACCTGCCTTGGAATCAGGAGTACTTGGGTTCAAATCCAACCTCAGACACTAATTACCTAGCTGTGTAGCCTTGGGCAAGACATTTAACCCCATTGCCGTGAAAAATCTAAAAGAATAAAATAAATGTTGATTGGATTGAATTGAATTTTTAAAAATCGATAGCTTCAGGGAGCTGGGTGTCACAGTGGATAGAGCACAGGCCTGAGTTCAAATGTGACCTCAGACACTTAATAATTACCTAGCTGGGTGGCCTTGTGCAGGCCACTTAACCCCATTGCCTTGCAAAAACTAAAAAAAAAAAAATTGATAGATGCTCATAATGTTTATGATTCAGAATTCAAGCAGGATAGAACTTGGATGTGACTTCCCCACCCCCCCACTGATTTTCTGGAAATGAAAACTTTCAGTTTGGGGATTGCCTGTTTTCCAGGGTCCCTGAAGCCCCTCATCAGCAGCAGCAGCAGCATCAGAGCTGGCATTTATATGGTTATAGTGCTTCAAGAATGACAAAGTTCTTTGCATATCTTTATTTCATTTCATCCAGACATGAAAAAGTAAACCTATCACCTAAACACCCATCTGTTTAACTTATTGTGGTCAAAACATCCAGTTGAAGATGTGAATTTCTCCACGTTTAGTCTCAGGTGCTTAATTCTGAGTCAGACAGCCCGATTCAAGTTCTATTACTTACTGGACTACTTCTTGATCCAATCACTTTTCTTCTCTGTCCTTCAGTTTTCTATCCAAGAAGATATTTAGCAAATATTAGAATTCTCTGCATTATTATGTTTACCAAAGGAGCGGTTTCTAATAAGTAGACAAGTAACAGTTTCTGCCCACTAAGGGATTGAGCTTCCTTCAAAAAAGGAAATAAGAAAAAGCTGAATGGTCATTTGTCAAAGATGTTCTAGAGATTTATTCATAAGGTAGGGTTAAATTAGCCTCACATAGTTTATGATTCTCTTAAAATTTTTTTATGTTTTTTGCCAGCAATGGGTTTAAATGACTTGCCCAAGGTCGCACAACTAGGTAATTATTAAATATTTGAGGCTGGATTTGAAATCAGGTCGTTCTGACTCCAGGGTTGATGCTCTTATTGTATGAAATCTTAAAAGATCGACTAAGATAAGTGACTTGCCACCCTCCATTTAGTTGAGTTAACAGTACTGTATTCCTCTATCAATATGTCATTTAATCTCCATTTGTGTGGCTTGTATTTATTGAGTTGCAGTGAATAGATTCCACACAGATTTATTCCTTCCAAAGCCTCTTCCCTCTAATCATTGTTAGCTTCTTTTGAGTCAGAATTTAATTTATTATATTGGTATTTCCAGCCCCTAACAATGCCTGGTTTATAACAAGAACTTAATTGATTATAATCATATTAATATGAATTATAAAAAGAGGTGGATTGATGTTTCTTTTGAATAAAAATACCTATGGATATTGCAAACATGGATCCCAACCCATTTCCTCTCAGTGTTACACTTTAGTTGTAACTGTAACTCTGTACTGTTTTGTACTGTTTTGGTGTCTTAAGATTCTGCTACTTTTCTCTTCCTTGTGAGTTATTCCATACCTTTTCCACTAGGTGGCTTTTGTGGAATGTCTCATGCATTTTCCTCTCTTATTTCCAGTTATATCTGGGCACATTTTTTGCTTCCCAAAACTCCACTTAAAGTGTATGTGTTCAGGTGAGTGGGGCTCTGGAAAAATAACTTACATTCTATATGAGGGACATGCTATCTTTATTATATCTAATTATAATGCAATTATTTATTATCCCCATTTTAGAGAGAAAGAAATGCTAGAGGACAGAAGCAGGTACACATTTTAGTGATTTTTTTGCCCCAACAATATTGTACTACAGGATTCAGAAACTGATTTTGTGAAAAGTCAAGTCTCCATTTTTAAGAGAAAGTTGAATCTTCTTTTAAGCATTACATAAAGAAAATGAAAATTTCCAAGACAAGAGGGCACAACTTTCAAACCTTTCTTAGGAGTATAAAGCTCAATGCTGAAAATTATCCTCTTCCCTCTTATTTTACAGACTCTTCCTTCCAAATCTAATTCAATCAATCTCACTTCTCTTCCCCCCCCAGAGAGAGAGAGAGAGAGAGAGAGAGAGAGAGAGAGAGAGAGAGAGAGAGAGTTCATTTCCCTATGAACCAAAGACCAGAACATCATGATAATACAAAGTCCACCAAATATTCCTTCAGGATGAGACAACACTTTCCAAACTCTCAAAAGGACCCAGTGTTAAATTAGCAGATTTAACTCATTCTTCCTTTTCTCACCAGATTCCTGGGTGTCAGGAAGTCTTAGAATTAGGTAAGGGGCAGAGGTTAATGTCAAGTTCTCATGTCTTCCTCCTCATAGTTCTTGGTACCTCCTTTTCCCTTAACAGCACTCGAGAAATCTTGAGAACCCCTTGATGATGTTTCTTTGGAGCCAAGGGTGAGGGGAAGCTTCCAAGTTTAGGGGCACTAGTTGAACATTTCAGAGAGCAAAGGTGAAGGTCAGGTGGGTATGAACTGGGTAAGATAAACCATTCCCTCCACTTAGAGTTATGTTGAGCAGAAAAATTTCAAAACCCTATTTCCTGAATGCCTAAATATAGAAGCAGCTTACAATTGTAAAATATTTTCCCTCAATAGCCTAGAAAAGATTTTGCAGCTATGGAGAGGTATTCAGAGATTAAAGTGACTAGGGACATAATGGATAGCATATTTGGTTTGGAAACTGAATGGGAATTCTGCCTCAAACACTAGCTATGTAATTGTTTCTTAGTTTCAGCATCATTTTCTTATTACAAAATGTTGTGGATTATATTACTTGTCTCACTAAAGGTAGATATTGGTGTGTGCTTTACTTGGAGTGATTCATCTTCCTGAATTCAAATCTGGCCTCAGACACTAACTAGCTGTGTGACCCTGGGCAAGTCTTTTAATCTGTTGACCTGTTTCTTCATTTGTAAAATGAGCTGAAAAGGGGAATGGAAAACCATTCTAGTATTTTTGCCAAGAAAAACCATAAATGAGGTCAAACACGACTGAAAAACTGAGTTACTCTAAGGATCAACTAAGATAATATAATAGCTCTTATGTCTGAAGTCATATTGACAGTATGCCTAGGATCTGTGATTTGAACCCATCCAACTTTCCTAGTTTCTAGGTTGTCCCTCATAATGCATTCCTTCTTTTCACCTCCCTAGTAGAATCACTAGTTTCCTTAAAAGTTCAGCTCAAATGCAACCTCCCCCCATCCCCAAAATGAGATCTTTCCTGATCTCTCAATACTATATATTTATTTTGTACTTGCTTATATGTATACATGTTGTTGCCTGCCATAAAATTTAAACTCCTTGAGGGTAAAGTCTATTAAATCTTTTTTTTGGTATGTCCAGATCCTATATGATTTAATAAATGCTTGTGGTTTGATACTATAAAGGTTGATACTCTGTATAGCTGTGGAAGCCCTACTAAGGCCCTTTTCAAAATTAAATTGTTAGACTCTTGTAGGCAAGAATGGCCAAGTCTATCTAAAGGCTCCCTGCCCCCTTCTAATAGTATTTTACCAAGGCCTTTAACGTTGATTCTTGTGGAATCAAAGCAAAGAGGTAGATGAAGAGACTTCTGCAACTGTATAGTCATTTCCAATGACCCGATCACAATGAGCAACAATCCAGACTTCTGGACACTTGCCAAAGGCCTTATTAGCATATTATCATAAAGTCAGAGATGGAAGGGCCTTTAAAGAACAATTTATTTATTTTGCAGAAGGGGTATTGAAATCCAGAGAGAAGCAGCTTATCCAAGGTCATATAGCAAGTCAGAGTCTGGATTAAAATTTAGGTTTTTCAGATTCCTATTCGAATAATACATTGTACATAATAGGTACTTAAGAAATTTTTTTTAATGAGTGAATGAAAGAATGAACATAATGTAATGTGCTTGCCAATTGAACTTACTATTGTAAGAAGTTGATCTTAAGTTCATCTGTGGGTTAGTTAAATAAAAAATGCTAAAAATGAATTTTTATTAGATTTTTTTCATCTTTGGAAATAGCATAAACCTTACATTTGTAATAATAATATATATTTGTAATGCATATTGTATTAATCAGCATTCATTGAATTCACCTCAAAAGCTAGAGAGGCAACCTGCTGACAGATAAATAGAATTCCCTATAAGATTTGGGTTCTGGTGCCATTTTTGGTTGTTTTTTATAAAATATTATTAGTATTTTATTTTTTTCAAATTATATGTAGAAATAATTTTCAGCCTTCATTTTTGTAAAATTTTTTACCTCCCTCCCTCCTCTCCCCCTCCCCAAGATAGCAAGCAATCTGAAATAGGTTATATATGCACAATTATGTTAAATATATTTCCATATTAGTCATGTTGTGAAAGAAGAACCAAAGAGAAAAAAAACAAAAAGTAAATATTAAAAAAGTGAAATTAGTATGCTTTCTTCTGCATTCAGACTCCATCTTTCTTTCATTGGATATAGATGGCAGTTTCCATTTAGAATTGTCTTTGATGACTGTATTGCTGAGAAGAGCTATGTCAATCAAAGTTGATCATCACACAATGTTGCTCTTACTGTGTACAATGTCCTGGTTCTATTCACTTCATTCAGCATTAGTACATGTTAAGTTTTTCTGGATATTTTATGAAATTTACTTGCTCATTGTTTCTTTCAGAACAATAGTACTCCATCACATTCATTTACCACAGCTTGTTCAGTCATTCCCCAATTGATGGGCTTCCCCTCAATTTCCAATTCTTTGCCACCACAGAAAGAGTTACTATAATTATTTCGGTGCATGTGAGTCCCTTTCCCTTTGTTATGATCTCTTTTGGATACAGACCTCAAAGTGATATTTCTGATCAAAAGATATGCTCTGTTTTACAGCCCTTTGGGCATAATTCCAAATTGCTCTCCAGAATGGTAGGATCAATTCACTACTCCTCCATCAATATATTAGTATCCTCCACAACCCCACAAACATTTATCATTTTCCTTTTCTGTCATATTAGCTAATTTGATAGATGTGAGATGATATCTTAAAGAGTTGTTTTGATTTGCATTTTTCTAAATAATAATGATTTAGAACTGTGGATTCCCTTTGGATCAGCAATGCCACTACTAGGTCATTATCCCAAAGAGATCATAAAAAAGGAGAAAAGATCCACATATAAAAATGTTTATAGCAGTTCTTTTTGTATTTGCAAGGAAATAAAAATTGAGGGGATGGCCATCAAATGGTGAAAAGATGAACAAAATATGGTATATTCTTGTATGAAGTACTATTGTTTTATAAAAATTCATGAATGGTTAGACTTCAGAAAAGCCTACAAAGACTTGCATGAACTGATGCTGAGTGAAGTGAACAGAACCAGGAGAACATTGCAAATAGTAAGAATAATATTGTATGATGATCTACTATAATAGACACAGCTCTTCTCAGCAATATAGTGATCAAAGACAATTCTAGAAAGCCTGCAGTGGAAAATGTCATTCACATCCAGAGAAAGAACTATGGAATCTCAATGCAGATCAAAGCATTCTATCTTTAAACCTTTTTAATTTTGTTTTTTGTTGTTTTCCTTTTCATGGTTTTTCCTTTTTTGTCCTGATTCTTCTGGTCAACCATTATCAATATGGAAATATATGTAACAAAATTGTGCATGTATGACTTGTATCAGGGTAGGGGAAGAATGGGAGGGAGAAAACTTTACAAAAATCAAAGTTTAAAATTATCTCTACTTATAATGGGAAAAATAAATATAAAAAAAGACTTGAATGAACTGAAGTAAGCAGAACCAGGAGGACATTGTACACATTAACAACAACATTGTGAGAGGATCTCAACAGTCCAGGGATCAAGGACAGTTCTAAAAGATTTATGATGGAAAATGCCATCCATATCCAGAGAAAAAACTATAAGAGTCTGACTGCAGATCAAAGCATACTATTTTCACTTTTTTAAAATTTGTTTTTTTTTTCTTTCTCATGGTTTTTCCTTTAGTTCTAATTCTTCTTTCACACTATGACTAATATGGAAATATTAGGTGAAGCCAAGTGATGGCAGTGGATAAAGCACTGGCCTTGGAATCAGGAGAACCTGAGTTCAAATTATCAGCTCCTCAGGATTGTCTTTGAGTAAACTAATAATTGGCTACTGAAATGGATGATAACTTACATCCATTGAAAGTCCTACCAGTGATGCATTTCTCAGGCATTCTTCACCTGCCCATCTTTATGGATTTTATTCACATCATATGTTCCCTCACTGAGTGTTCACCAGAGGAACTGGAAGCCTTCCTTGCTTTTTCCTGTCATCTTGAGGATACCAATGTAACACACATATTATTCAGTTGTCACAGCCTAGCCCCTGCCATGTGACTAATCCACTTTGTCTTCTTATTTTGGAATTTTTGTTTATGTATTTTACATACCTTCTTTGGAGATCTTCAATAGTTATGTTACACTCTGTTCTTACTATTTGCCCTCAGTGTGATATTTTTAATTCTTTAGAAACAGTTAGTGTCCTTATCTTGCTACCATCTAGCCACACTGAAGGGATATTAATATTAAAAAGATGGATTTTGTTTTCATTGGAAGATTGGACCTTTTGCACAGTAAGCAAAGGAGCTTTGCAACTTCTCCAGGGCAATTCAGTCTCCTCCTCTCCACCCTGACCTTATTTAACTCTGAGTTCAATTTGCTGTCCACATGTACTATGTATGCCTAATATAAATACTGAGAAGAAATCTCCAGAGAGCATTCATCAAAATGCATGTTGAAAGCTGGTAATAGGTTTTTCCTGTGTGGATAGTTGGATCAAGCTCCTTTGAAAGATCAAGCGGTTTTGCAATGTTCTCTCTGGAGGGCCTCAACAGGCATGGGGCACCCTTCTCAGCATGGACCCTCTGCTGAATCTCCCCTGATACAGTAGCAAATATTTTTGACAAATGTAGATTTCACTGTTTATTGCCTGACCTAATATTTATCATCATAGGATCACTGAGCATAACTATTATTATATCTTTCCAGGAATGTCTTGCTGTAAAAGAGGTTTCCCCTTTGTTCTATTAGATCGAATCCTTTTTTTCATAATCAATGTAAGACTCACTAGAATCAAGAGTCTTGTCATCAACATCATTCTCATCGTCATCTGCAGCGACAAGCATTTATTATATCATAATATGCATCAGATGCTGGACCTTTAAGCTCTGTACACAAAGAAAGAGAAAAGACAGTTCTTGCCCTCAAAGAGATCACAATCTAATGAGGGAGAAAACATGTAAACAGTAGTGTACATACAAAATATATACAATGTAAGTGGTCATTTGTGAGATAATGAGGTCCATGATAATCAATTTGCACAAGCGTGCCTTCTCTAGTATGTCCCTGAATTGTGTGCAATGGATTCTTAGAGATTTTTTTGTAGATCTAATAGGTGTATCACTTACTTTTTTTTCAGTATCACAAGGTTTTCTCATCTTATTTCCACATCTTTAGTATTTTCCTCTCCTTAAGACATCTTATGGGGTGGCTAGGTGGCTCAGTGGATAGAGCACTGGCCCTGGAGTCAGGAGTACCTGAGTTCAAATCTAGCCTCAGACACTTAATAATTACCTAGCAGTATGGCCTTGGGCAAGCCACTTAACCCCATTGCCTAAAAAAAACTAAAAAAAGGGGAAAAAAAGACATATATTCCTTAACACTTTCACTGTTGTCTTGCCTCCAGTGTAAAAGTCTTTTTTATATGATTGCTCTAATCAATATTCATTTCCCATCTTCGTTCTCTTTAGCACTAGTTCTATAAACAAGAAATTGTGATATTAATACAAGTGTGGTAATTCCATTGCCCTTGATTGAGAAAACAATTTCTTATAATAATTTTTGCTGTGCTTCTTATTTTTGTAGTCCCCCTTTCATTTTCATCTTTAAGTGTCCTTGGAATGACTTTGCTTAATTGAATATTGAATCCAGTCATCCTGATTCACATCTGGCCACTGACCTCATAAGAAAGTGAGGTTGATGATTTAGAACAGTGCCTCCTTATTCAAATCCAATTCACTTGCTTGTCATGGTATTACCTCCCTGATGTCATAATCTTCTTTTAAAAAGGACAAACATCATCATCAATATGGAAATCTATTAAACATGACTACATATGTGTAACCTATATCAGATTGCTTTCTGTCATGGAGAGGGGAAAATTCAAAAGCTTATAAAAAGATGAATGTTGAAAACTATTTTTCTATATAATTAAAAAAATAACATTCAAAAATAGTGATTTATGCAACAATCAGGGATAATTTGGGGCTCTCTGCAATGGGGAATATCATCTGTATCCAGAGAAACAACTGTGGCATTTGAACAAAGACCAAGGACTATTACCTTAAATTTAGAGAAAAAAATTGATATCTTATTGTCTGATCTTGCTATCTCTTATACTTTATGTTTCTTCCTTAAGGATATGATTTCTCTCTCATCACACTCAATTTGGTTCAGTGTATACCATGGAAACAGTGTAAAGACTGACAAATTGCCATCTGTGGGGGGTGGGGGGAGGGAAGTAAGATTAGGGGAAAAATTGTAAAACTCAAATAAAATCTTTAATTTAAAAAATAGTGGTTTAAAGCATTTTTATATGACTAATTTCTTCATTTGAAAACTACCTGTACATATCCTTTGACTATAAATTGGGGAATGACTTGTATTCTTATAAATTTGATTCACTTCTCTATATATTTTAGAAATGAGGCCTTTTATCAGAAACCTAGTTTTTCTACTTTCTTTCTAAACTTGGTTTCATTGGTTTTGTTTGTGCAAAACCTTTTTAATTTAATCAAAATTATCTATTTTGCATATCACAATGTTCTCTGTCTCTGGTCCTAAATTCTCCTCTCTATAGATATGATAGGTAAACTATTCCTTGCTCTCCTAATTGGTTTATTTTTTGTCTAAATCATGTACCCTTTTTGACCTTTATCTTGATATAAGATGTGATATAAGATGATGGTTTGTGCCTAGTTTCTTTGGCACCAACATTTAATAGTTTGCTGGACACTAAACCTCAGTTTCCCAGTATCTCTGTGACTTCCAATTTCAAACTGCCTTTCAGACATCTTGACCTAGATATCCAGTAGTCATTTGAACCTCAACATGTCCAAAACTAAATTCATTGCCTTTCTTCTTAAACTCTTTCCTGTGACCATCAAGGGTATTCAGTCCAAATATCTTCAAACCCTCTTTATCCTTTACATCCAATTTGTTGCTAAAGTCTATATATTTCATCTTTGCAACATCTTTCCAGTATGCCCCCTTCTTTGCTATGATACTCCCATCACCCTGGTGTACTCACACCTCATGTCTGGTCCTACTGCATAGTCTGCTGGTGCATATGACTGCCTCAAGTCTCCCCACTCCAATCCATTCTCTATTTTGCCATGAAAGTAATTTTCCTAAATTCAAGATCCAATCACATTACTCCCTCTCTGCCCCACTTGCCCATTCTCAATAAACTATAGTAGCCCCCAGTTGTCTCCAGAATAAAATACAAAAATTCTTCATTTGGCATTATAAATCTTTCATAACCTAGCCCCTTCCTATCTTTCCACTCTTTTTATAATGCTTTATTCCTCACATACTCTTCCATCTAGTGCCATTGACTTCCAGACTGTTCCTCAAACAAAAGAGTCCATCTCTTGCCTTCTGACACTTTCTTAAGGCCTGGAATGTTCTCCCTTCTGACTCTGCCTAACTTTTTCCCTGGCTTCCTTTAGGACTGAGCTAAAATCATCTACAGGAAATCTTTCACAACCACTCTTAATTCTAGTGCCTTTCTTATTTATCCTGTATATACTTTGTTTTTACATTTTTTTGTTTGTCTCCATCCTTAGATTGTAAGCTCCTTGAGAGCAGGAACTGTCTTTTTCCTTTTTTTTTTTGAATATCCCTAGTGCTTGTCACTTGGCAATATTTATTGATTGTTCCACACCTATAAAATGGAGATTATTCACTATCCCCAAGATATAGAAGCTACTATTTGTTATATGTCCCTGACCTGTTTAACCCTTCTCTGGCTCCTGAATGATGTCATCTTTCTACTTCTGTTCATACAATCTTTGTGAACAATCAAGACATAGAAAATTATAACCTGTTTCATGCATGAGACAAACACCCTAAGAGTAAGAAGGATATTTTGCTTATAAAAACTGGAAAATGGGGGTGGCCAGGTGGAGCAGTGGATAAAGCACCAGCCCTGGAGTCAGGAGTACCTGAGTTCAAATCCAGCCTCAGACACTTAATTACCTAGCTGTGTGGCCTTGGGCAAGCCACTTAACCCCATTTGCCTTGCAAAAAACAAAAAACAAAAAAAACAAAAACAAAAACTGGACAAGTAGAGCAGAAACTGTCAGGGCTTGAGAAAACCTCCTGCCCACATTGGGTCAGGAGGTAGGGAAAGGGTATAGGGAAAGAGGGTCAGAGAAAGGACTAGAGAACAAGAGGGGATCAAGGGAAAAGGTGGAAAACCTATTAATTTCTGATTCTTTTCAACACCCAGAAATACAGAAGCCTGATTGTGTCTGCCACTGTGGTGTAGTGAAAAGACCACTGGGCTTCAATTCAAAAGAGTAGAGTGTACATCTTGGCCCTGCAACTGAGTGAAATCTGAGGGAAAAGTCCCTTCCCCTTCCTGGACCAGTTTCCTCATTGATTAAAAAAAAAAGAATTGGCTCTAAATCTGCAAGCCCCTTACCTCCCTGCTTCCTCCTCCAGGAATCTTCCTAGTTCTGCCATTCTCAAAAAGAATTCTTAGTCATTCTTAGTCACTTAGCCCAATAACAGTTCTTGACTGGCAGGTCCAAGGTCAAACTGGTTTCTAAAGCATTCCTGCCCAGATCAACATTGAAGGTTGGTTGTGGATGGTACAATCTAGAAAGATGAGATTCAGGCACCTCTCCTTCCAGGTTCCAGCTTAACTTCATTCATGACAAGGGAATCAGTTAGTTTCCTCTTCAGGCTTAGGTTCTCTAGTCAATTAGGGAGATCTGTTCTGGGGAGAAGTATTACTTGATGTAATGCAAAGATTCCTGGGCTGGGAAATAAAAGACTGTTTTTAGTTTTACCCTGTCACTAAGTTACTGTGTGTCTCTGAAAAAGTTATTAAATTCTTCTTAACTGCCACTTCATCAGTGAATTATATCAGATATTCTCTAGGGTCACTTCCAGAACTAAGTTTAGCACCCAAATAGCTGTCAAGTTTTAATTCTAAAGTGAATAAAAATAAAAGCTTGATCTCTTAACAGATTCTTTGCCTCACCTGCTTGGGAAACCAAGAAACTGATTGGCTTCTCTATCCCATGGTTCCCATGGGGAGTTAAAATGGAGGGAGAGAAAAGGAGGAGAATAGGTAGAAGCCCAGGTTCCAGGGACCTTCACAACTCTTTCCCTCTCTAACTTCCATCCATAGGAGCTCAGCTCTGGTGGTAAGAGGTAAGGACTTAGGCACACGCCAGAATTTGCAAAAACTGTAATCTACCCATGAAATGAATTATGGAAACTAGGTCAGAGAATGAATATCACATGTGCCTACTGTGTCTGAAGACCATCACAGGCTCTGGTTTAGGGGAAGGGGGAGCCTGGGAAGAAGGCACCTCTTCATCTATAGCTAAGGAAATGTTGTAGGGCTGGGCTGGGAATTATGGGGATTATGGCTTTCAGTATGACATTTTCCTCCCCAGAGAAGAAAACACAGGAATGAATACAAGATGAAAGGCAGATTTACACTAACTTGATTGTTTTTCTTAATTGTACAAAAGGGAGTGAAACAGGGCCTCCCCATCCCCATCCCCCAAAAAAAGTCTTCCAGAGATTCTCTGGTACTGTCCAGTCCTTCATCCGTCCATGACTGACTTGTCCTGAACCCTCAAGGAAAAGACCTTTAAGGGAAGAAACTATCACAGATTCCCTCATTGCTAAGGTCATAGACACAACATAGTGTTGGAGGAAGACTAGATGAGGGAGGACTCTTCTTAAGGTTCTATCATCCTTGTCTCAATTCTTTTCTAGCCCAGAACTGGTTGTTCTGAGTCACTTTGTTTTCCTCTTCTGGCTGACCTCTCCGGACTGGAGTCTCCCTTCCATGCAGCATAGTGCAAACCAGTTCTGACTGCTCCTCCCCTAGTCCCACAACTCTGGGGCTCTTTCCCAATCTTAAATCAGGAACGGGTGGGTTTCCATCTAACTGGACCTTTCACAAAGGAAAAAAGAATAGCATCCGGGCAGTCTTTAGGTGTTAGTTTTTGGTGGTTGTTTTTCTTTTCACTTTGGTTGGTGTCCACCCATCTCCTCCTTTATTACTGCATTGCAGAGTGTCTGGGACTCTTGGAAGAGCCCTCACCCTAGACAGTCAGATAGGCGGGTATGTGGGAGGAGAGTGGGTGCGGGAGTCTACCCCAAAAGGGGGGAGGGGGAGAGAAGGAAGGGAGGAGGGACAAGGACGCAGTCTCCAGCAGTTAGAAACCCTGACCAAGGCTACTTTCACCAGGAAGCAGGAAGAGAGCTTCCAGAAAAAAGGTCACAGGTCTTTTCATTTTAACCCATCTTTCAGTGGTCCCCTCCTCCAAGAGGAATTTTTATCTCCTCCCGGCTCCGACCACTGACCTTGAAAGAAAAGTGGAGCGTGCACAAACTGTCGACCAGCTCTGCTGAAAGACTGTTTTTGAGAAGGTAGTCAGCCGCTGTTTACAGGGGATTATTTGTGCCTGAATCGATCCTCCTTATTGTTCTTTTAGATTGCTAGCGCTGAACCTCACCTTTCTGTCCTTCAAAGCACTTCGGGGAGGAGGAGGAGGAGGAGGAGGAGGAGGAGGAGGAGGAGGAGGAGGAGGAGGAGGAGGAGGAGAGAGAGAGAGAGAGAGAGAGAGAGAGAGAGAGAGAGAGAGAGAGAGAGAGAGAGAGAGAGAGAGAGAGAGAGAATGAGAAACGAGATAGATGGAGGAGAAAAAGAACAATTGTCTTTCGAATTAAAAAAAAATTATTGATCCTCACTATATGCCAGGATCTTCCACAATCGGGATTCAACTTACCTGTCTGGTTATATTTCTTTCGTAGGCCTCCCTTTCAAGCATAGGCATAACAACAGCATTTTGTCCAACCAATCTGAACTGCTCTCTGTCTCCTATTTTTTTTTTTGGCAAGGCATTGGGGTTAAGTAACTTACCCAAGGTCATACAGCTAGATAATTATTAAGTATCTGAGGCCGTATTTGAACTCAGGTCCTCCTGACTCCAGAGCCGGTGTTCCATTCACTGCGCCACCAAGCTACCCCTCTGTCTCCTATTCTTGACTTGTCCTCTCTCCTCCTTTTTCTTTGTTTCTCTTCATTTCCTAATGCCTATCCCTACTGTTTGGAATCGATCTCCCTCACCTCCTCTCTTGAAATTTCTCTCCTTCAAGACTCAGGTGCCACTTCTTCCTAGAAATCTTCCAGGATCTCATTGTACTTCTAAATAAATGCTTGTATTACCCGGCCCCGAGCTTTCCTTTCCCCTTACCTTCCCGTCTCACAGTTAATTGGGGTCATGGCTTTCCCATCTCTATTCGATTGGAAGCTCCTTGAAAGCAGACTAAGAGTGGGCTGAGAATATATTTGCTTAATATTAGCTTAATAAACTAAACTGAACAAGAGAAAGAGACAGGAATGGAAGCAAAGACAAACTGGGAGGGGGAAGCGCGGATTCATTCATTTATTTAGAATCTTCTGTGAGTACAAATGACCAAGGAATCGTTTCAAACCAACGTCTCTGTTGAGGCACCAAAGCGCGAAGCAATCGGGGCAAACTGTCAGAGTAGAGACGAAGGAGGATTCACCCAAGCAGCTCAGGAACGCCTCCCCAGGGGCGGACTTTCCTCCCTTTTCCCAGAGAGCCGCAGCTAACTCTCCGAGTCGCCCTAGTGCCCACCCTTCACGCTATTTCCCATTCCCCCAACACAATGTCATAAAAAAAAAACCTAAACAAGGTCTCGACTCTGAGTCTAGATAGTCCCTGAGTGAAGAGGACGGTGAAGCTTAGACTCCCTCTATGGTTTTGAGAAGGCGGAGCTTGGGGTTGGTGAGCAGGAAAGAGGAGTGAAGGGAAACAATCAAATCAGGTTTCTGAATCTATAGGTAAAGAAAAACGGATTGATTATATGTAAATCCAGTCAATTGCTCTCTATTTCCACCGGCAACGGAAGAAAAAGAAAGCTTTCTAATCAGAAAGATGTGGGTTGGTTTTCTATACAGATCAAATTTTCTCCTTTTTGGGGGCGCGGGGGGGGGGGAGAGAGAAGAATTAGAGAAGCTCACTTTCTCTTGTGGTCTGCTCCTCACGATTTTTAGCCATCTGTTTAAGGTTTAGAGAGAGGAGTTTCAGCATATTTAAGAGCGAGTGGTAGACGGTGTTTTATTTAAAGATAGAAAAGAACTGAAAGGTCAATTATTCCAATCTTCTCAGTTTACAGTTAAGGAAATGAAACTCAGAAATTGAATGATTTGGGCATAATCACTCAACCAGTAACTTCGAGAGCCGAGATTCAAACTCACAGCTTTTTCCTGATTTCTAGGTAACGAATTTTTTTCAACTTCACCACATAGCCCCAGGAATGGGAGAGTGGAGTTAGGGAGAAAATGCGACAGCCTGCAATTTCACCTCCTGGCAGATTTCTGCCAATACTACAAGAGCCCTTAATCACTCACCCAATCAACAAATATTTAAGGATGCAGAATAACAGTGCCTGGGTTCTGAAGGGGAGGAAAAAGTTTAGATAAAATAATCCCTTTCCTCGTGTAGCTCCTCGTCTAGGAGACAAATTTCTTTTTTTTTTTTTTTTTGCCCACCTTTCTCCATCTCTTTCCATTGACCCGCTAGACATCTCTCTATTAATCTTCTAGTGAGAACCTAAATGGTTCAGCGGTTGACTTTAAGTATACTGCCCTGCACTAAACAGGTATTTAATAAATATTTCTTGAATGAACAACAAATGAGCTAATTTTTAATTGAAGGAGATCTCACCTTACTTTTCTCTAGCTGCAGGATCAGGCTGCCCTACCAAGTGGTGTCGAAGAAAATCAGGTGCTAGGATCAAAAACAAAACCAAAAACAAAACCTCAAGTCACAGGGTCATTGTTTCCTCTTTATTTGTGGATATAGCTATGAACCACATCTTATGTTAAAGATAGATTTTTTTTCTGATATACATTTTCATCTCATTTACCACAATTACACCACACACACACATTTGAACAGCTCCACGATCTGATAGGTTGCACAGAATGGGGTGGGTTTTGTTTCCTGAAATCCAGCAAGTTGCAGTTTACGTTTACCTCCCCTCCCCCCAAGAAAATAATGAAATGTAAAAGAAACAAATTCCAGTTTGTGTTTTCAGCTGAAGGCAAAATATACTCAGAAATGGGAAGCTTGCTGGCGAGGAGGAAAAGTGGAAGATTCTGGGCACATTTGTTGATTGGGAATTCCTCCCATCCCCAATCCCCAGTCAAAGCCCGGAGTCCCAGACCAGTTTCTTCCGCCCTGGGCTTCCCTACAGTGATATGCAGTGTGTCCTAGAACAACCTACTATGTGCAAAACGCGCTTGGTATTAACCCACCCACATTTCTCTGGGATCCAGGCTGGGGGGGTGGGAGTGGGAGGGAGAAGGAGACTAGCAGACTGGCTAGCCTGAGCCTAGTCCATTGCATAAAGAATCCCTGCAATTCAGTGCTGGAGCTAATCCCAGGAATGGGATGAAATTCCCTCAAATATAGACACGGGTTTCCCTGCCCTCCGAGGTTTTACCCCAAAATAACCCCCAGCTTTATTTTTAAATAAATAAATGAACCCAAAATAAAAGAAAATAAAGGCGAAATAAAGTTAGGATTATTCTATTTCCCTCCTGAGTAACTAAAAAACAAGAAAATAGAGATTTAAATTTAAAGCTTAGATCGAAAAACTAAACCACAAATCAGGGCTATGGGAAGGAGGAAGGAGAGAGGGAAGAGTGGAGGGAATAAGAGTTTGGTCAATGGCGACATAACCCAAAGATCTTAGACGTGTATGGATAGACAATGTAAACTCTGCCTACCTCCCAAATAGACCAGACTGGATGGGGAGGGGCACAGCGATGCAAACTGCTGGACTGGACTGGGTAAGGCCTGGAGAGGGGGGATGGGGCGGATTCGATAGGGGTATGAGGTCTGGACAGGGTGCGGCAGTCTTTGGACCACTCACCCTAGCCATCCAATCAATCCCAAGTCTGAAAAGGCTTGGATAGGAAAGGATGCAAAGATGGAGCCTGGGGGACCTGGCAGAATGGGATTGGATTGAACTGGATGAAATGGAACTGGGGCAAAGAGCAGCGAAGAAATCCGTGGGACCACAACGAGAAGATGGGGAGAATGCAGGTGTCCTTGGGAGGGGGGGAGTTGCGGAGAGGACTCCCGCCAGCACACCCGCCTTTCGGCCGCTGTCCCAGGGATTAGTCTTCTGAATTGGTTCGGTAAGCCTCGATGAGCCCCTCCAGGGAGTGCACGAAGCCGGACACGCTGCAGATGCCGCCAATGAGGAAAATGGCTGCGTCGAAGAAGACGTGGTGCCAGAGGAGCTTCCGCCAGAGTAGCTTGAGATGGAAGAGACTGGGCAGCAGGAAGCAGAGGCCCGCGCCGGTCAAGCTTCCAGTGAGGCCCATGAGCAGGGCGAAATGCGGCACGTAGATGGCCATGAGCAGCGTGAAGACCACCAGCGCGCAGCGCAGCGTCAGCCCCCAGGGCTTCAGTCGTCCGTCGCCCCCATAGCAATTGGGGAGGAAGGTGCGGCTACCTTCCTGGAAGAGGGACTTCTCCAGAACTTCCACAGCAGCAAAGAACGGCAGCGGGTAGGAGAGCAGCGCCTTGGCCACCAGGAAGATGTTGACCACAGCACGAATGGTGGATGGCAGGTTGTCGGTAATCACCTCTTTGGTCTCGTCGGCCCAGGTCAGGTAAGCAACAAGAGCAAAGAGGCCCTTGAGCACGCAGGCAGCGATGTGTGTCCAGTTCATCATGCAGTGGAACTCCTTAGGCTTCTGCATGTTGCCTTCCAAGGATGGGAGGAAGATCTGCGAGGTGTAGCTAAAGACGATTATGCCTATGGAGATGGGGAATTTCTTCACATCTATGTAAAACTTGACCTTCTCCCAAGCCCAGTCCCGGGCCCTGGACATGCAGTAGGCAATGACTAGGATATTGATGACGAAGTGGGCCAAGGTGCAGAGCAGGCTGAATTTGGAAACGGCTTTTAGATTTTTCAAAAAAGCGCAGGGCAATAACGCCGCAGTGGCAATGATAGACCAGGACTTCTGAGAGACCGGCAAGCTGGGAAAGCTGTTGTACATCAGATTGCCACTTACCACTACATAGAGGATGCACGTCATGACCAACTCGATAATCTGAGCCACGTTGACTATCCTCCCTCCCAATTTGGGGAACCTGGGAGAGCAGCAGGCGTTGGCAATGTCCACGTAGGAGTCCCTCACCCGGACTATCTCCCCGTCTTCATTTTCCTCGTAGAGGCACGCGATGAGTATTTTGCCCGTATAGCAACAAACCACCGCGGCGAAAATAATTAAAAACAGTCCTAAATATCCTCCGTGCAGAATCGCATAGGGTAGGCCCAGGACAAACATACCCTACAAGAGACAAAACGGAAACGAAATGGCTCGATAGGCCTGAGCTCAGCTTTGACTAGGGAGGGGAGGGAAAGGGGGAAGGGAAAGGGAGAGAGAGAGAGAGAGAGAGAGAGAGAGAGAGAGAGAGAGAGAGAGACACAGTAGACTGTCAGTTCCTTTCACCTGGAGGAGTCCTAGTCTAGGGGCTTCGTAAATTGCGGGATTTGGAAAAGACTGGAAACGAAATTGAGGGGAACTCGAATTTTGCCCTTCCCACAGTAGGTCCCCTATTCCTCCCTCACCCCCAGCACCTATCGTTGTCCTCAACCCCGAATTTAGAGTCTTTCCTCTTCCCATTAGGGAAGGACGCGTTAAAGTGAGCTGCAAAAGAAAGCGCCTCAGGCTTGGGCTGCGAGACCTCTTGGCGGGAAGTGGGCAGCTAAGCCTGTCAGATGGACTTGGTGAGGACTGGCTCTCCAGATGCCCTCCAACCTCAGCGCACGGCGGGGAGAGCGTACTGGCTAATCTATAGCGAGGCCTCTCGGTAGGGGGAGGTCCTTTGTAAAGGGAAGTGCGCCAATGGCGCTTGGTTGCTGGGAGCGCCCCCAGCTCGCTCCCCTTGGATCCAGAGGCCCTAGATACAAGCTTCGCCAGGACGCAAGTTCCGCTCTCAACTGGTTACTGAAAAAGGCTTCAGGAGACTATACATTTTAAAGATCTGACTGCACCTTCTTTCTGTCTTCTATTTTGAGAGAATTAGCCCCTGAATCCAGAGTCAGAGGAAGGGTAGGACAGAGAACACCTGAACAAAACCAGCAGGGTGAGGGAGGTCTCGGTCTTTGGGGGCAGGCTGTTGGAAAGCTCCCTGTCCCGCCCCCCTCTCTGAGCCCCCGGCTCTCTTCCCTGGGCCCCCAGCCTGCCCCTAAAGGCCCGTCTCAGAATTCACACCCTAGAACCTTAGAGGGGACTTTCCCCCTCTCCAGCTCCGTGAAGATATTCAATCTCTTTGCCACTCTCCTCTACTTAGTTTTCCGTCGGAGCCGGGATTGACACTGAAAGAAAAGAGGGATCGAGGCTGGTATGAGATTGCGTGTGTGCGGAAGCTGTCGTCTCCCCTAGAAATATGTCTGTGCCACCCACACGCACAAACACATATATCCGTAGGTCTGTCGTGGAATTTCTGTCCCACAGGGGTACTGTCTGTAGGCCAGGAACCGTATCTGACTGTGCATGCGTTTGTGATTGTTTGGCTCTTGAGAGCTGCCGGGTCTCTATTGCTTCCTGAGCTCTACCTGGGAGAAGCCGAAGCCACCAGGAGTAGGTTGTGGACAGGGGAGATTAAAAAGCGTTCCTAGAGCAGACAGTTCTCTTGCAATTTTGCCCTTAAAGGGTATCCATTCCAAAACCACCGACAATCCCATAATTTCTCATTCTCATTCATCCTTTCACCCCTCCCTCTGTCTCCCCCTCCTGTGTTCAGTTTCTGAGTCTAGCTTATATCTCTGAATCTGCCTGTTTCTTTTTTCTATCTGTTTGATTCTATGTTTCTGGTAGACTGGGTCTACTTCCCGGTTTCTCTGTCTCTCTGCCTTTGTCTCTACCTTTTAAAATCTCTTTTCATCTGTCTCTGTCTCCGTGCCCCTTTTATCTCTGCAATATCTGTCTCTTTCTCAGATTATCTCTGTGGGCCCTCTATCTGTCTTTTTCTCGGTCCTTGCCCATGTATATATCACCGGACCGTTTTGCTCTCCCTCATCTTGTTTGCCCCGTCCACTTCTCCCTCTGTCTCCCTTTCTCACTGCCTCGGTTTTTATATCTATCTCCATGTCTCTGCCTGTCTCTGTCTCTGCTTCCCTTTGTGCTCTGGTTTCTCTGTGTGTGTATATGCCCCTCCGCCCAGGTAGTGCTTTGCTGCCTCAGTCACAGCCGCAGTGTCCCTGGAGGGGGGGGGGGGTGAGGGGGGGTGGCTCTTACCTGGATGGCGTTGGTCACATTCCACCCTGCTTCCCAGGCAGTGATCTTGGGCTTGTCCTGGCCACCCCCGAACTCAGAGCACATGCCCTGCTCCTTGGAACCCGAGGGTGGCAGGGGCCCAGAGCCGTCCCTCTGGTAGTGGAAGTCACCCTCGACGGGCGGTTCGGCGCCCTCTTCACTGGGCTCCGACTTGAGGATGTCCATCTGCAGTCCCTGCCGATGCTCCAGGTCCAAATCGTCGCAATGGGCGAAGCCCACAGCCTCCTCGTCGGTGGCCGCTTGGAAGCCCATCCTGGCGAACATGCCACTCACCTTGGCCTGGGACTTGTGGGACACAGAGGTGGCCACATTGGACAGTTTGCTGCGAATCAGGGTGGCCATGGCTGCAACTTGGACCCGACCCACTCCACGGACAGCTAAGGAGGCTGGAGGTCACCCGGGCAGCCTCCGGGCGCAGGCTATGCTCCGGTTCTAACGATGGCTGATGAAACCGCTATCTCCACTTTCCCCCCACGTTCTTCCTTCTCCACCCACTGGTACCCTGGCTCATGACCTCTCTCTGCGCTTGGAGATCAGGGGATGGCAGGTCTAGAAGTCAGGCCCGAGCGGGCAGACTGGTAGAGACTGGAGGGAGGCGGCGCCGTCAGCAGCGGCGGTGCTAGTGCACTGCAGAGGAGCCGAAGGGGCGCGGGAGGGGATGGGGGAGCACGAACAGCAGCGTCAGATCTCCAACGCAAGGCTGGCGCGGCGCACTCCGCTTCCGCGGCCCAATGCGATCATCTGTCAAACGAGAGGGGGGGAAATCCAACGGAGGCGGGAGGGGGGAGAGGGGAGTAGAAGGGAGAAGAAAAGGAGGGAGGGGAGGGAAGAGGAAGGGAGAGAAAGGAAAGGGAGTGAAAAGAGAAGAGAGAAAAGGAAAGGAGACAAGAGTTAGAGTCCTAAGGAAAGAGGGAGATAGGGAATGGAGAAGAAGAACAGGAGGAAAGAAGGGAAAGAGATGGGATAAGAGACGAAGACGAAAGGTGGGGGGGAGGAGACTAAAGGAAAGAAGTTGGGGGTGGGGTGCCGCGGAGGGAAGAGAAAGTGCTGCATTTCTGGGGGAGGTTCTTCAGCGCCTTAGACGAGCCTTAGCCCTTCCTACCATCCACAGACCCCAGAATGGTGACGAGTTGGAGTATTTTGGTTCTTCCCATGTCTTTAATCTTCAATTCTTTTGATTAGCCCATGAACCAAGTAGGAAAGCTCTGGAGGTTCGGAATGGCCTCAGAGAAGTCCATATGAATCGGGCCTGAAAGATTCAAGAGGAAAAGAAACATCTAGCATCTCTGTTCTCTGTTCTCTGTGTGTTATGTGTTTCTGTTTCATGTCCCTTTCTTCTAAGTCTATCTCTTTCTCAAACACAGACACACACACACGGAAAAGTTCAGGGCTCCTTGTTACAACCTCTGTCAGAAGTCTGGGTTATTTATTTCAATGGAGAAGAGGGGACTGGGGTACTATCTCTAGGACTGTAGGATCGCTGTTAGTGTAGTGGGTTTCTGTCAGAGGTCTCTGTCCAGTGAGGATAATAGCCCAGGTCTTAGGCCTAGATGCCTCTCACCCATTTGGACCTTAGGATTTAAAGAGAGATCTTTTTCCAGAAGCAGCAGTGAAGGCAGAAGGTTGGGGCCACTTCCTTACTTAGTTCCCAACTTGGACATGCTCCCAGCCTCGAGATAACACAGATCCTGGACCCCAAATCCCCTTCCTGTTCCACATGTGCCTACTTCGCATCTCCTCTGTCTATCTGTGCATGTCCACGTGAGACCGTGTGTTTGTATGTGTCTCTCTGTATCAGTATAATCAGCAAGGATTCAGAGGAAGGGACCAAGAGGGGAGTCAAGGAGAAGAACTCGGGAGGGAGGAGTAGAAGCCTCTAGACTAGGTTGACAGAGCAGACTGAGGGATTCATCTTAAAAGTACTTTAGGGAAGATTCCCCTCTAGAGTGTGTGCCCTGCTTCGGAAACATTCTTGCAGCCGAAAGGGCCAGTTAGGAAAGAAGTTATCCAGACCTCGATCAGACTGTAAACCATTTCTCCACAACATCTGAATCTTTCAGGCAAAAATGTTTTCTGGAGGGGATGGGGGGGACTAAGGAGGGAGATCCGGCTGTCAAAAATGAAGATATTAAGTCAACTCCTTGCTTTCATTTAAGTGACTCGATAGGCCCCTACATCTCACCCAGAAACGTAGGGGAGAGAATTATTCGGAAGCAATGAGATTAGAGCTCAATAGAGCAAAGACTACCTTGAACCAATCTGGGCTCCTGCTAGGATCACAACTTCTTGTATGTCACAGGAGTCCTGAGTTGAGTGTCTCTCTGAGTCCCGAGTTTGGTTAGTCAGGAAGGCTGGGGGGCAAGGAGAGGAAACCTGGAGCTGATTATGCGTGTGTTTCCATGAGGGTGAACATGTATATGTGTGCCTCTGTCTGTGAGTGCATCTGTGATCCTGTGTCTTTGACGTGGGAACGTATTTGTTGGAGTTTCTAAGTCTGTATGCATGCATTTATGACTGTGAGTGCATGCATTTATCTGGGTGTGCAGGTCAGCATCTCTTCGAACAAAGTATTGTGTTGGTGATGGATAGTGGTTCACGGTCCATTGTACCTCCCCAAGTCCCGATGACCCCAAAGCCTTATCTCCAAACAGAACAAAACCTAGCTAGCCCAGCCGGCCTTTGTCCCTAAACTGCCAAAACTGAGAAAGAGGTGGAGGTGGGAGGGTGATATTGTGTTGCCCCCCTCAACTTCTCTTTGGGAATTCCTCCCACACCCTTCACCAATCGTACACTTTGAAATCTATCTGGAAAGGAACCCAGCGGAAACGGAAAGAGGCTAAAGGGTTCTCCTTTTCCCTTCAGGCACATGAGGAATTAGTCTAGTTAGTGAACAGAGGTCTCCAACGGCATAGGTACACTGAGAATCTTCAGCTCAAGACAGAACCTAAAGATAGACAGGCCATCCAGGACTCACATCCACATAATCACACATAGGATCACATTCACAATCCCTACACACAAACCATTGAGAGACCATACATAGAAAGATACATAGAAATCCACTGTAGACACACATACACTGAGATCCCTCCACACAGACACCCCTCGATACCCTCCATCCCTCTCACAGAGACACTTATATCACTCCCAGTCCTCCAACAGAAACCCTGCCACAGACCTCCAAAAGAAATCCCTAGAGACAATTCATAAATATCCTCCTATAGAGCGATCCATTTTACACGGAACACAAAAGATAGTTGATGTCTCAACTTTTTCTCAGAATATTGGATTGATCTGGGATCCCCTCCTTGTAAGAGCCTTCTCCCTTCTAACATATTTCTGAATGGTGTTTATCTTTAAATTCATCAATGATTTTCATATGTTTGTGGATTCATTGGTGTTCTGAATTCCACATTTTCCTACTTCTCCTCTTGTGGTTCCTCTAATGATTTCCTCCTTTCTGAACCTATCCCTCTCACTCATCTCACCCATCTGGACTCGGAAGCTGATCAAGAAAGGGGGGGTGTATGTGGGGAGGGAGGATCCTTCATTCAACAAATGTTTGTTAAGCGAACTAAATATGTGTGCGGCACTCTAGAAAATGGAGAAGGTTTTGAGATGATGCGTGTTCTTAGGGACCTTCCAATTGTATCAAAGGACATTTGGAATTCAATTCTTTCCGGGTAAGTGTGCACACATGAGTCATTATGAAAGTGAGAATATCGGCACAAATGAATGCTGAAGCTCAGAGTGAGAGTGAGTAGGTCACTATTGTGTGAGTTGTACATGTGAAAGTTGTGTCAATGAGAATGTTAATGAAAACAGTAAGAAAAAAAGGAGAATGGGAAGAGAGAACAAAGAAAAGAAGAAAATGGAACATAAAACGAATAAAAAAAGGAAGAATGAGAAGAAAAGGTAAGTGGAAAAAGAATATGGAAAATTCCCTTTCGCAAGTCGATCCCTTGCGCAGGTGTTATTATCTCCTGATTACCTATGAGACACTGAGAACCAGAAGCAGTGAACTCCAAGCCCAGGGTACCTGTCAGGCTCAGTAAGCTCAGCAGAAACTGAATGACCGCTTGTCCAGAATGTTGATTATGGGGGGGGGGTCCCTTTTGGCTCTGAGATTTTGGGATTTCAGATCCACTCCAAATCCACCCAAGGCTTACTGAGCTAGGGGGTCAAGCTCCACAGGATAGAGAAGCAAGAGACACGATTGGGAGAAGGATGTTTGGCTTCTCACAGCAGAGCCTCAGAGGCAAAAGCATTCAATGAGGCCGGTAAGGTGAGAAGCAGGAGAGCAAGAGTGTCATGCGAAGGAAGCCTGTACTTTGTCCAGATTAAATATTCACCTTTTCTGATTTTGCATAGTGACCAGTCTGTTTGCAATCCTGCAGAACGCATCAGTTCTTTCTCTCGCCCCAGGCATTTTAGTCCCCAGCATATGGACGAATCTGTCGCAGGGAGGTCGCCTTCTGACGACAAATGGCACACAGAGAGTTAATTGTTTGCTGTGGGTAAGGGAGCAATCTATTTAAATGGAATGAATAGGGTTAAAGAGGCTGAGCTTATCTCTGGCTCACAGAGCTCGGCTCAGGCCGGCTGAGCTCCGGAATTAACAGTCTGGAAAACGTGAACATCAGGACCATCATTGCGGGGCAGTGAGAGCACAACAACGGGGCGTCCCAACAAAGCCCCCGGGGGATCTCCTGGAGACTCCATCTTCTGAGCAGCGGAGGACGACAGCTCCCCACAGGCAGGTGGGGCAGTGGGGGAGGAGAGAGCTCTCCAGCTGGGGAATGTAAAGAGTCCTCTGGATTGGTGAGAGTTGAGGAAGGGGATTGGGAGGTTGGGGACTGCCACAGACTCCGCTGTCTGAAGGCATCTGTGTCCACTCAGAACCAAACAGAGAAAGCTCAAGGTGTTTGAACCCTAAAGTGTTTCGGATATCTCAACCAGCAAAGAAGATCAGCAGGCGAAATGATTGCACAGAAGAGAGTGATTAAAAGGGCAAATATTGTTGTTAATAAGGATTCACATTCCTTTAGTGATTTAAGGTTTACAAAAGCACTTTCCTCTTAGGGGTTCAAATTTAAGGCTCAGTTAAAGAATCAAGTCTTACGTGCTCCCTAAGAGTAGTGCCTCCATTACTTTGTGAGTATCAGGTTAATCTTTTCCATGAATGCATTGTAGTCTTCTCCGGGGCTCCTTGAAGGCAGTGACTGTCTCAGTTGTGTTTATATTGCTGTCACCTAGATGCTTGGCCCATGGCACGAAAATAATCAATACTAGTTGATTTGTGGAGATGTTGGAGATGTAAACAGATTTTCTTTTCATTTTATAGAAGTGGAAACCGAGGAGCAAGTGAGGATAGCTTACTTGCCCATAAGCAGATAGGAAATGACAGTTAGGATTGGAATCCAGGTCTCTGAACTCAAATCTCATTGTTCTTTTCGCTATAGTTAGGGGCACACACAAAGATTAATTTCTTACAAATATAGATACCTCAGTCAAATCACCTGACTTATCTACATAATTCATTCTCAGTCACTGAAAGTGTTAAGTCAAATTTTTTTTGGTGATATTCTACTTACTCACCCATAGACAGGGACTGGTGGAGTAGATTCCTGCATTGGGAGAAATGTGAAACCAGATGTGACCACTGAGGTCCCTGCCATTTATGAGATTTAGAGATGTATTTTGTCCATGGCTTTGCAAAGAGAGATCTAAGGGGTTCTAGAAACAGAAATGATTATACCCTTGTTCAAAGAGATTCTTTTGGCTTTTAAGGGAAAAGCAGGAAGTTAGAGACTTAACTGAAAACTAACTATCCCTCTCCAATTTAAGCAGTTCTCCATTTCAGTTTTGAGGGTGTCTTAGTGGAAAGGGAAAAAAAGTCAGAACAGGAATTCCCTTAAAAAAAGGTGATTTTCATAAAGAATGAGGCTCTGATTCTCAGTCTCCCTTTAGCAAAGCTAAGAGATTTAGAAGTATAGCATATCAATACTGAAGAGACCTCACTTTGTAGAAGGACTCAGGGAGAAAGGACACTCTAGGATTTATAAAGACCTTTAAAAGTCATCTAATTTAACAGTCATTTTATAGATAAGGAAACTTACATTCATTAAAATGCGATGGTTTGTCCAAAGTAAAATTATATGCAATGAGTAGAAAAACTTAAATAGGAACTAGGAATTTGATTGCAAATCCAGTGCTCTTTTCCATTACCAGAGATTTGGGGGGGTCCAAATATATATTTCAGGAGGATTAGTGAATTTGGATAGGAAAAATACCACCTTTATTTTTACTTCTCTAACTGAAATTTATGTTTCTTTTCACTATTTGAAAATATTCTTCTGAGAAGGGGTCCATAAACATCACCAGATTGACTGAAGATCCTTGATGTGCTGGCTGATATCACAAGATCACACAGAGCAAACAGTAACTTGAAGGCAACTAAGAATACCCCTCCCAATATCATATTTTTCCTACAAAGACTTTGGATAAATCCTTTGTTCAATTTCCCAAGAAATACAGAAAGTCACTTTTACACTGGTCAGACTTTATCCCAGTTTTTGTCATGTCTATATGGCACCTTCTCCAATCATTGTCATCAAGCACATTTATCTTTCAGACCAAAGGGTCTCTGACAGTTGCTTTAGTTTCACAATGTTCTCTCATTCCTTTCATTGGTCCATGTTCATGCTAAGACACTGGATGAATTCCACATTTGTTCACCCCATCTTGAAACAGAATGGCATAATGGATGGAATGCTAAACAAATGATTCAGGATTTACTGAGGTCCAATTCTGCCTCAAAGGTAGGTGGCTCTGAACCTATCGTTTACTCTCTCTGAACTTCCATTTACTCATCTATAAAATAGGGATAACAGTAATATCTACCTCACAGGGCTGATGGAGGACCAAATGAACTAATGCATTTACAAAGCTTTGTAAGACTTAAAGGATATATGTGTTTATATGTATGAATATACAAGATATTATTATTCCTTTTCCTTCTGTCCTTTTTTGGTTTATCAGTAACCTATAGAACATGAGATGTGTAGATATAGAAGGGGAAACATGCCATCTTCCTTTGCTTTATTGTGGCTGAAGCAGTGGCCAATCCTGACCTTTCTGAGTCCTGGGATAAGTTGTCCATTCAACTAATGTACATCAATCTCCTGACTTCAGATTAGAATCTTTTTGTTTCTGAGAGTATGAAACCTTTTCTTATGATTAAGCAATTGCCCACTTAGTAGTGGGATTCAATGGCTACATTATTACAGCCTGAATAAAGTTCATATTTCTTTTCCTGGCTTTTAAGGTTTACATAACATGGTATCACTCCACTTTTCCAGTCTTATCTAATATTAATCTCTTCCTTACACTCAACTTCAATCAAAGTAGACTACTCTTTTACCCCTACCTCTGTTTTACCCCTACTTGCCCTGTCTGTTTCCATCTCTTGGTCTTTGTTCATACTGTTCTTTATTCCAGATTGCTTTCTCTTTCCCCTCTTTTCCTGATGAATTCTTATCCTTTAAAGCAATTCAAATGCCACTCATCCATGAAGTTCCCATGATCATCCTGGTAAGTAATGACCTTTTTATTCAGTCAATACATAGCACCTTATTCTATACCTCTCTAATGTACTCATCACATGATAGAATAATCATTGTGTTTGTTTCTTGTATTCCTACAAAATAATGATACATTAGAGCAAGGACTCTGTGTTTTCTCCAGCATCTACCATAGTTTTCTATACACAGTCATTGTATAAATGAATGAAATGTCATCGTTAATAAATGTCCTTTGGCCAAGGAGAAAGTACCCTTTTCTGCATGTTCATTGTCCTCAAATATATACTTTGCAGGCTATCACTCAATTCTAGGCACGTGGACATTTCAGAGTCTCAGTCTAGAGTCCCCTTTCTCCCCCTCTGCTGCCTTGGAGGGAAAATATGACAGGGTAATGAACAGCAGTACAAAGCTCTATAAAAAGGCAATTAGGTGAACTATTGGATTGGGACAAGCCTGTGTGACCTGGTTAATAGCTCTGCACAGAGTTGGGAATTTCCAGGAGGAAGGGGAAAGAATTATATTGTGATTGTGGGAGGGTGACAGGCTTTCTGTGAGTCATAGGTAAAGGGGACAGGAGTTTCATAATGAGGAGTTTGAACCTTCCTGGCCATTTGTATGTAATTATACTTGGTCTCAATGATGCCATCTTCTTCTTCTCTTCAATTTCAACCCTCAAAGGCCCAGCTGGGAACTGTTGGAAACACCTGGAGTAACACAAAGACCTCAGTATGATCTAGTCCATTAGGCAGAACACTCAGGGAGCACTCAGAAGTGAGTGATTTCCATCCTAACATATAGAATAGACCCACCCCCACCCCATCTCAAATCTCTGCATACAAGGCACCTTGTACACAAAAGGTCTCAGTTCCCTATACCTGGAACACTCTGAGTTGGGATATCCTTTCCACCCAGGGAAGCGTTCCCAAAGCTTTAGGTGACAGCAACCAGAAAAGCTCTCTGTCCTCAGGATTACCTGTTCACATAGGCAGTTGTGCATATGCAAAATCTCAGTTCTCTCAACTTGGGATATCTTGAATATGGGAACACTGGACACACACAGAACCCTGGTTCCCTGTAGCCCAGACCACACATAGTCCTGGATCATACTTGAAATCAGCAATTGGACAGGGCTTCCTGACCCACCTCATTTTCTTCTTTTTTTCCCCCCGCAGCTCTCGTACCAGATGGAACAATCCGATACAATAGAGCAATCAGGAGTCATTAACAGCTCAGCTTGGGGCTTTCAACGCACACTCAATTATAGTACTGGCAGCAGCAACCAGCCAGCCCAGCAGTCCCCATCATTACTAGCTCTGGGATTGGTTGACTGAGGAGAGTCTTATCCTACTGTATGCACCCTCCTCCTCTCCCCCGCAAGTTGAAAGGATGTGTGCAGAATGCATACTAATGACCCTAAGCTACCAGGAACTCTGGGCTTTCCTTTACATGAAAAGAAAAATTTATCCTTTTCACTCATCAGATGTAAAGAGAGTGGGTGAACCTTTTGTCATTGTTCAGTCGTGTCCGATACTCGTGACTGCGTTTGGGGCTTTCTTGTCAGAGATACTGGAAGGGTTTGCTATTTCCTTCTCCAGCCTATTTTACAAATGGGGGAACTGAGGCAAACACAGTTAAGTGACTTGCCCTGCCTCACACAACTAGGTTGTTAGAACAGATTTGAATTCAAGTCCTCCTTCCTCCAGAGTCAGTTCTCTATTCATTGATCAACCTAGCTGACCTTAGTTGTAAAGGCGAACTTTTACATTCTGGCTCATTTGGGGAGCAAAGAAACTTAATATGTCATTTGAATAACAGGTCTCTAGCACCTTAATCCTTCATGAGACCTGTAAAAAGGAGTGGTTGGTAATATAAAGGAAAGACTGGCACATGATGAGACCACATCCTCATCCTCAATCTGGCTGCACTACTTTAGACCTTACCTGATTTCTTTGCCAGAATCATTTTTTTCTCACCTGGCTAAACTACTTGGGGATTTCTGTTTTCCAACCTGTCCTCGAATTAAGTATCTTTCACCTCCACCTCCCCTTTTCACCTTCCTTTTTTTCTGTTGACCTCCCCATTAGATTGTAAACTCCTTGAGGTCTGGAACTGAGGTTCCCCACCCCCCAATATAAGATTCCAAGTGCTTAGCACAATGCCTGGCTTAATAAATGTTATTGACTAGTTGATAAATAGATAATGGAAAAAATAAAAAAAAATAGATGATGGAGTCAGGATTCAAATCCAGCTACTCTGAGCCCCAGTTCAATATTCCTCACAAGAGTAAGTAGGAGCAGATCATTTTGGGAATGTTGGCTATGACTTTCTAATAACCTTTCTTTTCTCTTTAGTCCTTAGCAATGGTCCTAAGTAATCACAGAATCTTAGAACCAAAGAATTAGAGGTAACTCTAGAGGTCAAATTGTCCAATATACTAAACAAAATCTCCCCTAGAGCTGGAAAGTGTATATGAGGATATGGGTATAACCTTCTCATTATAATGAGAGAACTGAGGCTAAAAAAGCTTGAGACTTGGTGAAGATCACATAAGCAAGGAGTAGTCATAATTCAAGACTAGATCCTCAGTATCCACATCCTATGCTCTTTAAGCAATAACTCATGTTCAAGTTCAGTCATATCCCTCTGTGACCTCATTTGGGGTTTTCTTGGCAAAGATTCTGGAGTGGGTTTGCCATATTCTTTTCCAGCTCATTCTACAGATGAGAAAACTGAGGCAAACAGGTTCACACAGCTAGTAAATGTCTGAGGCCATATCTGTACTAATGAAGCTGAGTTAGCCATTATCATAAGAGCCAATAAAAATGTTTCTTTCTCATGTGTGATATTGTTGCTTCAATTCTCTCTTTACTGACTTGTTTTTCTTTACAGTGTTGCAGTTTTATAAATTGATCTAGCTCTATTCACACCACTCTGTGTCACTTCATACTACCTAGAATTCCCCAAGATAGTCTTTTTCATAATTACTTCTTCTAGAGTTTTTAATTTTTTGTATCTTGTTTCATTTTTTAAAAACATAGTCATGCAGTCCTTGCAAAAAAATCCATTTTATTCCTTTCAATCAACAATCAATAAAAATTAATCATCTCATACCTTGCCAGATAGCAAGGTATGGTGGACAAAAAACTGGCTTTGGAGACAGGAATTCATAGAGTCAACTGTGACCTCTGACACATACTGATTATGTAGGTGGGCAGGTCCTTAAGGGCAACTAGGGGAGAGAGGGCTAGACAGAGTTGGGCAATTCTCTTTGGGAATTCCAACCTGTCTTCAAATTAGATATCTTTCACCTCCCCCCCCCTTTTCACTTTTTTTTTTGCAATTTTTAAAAATACTGTTGGCATTTTCTTTGACTAACTCATCTCTACAGCTTTAGGCCCTGAAATCTGACTTGTGTTAGAGCCAGGCTCTACTCCCTGTTATGCTTTTAGGGGAGGTGGTCAGTTTTGGGTCCCCTGGGTTCTTGTATTGATTTCTAGCTCTTCTGGTTAGGCTCCCCTTTGAAGTTCAGAGCAGAGTCTTAGGAATCTTGGCAGGCTTTTGTGGCTGAGCACCATAACACCATGATATTTTGCTGATTACTAACTGATGCTCCCTGGGACTTTCTTACCACTTACTGGGTTTCCTAGGAGAACCCTCAGTTCTTGCTGTCACTGGTTACAGTACCTTGCAGGCTATAGGTAATCATCTCTGGCTATACTGGGACTCTCCTTTTGGTTGGGGCTGGCTTTGATGAAAAAGGTCCCCTTTTTCTATTGCCCTCTAGTTTCTGGCAAACTTTTTGAGTGTTGTGGGGATAAAAGAAATCACTTACAGTAATTTCATATTGAATTTCTGTATTATTATTTGTTTTGGTACAAACTTTAGGGTTTTACAAGAATAGGTTTAAGAGAGCTGGATAGTCTATCTACTATTCAGGCAGTCATTTTGGCAGGAAGTCTATTTGATTCAATTTAACAGACGTTTATTAAATACCTACAATGTGTCAAACACTGTATTAGTCATTGGGGATTCAAAGACAGGGTAAGTTCTTGCCTATAAGAGTTTAAACTCTATGTGTATGCAGGTACATAATTCAGTCATTTCAGTAATGTCCCACTCTTTGTGACACCATTTGGGTTTTCTTGGCAAAGATACTAGAATGGTTTGCCATTTACTTCTCCAACTCATTTTACAGATGAGGAAACTGAGATAAATAGGGTAAAGTGACTTACCCAAGGTCACATAGATAGGAAGTGTCTGATGACAGATTTGAACTCAGGAAAATGAGTTTTTTTTAAAAAGATTTTATTTATTTTGAGTTTTACAATTTTCCCCCTAATCTACTTCCCTCCCCCCACCCCCCCACAGAAGGCAATTTGTCAGTCTTTACATTGTTTCCATGGTATACATTGATCCAAACTGAATGTCATGAGAGAGAAATCATATCCCCAAGGAAGAAACATAAAGTACAAGAGATAGCAAGATCAGGCAACAAGATATCAGTTTTTTTCCCTCTAAATTAAAGGTAATAGTTCTTGGTCTTTGTTCAAACTCCACAGTTTTTTCTCTGGATACAAATGGTATTCTCCATTGCAGACAGCCTCAAATTGTCCCTGTTTGTTGCACTGATGGAATGAGCAAGTCCATCAAGGTTGATCATCACCCCCATGTTGCTGTTAGGGCGTACAATGTTTTTCCGGTTCTGCTCATCTCACTCAGCATCAGTTCATGCAAATCCCTCAGGCTTCCCTGAATTCCCATCCCTCCTGGTTTCTAATAGAACAATAGTGTTCCATGACATACATATACCACAGCTTGCTAAGCCATTCCCCAAATGAAGGACATTTACTTGATTTCCAATTCTTTGCCACAACAGACAGGTCTGCTATGAATATTTTTATACAAGTGATGTTTTTTACCCTTTTTTTTTCCATCATCTCTTCAGGGTATAGACCCAGTAGTGGTATTGCTGGGTCAAAGGGTATGCACATTTTTGTTGCCCTTTGGGTGTAGTTCCAAATTTCTCTCCAGAAAGGTTGGATGAGTTCACAGCTCCACCAACAATGTAATAGTGTCCCAAATTTCCCACAACCCTTCCAACAATGATCATTATCCTTTCTGGTCATATTAGCCATTCTGAGAGGTGTGAGGAGGAAAATGAGTCTTTCTAACTCAAGGCCCATCACTTTATCCACTAGGCTATCCAACTAAAGATGAATAAATAAAAAAGCATTATAAAGTAATTTCGAGTGGAAAATGCTAATAACTGGCAGGATGAGGAAAGACTCCTTTTGCAGGGGATAATTCTGGAGCCAGGCTTTTAAATAAGTTACAAATTCTGGAAGCCAAACAGGAGGGGCATGCATTTCCTTAAATAATAAGATCCTAGAGGGTAGTTACCATTTTATTTTTGTTTTAATATTCATAGGGCCTAACAAAATGCTTAAAATACATACACACACACACACACACATACACACACACTCCTTTTGTGGGAGGGGAACAGAGAGATCAGATCTGTGATTTCCTTTTTAGTAGGAGTTAGGGATGAGAAACTTCTGCTTAATCAGATCAGTATTTTTTTTTGCAACAGTGAGAGGTTAAACAATAACTAATAAATAATAGAACTAACATTTATATAGCACCAACTACATTCCAGATGCTGTGTCAAGACTTTTAGAAATATCTCACTTGATTCTGACAATAAACCTAGGAAGTAGGTATTATTATTATTATTATCCCATTTTACAAATGAGGAAATTGAGGCAAAAGTTAAATGACTTGCCTAAAGTTACACAGCTAGTGTCTGAAATGGAATTTGAACTCAGGTCTTCCCAGCCCTCTCTTCACCAAATTGAGTATTATATAGTTTGTATATGTCAGAAGTCACACCTGAGATTTCAGGTGTCAATGGTTCCAAAGTCAGCTTTTTATCTATTTCATCATGCTACCTAGCACATAGTGGTCACTTAACTAATTTTTATTGAGTGTTTGTAGATTCCAACCAGTAACAGCTAGTAGATCAGTTTGATCGAAATGGAAAATATGGGAAATAATGTAAAATGATTGGAAAGAAAGATAGGAACCAGACTGTAGAAGACTTTAAATGCCAATATGATTATATTATATTATATATTTTTAGTAAATGGCATTTTATTTTTTCTAATTACATGTAAAATAGTTTTCAACATTCATTTTTTATAAAATTTTGAGTTCCAATTTTTTCCCTTTTTCTCTCCCCCCTCCTCCTCAAGATGGTAAGCAATTTGACATAGGTTATACATGTGCAATCATGTAGACCATATTTCCACATTAGTCATGTTATGAAAGAAGAAATAGAATAAAAGGGAAAAACCATGAAAAATAAATAGAAAAAGAAAATTATATGCTTTAAACTGCATTCAGATTCCATAGTTCTTTCCCTAGATATGGAAAGCATTTTCCATCTTTATATTTTATTTTTAAAATATAGGGAATAATTGAAAAACTTGGGGTAGGGGCATGGCATGGTTAAATCTGTGTTTTTAAGGAATATTCATTTGGCTCCAAGAGTAAAGATTATAGAGAGAAGGAGTCAAAGAAATAGAGACTACTTAAGAGTCTAGTACAATAGTCCAAGCAAGAAGAAATAGGGTTCTCACCTAGAGCAGAGGTTATGTAAATGAAGAGAAGGGGACTGATAAGAAAGATGCTGAAGACTGAATAGGATCAATAAAACTTGGCAGTTGATTAGCTATAGGGATTGAGAAAGAGAGAATTATCAGGAATGATTCTAAGATTATAAACCTGAATAACTGTAAGAATAATAATGCCATCCACAGAAAAAGGGAAGTTTAGAAGAGGGATCAGTTTTACTAGAAATGTAATGAGTTCTAGATGGACGTGTTGCAATTGAGATGTCTTTGGGACATCCAAGTGGAAAAACCTAGCAGACAATTACTAAAATGGGAATGCAATCCCATTTTAATCAGGAAAAGGTTTGGAAGGGTATAAATAGATTCGGGAGTTATTTACATTAAAGAAGACAATTGAAACCATGGGAGGTTAATGAGATCATTAAAAAAGAAAGGGAAGAAGAAAGGGGGAATCAAAAATGTCCACATTTGGGGGGCAGGAGAAGGAGGGGAGGAAGAACTAGTGAAGTAATCTAAAAAGTGGTTAGACAGGTGGGTGAAAGGAGAACAAAGAAAGAGCAGCACCACAGTAGCCAAAGAAGAGGACATCTCTTAATTGTTCAAGTAGGTTGGAGTTGAAGGTAAAAAAAAACAACATTCCATTGGGTTTAGCAGTTAAGAGATTATTGGTAAATTTAGAGAAAGCAGTGTCAGGCAAGTAATGGAAGCTGAAGCCTATCTGCCAGGGACTGAGAAATGATGGGAAGAAGAAGATATGGAAATACTAGTTCTAAACAATCTTTTCTAGGAATCTGACTTTGAACATTTGAATGGGAGAAGATATATAGTCAGATAGTTTGAGGAAATGAAGGGTGTTTGTGAAAATGGATTGATGCCTTTCCATTATTACTCAAACAGATATGTGATCTAATAATTTTTTTTGCCCATAGTACTTCATTTAATCCTTACAATAACCCCTGATACAGGTGCTATTTTAGAAATGAGGAGCCTGAAGCTGACAGAGTAAATGCCTTGATCAGGGTCCTGGGATATTTTGAGGGTTAAATGAGATAATAAAGCAATTCACAAATCATAAAGCACTAGCTAAATATCATTTATAAATATTATTATTACTATTATTATTATTATTATTAGTCCCCTAGCCACCAGGCCTTCATTCCCTGACCTTCTACTAAACTCCTGTTGAGCTCAAAGAATATGTATATGTTTTTAGAGCAATAAAGGGTGTGTTGGTCAATGTTTAATAACCTGGCTCTGCAGGAAAGCAAGCACACATTTTAAAGTTTAATCTCCATTATTAATTTTTTTATGTCTAAACAATCAGCAAAACAATGAATCTGGTCACAATTTGTAGAGGTTGAATGCACTGAAAATTTAACAGTTGACTCTTGCAAGCAATTACAGATAACTCCAGCCTAGCAAGGGTTACAAAGCTAACAAAGTGTCTGAGGAAGAATTTGAACTCTGTTCTTCCTGATTCCAAGTTCAAGGCTCTAGTCACTATATTACCTAATACAATCCAATGCAACTGGTTCATGTTTTTCCTTAAGTTCACCATAAAGGGTCTATCAGTATGCTGAGGAAATCAATGAAGCACTCTATCTGTATAGCCTGTCATTCCTTACCCTTGCCACGTGAATACTTCATCTCTTTTTCTCATAAGATTCCTCAACTGCATCTTATACTCCTGTTCTTTTCTTGTGCTCCTTATTTGTTGAATGTTATACCTGCTGGACAACACATTCCATTTTTTGGATGGCTCTGAAGCTTAGAAAATTATTCCTTTATGTAAATATGTATATATATGTATATATATATGTATATGTATATATATATATATGAAATCAGTATACTGATTGGTTTTCTGATTTTTTTTCTATTCCTCACTTTTTCCTTGATTTTGAAAATTCTTGATTATAAGAGATGATTGTTTTCTTGTAGGGAGAGGGATGTAGGGGGGAAATCTATGTGCTATAAAGACAAAAGATATCCAATAATAACTTACTTTTTTTGAGAAAAAAAGTGTGTTTCAGTCTGTATTCAGATAGTCTTTGAGATGAATAGTATTTTTTATCATAAGTTCATCAGAGAAATCACTTCAATATTTTTTCCATAACTGCTATTGCTAGTTGTATTTCCTTCCATCTTATTTTCCCCACTCCCATTTATTCTATTCTCTCTCCCCTTTCTCCCTGTCCCTCCTGAAAAGTATGTTGTATCTGACTGCCCTCATCCACAATCTTTCCTCTCTTCTATCCCCTACACACTCCCCTCCTCTCCTGCCCCCTTTCTTCCACCCTTTTCCTCTCCAATTTTCCTCTAGGATATAAGCAACTTCTATACCTAATGTTGTTTTCTCTCTGACCCACTCTGGATAAGAGTGAAAGCTCACTCAATCCCTCTCACTCTCCCCCTTCCTCTCCATTGCTAAAGCTTTTTCTTGCCTCTTTTATGTGAAATAACAGCCCATTCTACCTCTCATTTCCCTTTCTCCCAGTTCATTCCTTTCTTGTTCATTAACTCCATGTTTATATTGCACCTTCATATTCAGCTCTCTGTTGTGTCTTGTCATCTATATATACTCCTTCTAACTGCCCTAATAAATGAGAAGGTTATAGGAATTATCATTATCATCTTCCCTTGCAGGAATACAAACAGATCAACATCATTAAATCCCTCATAATTTACCCTTCTCATCCACCCTCTCTATGCTTCACCTGAGTCCTGTACTTGAAGATCAAACTTTCTGTTCAGTTCTGGTTGTTCCAACAGGAAAGTTTGAAAGTACCCTATTTTATTGAATTTCCATTTTGTCCCCCTGAAAGAGTATGTTCAGTTTTGTTGAGTCTTGGTTACAATCCAAACACCTTTGCCTTCTGGAATATCATATTCCAAGCCCAAGAAGCCCTTAATATAGAAGCTGCTAAATCTTGTGTTATCCTGACTGTAGCTCCATGATATTTGAATTGTTTCTTTCCAGCTGCTGTAATATTTTCTCCTTGACTTGGGAGTTCTGGAATTTGGCTATAATATTCCTGAGAGTTTTCATGTTTGGATCTCTTTCAGGAGCTGATTGATGGATTCCTTCAATTCCTATTTTACCCTCTGCTTCTAGATTTCAGGGCAATTTTCCTGGAGAATTTCTTGAAAAATGAAGTCTAGGCTCTTTTCCTGGTCATGACTTTCAGGTAGCCCAATAATTCAGGTCAGTTGTTTTTCCAATGAGATATTTCACCTTTTCTTCTAGTTTTTCATTTCATTGCCACATGGACCCAGGCACCCCCAGGGACCTGGGTGCCTAACCGGCTATTTCTGGATAGCTTGAGCCAGTTTGTTCTAGGGTCCAAGGCAGTCTGAGCTGTGGACCTTGTTAACCCTACTCTAACATTCTTTTCCCATGGGATCTTCCAAATTGTCTTAGACTGGGAAACTGTTTCATTCAGCCTTTCTGTGAGTTCTGCCACTCTAGAATTTGGTTAGTCCTTATTTAAAGGTATTTGGAGTGATTGGGGGAGGGGGGAGAGTTTGTGGGAGATCCCACCTCCACTCTGCCATCTTGGCTCCACTCCCCTAGAAAATTATCCCTTATGTAAGTTGGCCTAACCCCAAACATGTGTCATGGAATGGTCATTGTTGACACTCATATTGAGCTAAAAACTGTCTTCTTACAATTTAGACCTAGTTTTCCTTGTGGGACAATTCCATACATCTTCAATATAACAGTCCTTTAGATATTTTAAGAGAATGATTATGTTCCTCTCCCCCTACCCCAATTCTTCTCTTTTCTTGGCTAAACACCCAAAGTCCCTCATGTTGCAAGGTCTCCAATTTCCTCACCACCCTCTTCATCCTCTTCTGACTCATGCTCCAGTTTTTTAATAGATATAGAAAAAAAGGAAGAAAAATAGGAAATGTCATCTGGGACCTGATAGTTTCCTCCTTATATCTGGAATGCAAAACTATAGAAGAGTAATCATATGAAGATCAAAATGGTTGAAAAATATTTGAATGGAAGACCTTTTTATTTTTTGCCAGTAAACTTTTGGACTTACACATCAGCTAGGAATAGTAGTCTTTGTAGTGTAGTTTTTCAGAGTGAAGATAATCAAAGTATTGTCAAATCTCCAACTTAGGAAAATCCAAAAATCAAGTAAGTGGACTCAGTGGAAACCTGTGAACCCATAGGGACTTTCCTTTGGTGATCTGCTTGATGGAAAGTTATGGTTTTTTCATTTGAAGAGGCAGAAAGGGGGCAGTTGGGGGTGCAGTGGATAGGGTGCTGGCCTGGCCAACTCAGGAGGACCCAAGTTCAAGTTTGGCCTCAGATACTTGGTACTAACTAGCTGATGTGACCTTGGGCAAGTCATTTAACCTCATTTCCTTGCAAATAAATAAATAAATAAATAAATAGGAGGCAAAAAGATGTTCACTAGGGGCCTAACAGCTCGGTTGGCTTTGGACTTAAGCATTCCAGCCTGTGGAAAAATCATTGCTGGGTGATCTTGAATTTAGTGTAGAAATTTCTGAAAGTCAAAAGTTTCAGGGTAATATGTAAACTGGTGGAAATGAGTGACCATTTTCAAGGAAAATGCTGACTCTACTGAGATAAGGAAAAAATTTCTACTACCACTTCTTTCTTTTCACTCACAAAGGCACCTGGATAGCTGAGACCCTCATCATCTTTTGTCTGCACTTTTTCAGTAGCCCCTAATTAGTCTGTCTACCTTGTCTCTGTATTCTACTACATCCTCCATAGAAATTCCAAATCACTTTTTCTAAAGTTCAGACCTGACCATGTCACTTCCTTACTCAATTCCAAAGCCTCCCTATGGGGAACAACTTTAAGCCACCCTATATGCCATTTAAAGGAGTGATGTCAAACTCAAACCCAGGGCTTCCATATTAACTTAGAAAATCACATATTATTATCTATGTTTCATTGTATTTTTACTTATTTTGTTAAATATTTCCCAAATACATTTTTATCTGGTTCAAGCTGCAATTGGAAATGTCCTCAATTTATGGGCTCTACACCCTTGATTTAAAGCCCTTTACCACCCAGCTTCTTTCTTTCTGGGTTTATTATATATGAACTCTTTGTATGCTCAATGTTCAGTCAAACTATTTCAGTCTTTTGACTTTTTTGATATCTTCAGTGCTAAATATAGCACCTGGAACATGGTAAGCACTTAAAGAATATTTACTGACTGACTGACCATCTTTGTGCTTTTGCAAAGGCTGCTAGCTCTGCCTGAAATGCACTTCTTCACCTACCTCTTGGAATCCCTAAGTTTTAAAATTAAATTTTATTTTTAAGTGAAAATCCACTTTTTCTCTCTCCCGCCTCCCCACTCTTTAAGATAGCCAGAAAAATCTACTGGTACCAACATACATAGTCAAGCAAAACAAATTCAATGGAGGTTGTTTTTATAACAACTAAATGACAGGTTCTTGAGGAAATAACAAAATCCCAGTGATCTATATATATACCACCTTGCCTTTTGACCACTCAGAACTCAGAAAGAATCTTTATCTCTTATAGGGGTTTTGAAGGAGCTTCCATTACACCTTCTTCTTGCCCCAGTCTCCATGTGAAAGTTTTGCTTAACTGAGCATAGATACTCAGACAGTTTCTAGCACTGATTTTATTTTTCTATTTCTGCATCATTGAGATATCATAATATGGCAGATAGAAAACTGGCCAAGAAGAACTGGGTTCAAATCCTAACTCTTACATATAATAATATGACCCTAATCAATCAATCACCTATACTTTAAGACTCCAAGTTATAGAAAAGATACTGACTTAAATTGATACTTAAAATTGATACTTAAAAAGATACTGACTTGAAATTGACTTAAATTCCTATGTGAGTGAAACCACAGGTCCCATCCATAATCCCTATTTTAACAATGATACTTTTACCTTCTTCCCAGTATTACTGTGAATCAAGTTCTTTCTGATCCTTAAAGAAGTAGAGAAATTTGAGTTATTAAAATCATCTTCATCCCTACAGGGATAGTTCCATTTTCTCTCTTTTTAGCTTCTAATTTTTATTCCTTGATGTTTGGCTTTAGGGGTCAATGATTAAGATGACAATGTTTTACAGATGGGGAAACATTTGCTGAAGGTCATAGCTACCTAAAACCAGAGCTAACATCTCCTGTCTTAGAGTCTTTCCTACTCTATTCTTTTCCTATATTACTCTATGTAGTAAGCAGAATATTAAGTTAGCTATTGGGATAAGAGGGAAGATGGCTCTCCAGTCAATTTAAGTGCCAATCATCCTTAGACATAACCCCAGATCCTTTGTACCAAACATTGCTGATATGAATTTTATATTGATAAATGCTGTTTCTGTTATGTTTACAAATAGCTCTGCTTGTAATTGCTATATCATTATTACTAGGGATAGGGACTGAGTCTGTGATTTCATTGTTTTAAGGAGTTCCCAGATGGGGAAATTCTAAAAATGCAGGTCAGCTTGTTGTTCAGTCATTCTAGTTGTGTCCAACTCTTCATGGCCCTGTTTGGGGTTTTCTTGAGAGAACCTGAAGTGGTTTGTCTTTTCTTTCTCCAGTTCATCTTATTAATGTGGAAATTGAGCCAAACAGGGTGAAGTGACTTGCCCAAGGTTGCACAACTAGCAGGTATCTGAGGCTGCATTTGACCTCAAATCTTCTTGACTCTAGGCCCAGCATTCTAATCATTGCATCCCTTGGTTGGTCAGGTAGATTAGCACCTTCTCTGAAATATAGACTTAGAGAGTTAGCTGAAGCATTAAAAAGTTAAATGACTGTTGGAAGCATTGTGGGAAATCTAGGACATTAATACATTGTTGGTGGAGCTGTGAACTCATCCAACCTTTCTGGAGAGCAATTTGGAACTATAACCAAAGGGCAACAATTCCACTACTGGGTCTATACACTGAAGAGATTATGAAAAAGGGTAAAAACATCAGTTGTACAAAAATATTCTTAGCATCCCTGTTCGTGGTGGCAAAGAATTGGAAATCAAGTAATTGTCCTTCAATTGTGGAATGGGTTAGCAAACTGTGGTATATGTATGTTATGGAACACTATTGTTTTTATTAGAAACCAGGAGGGACAGGAATTCAGGGAAGCCTGGAGGGATTTGCATGAATTGATGTTGAGCAAGATGAGCAGAAACAGAAAAATATTGTATACTCTAACAACAACATGGGGGGTGATGATCAACCTTGATGGATTCGCTCATTCTATCAGTGCAACAATCAGGGACAATTTGGGGATGTCTGCAATGGAGAATACTGTCTGAATCCAGAGAAAGAACTGTGGAGTTTGACCAAAGACCAAGGACTATTACCTTTAGTTTAGGAAAAAACTGTTATGTTATTTTCTGATCTTGTTGACTCTTATACTTCAAGTTTCTTCCTTAAGGATATTATTTCTCTCTCATCATATTCAATTTGGATCAATGTACACCATGGAAACAATGTAAAGACTGCCAAATTGGGGCAGCTAGGTGGCACAGCAGATAGAGCACCGGCCCTGGAGTCAGGAGTACCTGGGTTCAAATCCGGTCTTAGACATTTAATAATTACCTAGCTGTGTGGCCTTGGGCAAGCCACTTAACCCTATTGCCTTGCAAAAACCTAAATTGCCTTCTTTTTTTTTTTTTTTAGGTTTTTGCAAGGCAAATGGGGTTAAGTGGTTTTCCCAAGGCCACACAGCTAGGTAATTATTAAGTGTCTGAGACCAGATTTGAACCCAGGTACTCCTGACTCCAAGGCCGGTGCTCTATCCACTACGCCACCTAGCTGCCCCTCTAAATTGCCTTCTGTGGGGGATGAGATGGGGGAGGAAAGTAAAATTAGGGGAAAAATTGAAAAAACTCAAAAATAAATAAAATCTTTATAATTCAAAAAATATAATGGGAACATACTTGATAAAGTAAACAAAAATTTCAAAAAAGAAGTTAAATGATTTATCCAGGATCGTAGACCCAGTGTGTATCAGAAACAGAACTTGAACCCAGGTCTTCCTGGTTTTCTATCCACTACACAATGCCACCTGTCCATAGTAGTCATATACACTATGCTTCTTTTCCATAAGTTTTAATAATTAAATATACATAACACTTGAAAGTTTACAAGATACTTTTCTCATAATAATCCCATGAAGTAGTTAATACAGGTACTATTATACCTGTTTTAAAGAAGCAGCTAAGTTCACTATATCGGGAGGTAGGAGAAATCTAATTACAAATCCAGTTTCAGATACTTAATGTGTGACCCTGGGCAAGTCACTTGCACTTTTTCTGCTCCAATCTTCCCAAGTATAAGATGGGGGTGATAATAATAGTGCTTACTTTTCAGGGTAGCTGTATGGATAAAATAAGATCATATTTTTAAACACTTTGAAAACCTAAAAGTACTACATAAATGCTAGCTTCTTTCATTATAAGGAATGAGAATGAGATTTGGAGGAGTGAGATAACTGCATGGCATAGTAGAAAAAGAACTTGGGATTTATAGTTAGAAGATCTGGTTTTGCTACTTCCTATTGGTGTGACTTGACCAAGTTACTTAACTTAGTTCCCTGGGGCCTCTGTTTCTTCAACTGTAAAATAAGAAGGCAAGACTAGATGATATCTAGGGTACTTTCTGGATCAAATCCCTATTGTCCTGTACCCAAAGCTTGAACCTAAGTCTCCCGATATCAGGTCTACTGTTCTAACCTAGTCCCAAGAACTAAGAAAACCAGATCACTAGGAAGATAGAGATGGAAACCATTCTGAACTTTGTACCTTGCTCAGGGATCCTGAACTCAGAGAGGATCCTTTCCCTCCCTACTGACTGAAAGATAAACCAACCTACACTGGCAGCAGGGAAAAGGCTGCCAGAGAGACTTCCATGACCTTACAGAGTATAGCAGAATTATGATAGAGGAGATTAGGAGGCCAGAGAGGAAGCAGAGGGAAGGAGAAGCATCCTCCCACCTACGGAAGAAAAATGAGGAGAGATCATTTCACCATCAGTGTCTTATTCTTTTTAAATGAACTCATTGGCTCACCCTTTCTTTGCCTGACCCTCCCTCATTGTGTTTTCCCAGAGCTCATCTTTCACTCAGTTGTGTGATTCCCCATGGGCCAGGCAAAGTCTGTTTCATTCCTCCTTTTCATTACACACTCGACTGATCTGAGGGGGACAGGAGCCAGGATTCTAGTAAGATGGTAATTAATAGACTTTCTACCCTCGTTGCTATGCAGCAAAGAGCCCTCCCCAGCCCCAGTTGATTATCTGTGAATGACACATTTAGGGAGGGGGTCACTTACTGACATCTCTTCTTCCAGGCAGGTCTGCGCATGGGAAGTGTTGCCTGGAACTCCCAGGTTCTAGTGAAGTAGCCACTGGGCTATATAATGCTGTTTGTCTAAAAGACCCCTATAACAAAAACATAGTAATGCTGTTAATAAATGATAACATAATAACACAAGTAAAAACACTTAAAGATCTGCAAATTAAGACATATCACTTTATTGACTCATCACAACAGTCCCATGAAGTAAGTCCTATTATGGTTCCCAATTTAAAGCTAAGAAAATGGAAATTGAAAAGTTGACTTGTCCAGGGTCATGCAACTAATGTCTAAAGTTGTATTTGAACTCAAAGTTTACTTGCCCCCAGGCCTGGAACTCTAACCACTATGAAACCAGTTGCTCTATTGCAGAGTTAGACAGATGGCAGGGCTTGTAAGGGCAGAGTCTCACCACTTTCCATTTCCTTGGATAGTCATAGAATAAGTGAATTTACCAAGGCAGCACAAGTCCTGGAAAGCTTTCCTAACTGAAAATGATTATAATACAGGACTGGTAAGTGATTATGTATTTGACATGTGTTTTAGAAGAGAGCGTACTGGATTTGAATTTAGAGAAATTGAGCTGATTATTTAAAAAATTTGCATTTACATAGCAATTTTAGGTGAGCAACATGCCTTAATAAATGATTAAATTCTATTAATCAACAGCATTTTTAAAAATTTATTTTTGAATTTTAGAAATTTCCCCTAATCTCACTTCTCTCTCCCCCACCCCCCATAGAAGGCAGTTTGTTAGTCTTTGCCTTGTTTCCATGCTATACATTGATCTAAATTGAATATGTTGAGAGAGAAATCATATCCTTAAGGAAAAAATAAAATAAAATATAAGAGATAGCAAAATTACATAATAATATAATGATTTTTTAAAAATTAAAGGTAATAGTTTTTGGTCTTTGTTCAAATTCCACAATTCTTTCTCTGGATACAGATGGTATTCTGAATCACAGATACCCCAAAATTGTCCCTGATTGTTCTACTTATGAAATGAGCAAGTCCATTAAGACTGATCATCAACCCCATTCAACAAGCATTTTTTAAACACTTACCTTGTCCCAGGAACTCTACAAAGCACTAAGTACACAAAGACAAAGAATAAAACAATCCCTCCCCTCTAATGACATATTCTAAGTATATTCAAAATAAATATAAAAGAATAAATACAAATGTAAGAGCAATCAATTCATTTTAGCCTGGATATCTTAACTGAATGAGAATGTATTTCAATCAATCACTCATAGTCCAAAGATTAAGTGTTAAAAGGCCTTCAATCAAGAATGGTTTCCCAAGAACTGGATTTGGAGAGGCTGAAGAAATTTGACCATGACTCTGTGATCACATATAAATTATCAAAAGAGTTAGGAATAATCTAATAATTATTAGAAATGGAGTCAGTGCAAGTTTCTAACAACCTTGCAGAAAGAAGGTAGAGTAAGGAAGAAGGGCTAGCCAAGACTGAAGGCAAGAACTCTCCTTCAGTGAGAGCAGGGTTTGGGATATGTAGCTTCTGAGCTCATATGTTCTATGTAAATAAATACAAGGTAGTTAGGGAAAGAAAGCAATAACAGTTGTGAAGATCAGAAAAAACTTTATGGAGAAGAGAGAAATTTTATGAGGAGTATATTCTATGCATAGGTCCTCCCAAATTTGTGAGATAAAGACAATAGTGATTTTTCTATGATCAAATAAATAAGTGAAACTCAAGATTCTCCCAACACCCAAACTAGCACACTTCACACTATTTAGGCACTACCATGTTAAAAGGTAGCTTTATAGTATTGGGTGTCCTGAATTTACTTGGTCTTCAGTGTCCTATTCTGTAAAGTGGGGAGTTAAAAGAAATGATCTTTCTTCAGAGAGGCTCAATTGCTAGGGCCTGGTCAAGGGGTGATGAATTTTTTTGCAATAGCACTTCATGAAATTCACCAAGGTATGGAAGGACTAACAGCTATGCCAGTGGAAAGAACTATAGAATCATAGGGTTTAAATGTGGAAAGGATGCTAGTGATCATCTATAGTCCATGGCTATCCAAAATGCCCTCAGTGGGCTGTGTGAGGCTCGCAGTGCGATTTTATGTGGCACCCTGTTAATTTACTAAATGCTTTAGTAAACAAAGTCGAGTTACCGCAGAGCTCTCACTAAGATGACAGATCAAAATATATTGTCCATTGTTACAATAAAAAACTTTTAAAAGTAAGGTTGGACAGCCCTAAGGAGAAAAATGAGATCCAAAATGGGGACATAAATTGTTCAGGGTCCATACTTACAAACCATGGATTCCTGAAAGGTTAAAATAGATAAATCTGATAAATTTCAAGAGTCCAACACTACTTATGAATAAGAATTGGAATAGGCATTTGAAATCATTGAGAACAACTTCATTATTTAAAATTTTCAATATATTTTATTTGATATTTCTTCTTTTTTATTATACTCAGTTCTAGGTGGAACCCTCTCCTCCCTGCCACTGATTCTTCACTTGTGACAGAAAATAAAATAAACAAAATGGAAAGTAACCAAAACATTGAGTTAATAAAAACCGGAAGTTCATTTAAAAAATAATAAAATAGATAAGCTATTAGTTAATATGATTTTTTTTAAAAAGAGTCATACTACATTGGCAATGTAAAAAATGAAAAAAAAGAATTCAACACAAATAAGGGAAAGTATTAGAAACTATTTTGCCCAATTCTTTTGTTAGAAAACTGACAAATGAAATGGATGATTATACACAAATATATCTCATAGAACAGGAAGTAGAGAATTTAAATAGCTTGAACTCAAAAAAAAAAAGAAAATGAACAAGCATAAAATAAATTTCCAAGGCAGAGAGAAGGGGATGGAATCCCTTCTCAAATGGACTTAAAAGTGAATTTTATCAACCATTCAAAGAACTAGTAATTCCAATATTACATAAATTGTATGCAAAAATTGGGAAAGAAGGCATTCTACCCAAATTCCTATGAGACATGTATAGTTCCAATACCTAAACATGTGAGTGATTAAGAAAGCAGAGAAACAGAGGAAGAACTGTGGACCAATACCTCTATTGAAAATCCACAGGAAAAAAGGCAGTAAAAATATAAGTAAAGAAAAGACTAACACATTTACAACTTAAGTTACAATTAAGTTCAGATTGGTTTTATACTAATAATTTAGAATAGATTTATAATTTATAAAAACTACAAACATAATAGATTATATTAATAATAAAAATAAGAATCATTTGATTATATTAGTAATATTAATATTAATAACTAATAAAAGAAAAAAGCTTTTGGCAAAATATAGCATTCTTTATGGGTTAAAAAGGAAAACATAGGAAAAAATGGACCATTTCTTACAATGATAAACAGACTTTATCTAAAATCAAAAAGTAGAATGATTAGTACTGGAGAAATGTTAGAGGTCTTTCCAAAAGAGATCAGGGGTCAAGATGTCACCACTATTATTTTATATAGTTCTGGAAATGCTAGTTATAGTACAAGACAGGATGAAAAAGTAGTTGAAAGAAAAGGTTTAGGCATAGAGAAAACAATGTAATGGAAAAATTTAAAGGATTCCTTATCAGTAACAGACTTGGGTAAAACTGAAGTAAGAAGAGTTTCTTTCTCAGAACCACAAACTGATGGGAGGATCTAACATCAACTGAGGCAACAGAAGAAGAATGACTCAAGATTCCTGCTGCAAGTCAAGAGTTCATTCCATCAAAAATTTCAAGCCTTACTGTCTGTCACAAATTGTTTTTGCCTATCTGTGGTTATGGACACTAGTGCATTTAGCCTAAGTGACTACATATTGCACTAAGGACACTAAGGCTACTTAGTCTAAGTGATTCCATATTGGAATCCTATCACTATAATATGACATCAAAATAGAATAAAATAGTAACATCAAACAATATAAATTTATAATTATCACTATATAAAATAAATTTACCATGATAGTGATGGGGCAATACCTAAACCCTCATTCCAGTTAGGTTAGTCTTGTCTTAAAAGGTATTGAAGACATCCTCAGGACTTGACTGCCTTAGAAGACTAATGACTCAGGCTATTGACATTTTATGGTTGCCTGAGTTTTAAAAAAATAAGCACCAACAAATAGGTATCAGGATCTCTAGGTAATGTTTTGAGGCTTACCTAGCAGATCATAAGGGGAAACTCTGAGGAAGGATAGCTTTGCTCAGTTAAATTAATTTTTTATTTCATCAGTGCATAACCTTGTTGAATATACATCTCCTGCTATAACTGGGTAATTCTCCTTTTATTAATTTTTTTGAATAGCCTACAAGTATTTCCTTTCACTCAATACTGAACATAAATTATCTAGGTATTCACTTGAGTTGGGTCCAGTTTGAGAAGTCGCAAAATTCATCAGTCTTTCTGAAAATTACTAACAAAGCCCAGATGGAAGTAAAGAATGTAATTCATTTAAAATAATCACAGAATGTATAAAATATATTGGAGTACAGCTTCCAAGACATAACAGTAATTAAGTGAATGCAATTATAAAATTCTAATGATAGAAATAAAGACAAACATGGACAATTGTATAGATATTAATTCCTAATGGTTAAACTATACTATTTATAGTGTAGTTTATTATTATTATTATTATTATTATTATTATTATTCAATTTATAGATCTAATACCAAATAAATTACCAAATGATTATTTAATAGAATAAGACAAAATAATAAAAAAATTTCAAATAGAAGATAAAAAGTCAGGAATCTCAAGAAAAGCAATGAGAAAAATTTCGAAGGATAAAAAAACCAGAAATAATCAAATAAGACAGCACAATGTTTAATAAGTCAACAGTCTATAGCTACTAGGGTAAGGATTCATTCTTCAGTAGAAATTGCTGGAAAGCTAAAAAGAAATCCAGCACAAATCAGGTTTAGACCCAGTATTTTATTCTGTTTGTACAATAAACCCCAAATTAACATATGATATAAGAATAAAATATATCATAAATAAATTAGAGGTATAGGAAAGATAATAGCTTTCATAACTAGTAAGGGAAGTGTTTTTGTTGTGGCATGGGATAGCAATGATCACAGGATATAAAGTAGATGATTTTGATTAAAATGAAAATATTTTTGTACTAATAAAATTAAGAGTTAGAATTTGAAGGGAAATGATAACTATGAGAAAACCTTTGCAGAAAATTTTTCTTATAGACCTCATATCCAAAATATATAAGGAATTGATTCAAATTTATAAGAATAAGAGCCATTCCCCAATAGCTAACTATTCAAATGACAATCTTTAAAGGAAGAAATCAACCTATCAACAACTATATTTCTTAAGTGTTACAAATTACTAATAGAGAAATGCCAACCAAATCTACTCTGAAATTCTATCTCACACTAATCAGATTAACAAAGACAAAAAAAAGAGACAATTGTTGGACAAGCTATGAGAAAATAGGTACACTAATACTAACACACAGCTGGTGGAATTGTGAAATGGCATGACCATCAAAGTAAGTTTCAAGTCATACTCAAAAGGTCATAAAATTCTGCAAAACCTTGACCAACTGATGCCACTAATAAAGAGACCAAAGAAAGAGGGGAAAGAAGTCAAATGCATAAATATATCTATACCTATATAGCAACATCTTTTAGTTTAGTCAAAAAGAAAAAAACCTCAGTTTGGAAGCAAAATGGGTATCCATCAATTAGGGAATGATCAAAAAATTATGACATGCAATGGAATATTATTATGCCAAAAGAAATGTCTTAAAAGGAGAGATTCAGAGAAACCTAAGAGGACTTGTATGAGCACAATGAAAAGAGCAGAATCAGGAGGTCAATTTATGCAATGAATACAATATTATAAAATAATGACTAAAAAAAAAACAAAAGAAAGGGCAGTTAGGTGGTGCAGCCCTGGAGTCAGGAGGATCTGAGTTCAAATGCAGCCTCAGACACTTAATAATTGTCTAACTGTGTGAACTTGGGCAAGTCACTTAACCCCATTGCCTTAAATAAAAAAAAATTAAAAAGAGGGGGATTGGGAGCGTAATGATAGTGATACCAAAAAGTGGAGAAAAGATATTACTAAATCATTTAAATTAACCAAAGAGAATAAAAAGAAAGCTTAGATGAGAAAACAAACAAGCAGAACAAGGGAAATGTTGGAAGTATTGGTCTAAATTTGAAAAGTACAAAAAACCAAGCAACTATAAGAAGCAGAGATTCACAGTTTCAAAGGCAGCTCACTTTTCTATTTTTCTTTGTGTTGAGAAATGTTTGTTTCTTGATGACCTGAGTTCAAATCTGACCTCAGACACTTAATATTTACCTAGCTGTGTGACTTTGGGCAAGTCATTTAACCCCATTGCTTTGCAGAAAGCTTTGCAGAAAGAAAGAGAGAGAGAGAGAGAGAGAGAGACAGAGACAGAGAGACAGAGAGACAGAGAGACAGAGACAGAGACTAGAAAGAAGTAATCAAGACCAAGAGTAAGTAGAGCTATAGAAGCTAAGAGAGAAGAAAATATCTAGAAGAAAAGTCTGATCAACTATGTCAAATGTCAAATGCAGCCAGGAAAGTGAAGACTAGGAAGAGACCTGTAATAACTAGAAGATCATTGTTGACTTGAAGAGAACAATTTGGTAGAATGATTGAGACAAAATCAATCAATTAATCAACAAGCATGTATTAAGCATATACTATATGACAAGTGATATACTAAGTACTGGAGATAAAATAACAAAAATCAAACATTCCCTATCCTCAGGAAACATTTTATTGAAAACCAAATTATAAGGTTTTTGGTGAGTGGATGGTGAGGAAAGAAGTGCAGGCTGACACCTTCAGATGACAAGATATTAGAGCTAGGAGGAACATTAGAACATAGAATATAGACTGTCGGCTTTGGAAGGAACCTTAGAACATAAACTATTAGAACAAGAAGATACCTTAAAACCTAGAACATAGGATTTCACACCTGTGAGAGACTTTAGAGATTTTCTAATTCAATCCCTTCAATTTATAAATATGGACAATAAATAACTGGGATGTTAGTTACTCTTTCTAGGAGTTTGACGTTAAAGAAGAGAAAAAGAGGATGATAGGTTGAAAAATTAACTAAGTTAAGGGAAGATTTTCTGGTTTTTTTATTGTTTTAAGAATAAGGGAATATTCATAGAAGGAGGCAGTAGAAAGGGAGGGGCTGAAGATAAGGGGGTGTGTGGAGCCAGATCTCAGAGGAGATGAGAAGAAATAATATTATGGAAGGTAAAAGTGACAGGGCTAAGCTTGGCAAGGAAGAGAATTATCTATCTCTTGCAAGAAGACAGACTAGGTGATAGGAGAAGATAAAAGTAGAACAGAGAACAGAGAGGTTTCAGGGCATAGAAAGGGAAATGAGAGAGCTCATCTTAGTGAAGTAGAAAGTGATTTTATCTGCTAAGCAAGAAGGGACCAGGGGCTGGAAAATAAAAAAGAATTGAAGCTGCCATCTAGACAACAATGTTCTTGCCAATGCTGAAACAGATGGTGGAACTACCCTGGAGAAAAGGCAGGCTGAGTTTAAGCTTCATATTTGGTTACTTTCTGACAGAGTATCAACATCTGATGGTATTTATGTCTTGTGCACACATTCTGGAGTGACTGGATGTTCTCCAGATTGGGTTAGAAGAAAGTGTCACTATTTCACACCTTTAGTTTCTGCCTCTGACCTGCATTCAGTCATTCTATAGAAGTCTTGAGATCTCTTAGTCTGGGCTAGAGTTTTGTGTTGTGGGGGAGTGGAGAAGAGCCAGGAGAGGAACAATTACCTGCCCTAGAGTTGTTGCTCCACAACAAAGGATGATTTTTTGGTAAGTAGAACTGTGAGAGCTCTGCAGGGGACCAAGTCCAGGTATGGACCAGTCCAGACACCATGCCTCATGCAGGAACAGTGTAAATGGCATCCCTTACTTGTCTATAGGGGCAGGTAGGTGATTCAATGGATAGAGCACTGACCTTGGAGTCAGGAGGACTAGAGTTCGAATTTAACCAAAGACACTTGACTCATACAATAAGTGTGACCTTGGGCAAGTCACTTAATTCTGACTGCCTCCCATCCAGAGCCATCTCCAGTTGTCTTGATCCATATCTGGCCACTGGGCTCAGATAGTTTTGGAGGAGAAAATGAGATTGATGACTTAACACAGCATCTTCCTCACTCAAATCCAATTCATGTGCTTGACACAGTCTTTTTCAAAAATGAAGGACAAACATTATTACCTGTCCATCCCAAGGTGGCTGGTTAAATCAAGGTAGAGGGCAATCAGTCGTGCACCAAGAATAATCTCAGTTCTCAGAATCACAGAACCATTGAAAGGAACCTTAGAATAAAGAACACTGAATGTTAGAGTTTGGAGGGATCTAAGAACCAGTGTTACACTTAGCCTTGAACTCAGGTTCTAATCCAGCCTCAGACACTTGCTACTTACATGACCATGGGCAAGTCATTTTACCTGTTTTCCTTAGTTTACTGGAGAAGATAATGACAAAGCACTCCAATATATTTGCTGAGAAAATGCTACAGAGAGTATGGTCCATGGAGGCAGGATGAGTTGGATCTGACTGAATGATTGAACAACAGCAACAAGAGACCAAACACCTTATTTTACAGAAGAGGAAACTAAGGCTCAACTAGGGAAAGAGGCTTTCCCAAGGTCACAGAGATAGCAAGTCAGGACTTGACTACAGTCAAGTGCTCCAAAAATGCTATTCACATCTTAATGTTATAGGATATAGGATTTTACAACTAGACAGTATCATATTAGACATCAAGTCCCAGCCCATCCTTTCACTTCTTGACCTTCCAGTTTCTTTGTGCCCACTTTGAACATGAACTTGGCTGGTGCCTGGACATTTTCACTCCACAATTCATTCTCTTATCTGTCTTAGTTCTCTGGGACTTGAATGCACTAAATAACCCACACTTACAATGGCAGATATAGCTCACACTTACACTTATGTAATTAGTAATACACATAGAGAATTACACAAACCAGTTGGTGCAATGGATAGAGCATGACTCTGAAGTCAGGTGAACCTCAGTTCAAATCCTGTCTCAGATACTTGGTACTTATTGGATATATGATTTAGGGCAATTAATCCCAATTGCTTCACACATATATGCATTAAAAAAATGAAAATAGAGAGAAAATTACACAGACACATGGCTGTGAATACACTTATCCCTAGGGACACACACATATAGAAACAGGCTGTCACATTCATCCAAAGTCATTCAGAAGCACAAAGTCACTCAGTCCCACAGACCCAAATACATTCAGTAAGTGATATTGCCTCAAATTTGCAAATGCACATCAGACATTAGGAATGTTGACAATCCATATGCCAAAGGTTGTCTTTGTTTGGACAGATGTTACTCTAAAAAGCCGCAATGTTATTTAGCTACTTCATCAAGATAATGGATTTTCTTGGCTCTGGAGTCTGGGGGATTCATTAGTCATCCCTTGAGGAAGAGACTCCTCCTCCAAAGTTCATCCCCCCTTAATGATTTCTCACTCCCCTATAGTACCCGCCTTGAGCCCCTGAAGTCTACTGTAGTATTTGTACAAAGAAGGGCAGAAGCAGAACAAATATTTGCATCTTCTGTATCTCATTCAGAGCTTCTTAGGAATGGAAGTTTTACTTCTAGGAAACTGAATTTATTTTGCACCTCTCCTCCTAGACTCAGGAGGTCAGTGAGAGCATCACACCTGCTGAAGTTGGGACATGCTTCTGGAAAGTTCAAAGCAAGTTAGATACTGACCTAGATCAACCCCTGGGGATCAGCCACATTCTGTACCTGCTCATTTTATACCTACTAATGCATATATGAGTATTAGCACTTGAAGAACAAGCACAAAAGTCTTTTAGAGAACAATATTTTATTGGAGCTCAAAAAAATGTATTGTTATTTCCACCAAACTCTACCTTTTCAATAGAATTTTCTATTATAAAAATGTAGAGTTAAGTAAAATAAATCAATATTTTGGCCTTGTCTATCTCTCTGACAAGAGGCAGGAGGCATAAGCTTTAGCACCAGTCCTCTGGAGTCGAGACTGGTTACTGCATCGAGGATAGTTCTAAAATCTTTCAATATTGTTTTCCTTTGCATTATTTTAGTCTGGGTTCAGATTATATTGCTCTGCATTAGTTCACACAAGTCTTTCTGTTTCATCAAATTCTTCATATTCATTTTTCCTAAGAATCAATTATATCAGGGTGGCTAAGTGGTACAGTGGATAGAGCACTGGCCCTAGAGTCAGGAGGACCTGAGTTCAAATTTGACCTCAGATACTTAATAATTACCTAGCTGTATGACCTTGGGCAAGTCACATAACCCCATTGCCTGGCAAAAACAAACAAACAAAAAGAATCAGTAATATCCAATTACATTCATATACCATAATTCATGCTGTCATTCTGATAGAGGGGTACCCACTTATCTTGCAGTTATTTAGACATAGCCTTTCTCATATATATATATATGCATATATATATATATATATATATATATATATATATATATATATATATATATATATATATATTTGATGGGAAGTACAGGTTACCATGTTGAGCTTATGTAACAGGGTGTGTGCTGAACCAGGAAAGCATGTTACTACAAGTTCTGAAAAAAATGTTTAATCCCAGTCTCTTGTCTCCATTCTCCTGTACTATCAGTCCCAGTCAGTACTTATTAAGCCTATAGGGTCAGATACTGTGCTAATTGTTTGGAATGCTAAGAAAGGCACAAATACAATTCCAGCCTTCAAGGGGGATGGGTTCCATTCTTATGGGGGAGACAACAGGAAAAGACTTATGTGCATACATAAACAGAATAAATGAAAGGCAAGCTCAAAGGTTGGGCACTATCCAAGAGCCTGGAGGTTGGTTAAGACTGAGAAAGTCCTTCTCATTGGTAAACTTGTTTCACTTTTCTCTGCACTCCAATCCCTCCTCTACACTGCTGCCAAAGGGATTTTCCAAAAGCATGAAGTCTATATCACACCCTTTTCTACCTCCTGTGGCTCTTTATCACCTCTAGACTAAAATAAAAATTCCTGTTTGACATCTAAAGCCCTTCACAGCCTAGTAGGAACTTAATAAATACTATTATATTGATTGATTGATTGAACATAAATTTTTCTAATAAAAGAAAAAGCTCTGTCAGATAGTATATGGAATATTCTACATTCATAGCCTCCCTCACTTCTGCAGGTCAGGGTAGGGGAAGGAACATTTTTTAGAACTTCACTAGCCATGCCAATTTTACATTCAGTTTCCTTTTTTGTTCTTTTCATTTACATTGCTCTAGCTTCTGTGAATATTCTTTATTTACCTACTTATTAAAAGAAGTTTTATTAGTACATGATTGGTTCATTTTCCCACTCATGGTTGAGTATTTCTAATTTTTAAGAAATGTACTTAAATAAAACCAACCAAATGTCCTCATCTGATATTCTATGCAGTATTCCATTTCCATCATATTCTACTTCTCTACTGAGTAGGAAAGTATGTATTTCATTATTAGTTTATAGGGAGAAAGATTGAACATCATAGATAATAATTAATCCACATGTCTTTTAGCATTGTTCATTTTTATATCATTGAAGTCATTGAGTATATTTGTCCTCCCAATTCTGTTTATTGTACACTGTAAGTCAAACATTGAAAAACCAGGAAGCATACTAGGTAAGAGCAAGAATTGAGTAATGAACCAGGTCTGTATTCCAAAGAGATCATGAAAAGAGGGGGAAAATCTTACATGTACCAAAAATATTTATAGGAACTCTTTCTGTGGTGGCAAAGAATTGGAAACTGAGAGTATATCCATCAATTGGGGAATGACTGAACAAATTGTGGTATATGAATGTGATGGAGCATTATTATTCTGTAAGAAAGCAAAAGCAGGTGAATTTCAGAAAAACCTGGAAAGATTTACATGAACTGATGCTGAGTGAAATGAGCAGAAACAGAACATTGTGCACATTAAAACAACATAGCTCTTCTCAGTAGTTAAACTATCAAAGACAATCCTAGAAGATTAGTGATGGAAAATACTATCCATAGTCAGAGAAAATACTATGGAGTCCAAATACAGACTAAAGCATACTTTTTACTTTACAAAGCATTTTTTTCCCTTTTTTAAATTTAATTTTGTTTTTTTCTCTGATTCTTCTTTCACAAAATGACTAATATGTTTAAAATGATTATACATGTATAATCTAAATCACATTATTTACTCTCTGGGGGAGGGGGGAGGGAAGGGAGGAAGGTAGAAAAATTTGGAACCCAAAATCTGACAAAAAAAATTGAATGTTGAAAACTATCATTGCATGGAATTGGAAAAAAGAAGAGAAACAATTGAGTAGCGACTGTGGTGATGAGGGTGTGTACTAAATAGCTCCAGAACTGAGTTAGATTCCAGATTAGCGATATAGAAATTGTTGGAGCTTGAGGTCCTATCAAACATAAAAAGTTCCCTTTTTTGACTAGTTTCTGTTGTGTCCCATTTGTGATCCCATTTGGGGTTTTCTTAGCAAAGATATTGGAGTGGTTTGCCATTTGCTTTTCCAGATCATTTTACAGATGAAGAAACCAAGGCATACAGGTTAAGGGATTTGCTCAGAATTTCACAGCTAGTAAGTGTCTGAGGCCAGATTTATACTCAGGAAGATGAACTTCTGACTCCAAGCCTGGAACCCTATACATTATAGTACCTAGTTGCCCCTTGCTGGAGCTTGAGTTCTACCCAACAGAAAGTCTTTGGGCTCAGGTTATATCTCAACAAGACCCAGGATCTTCAGCAGACTTTAAAACAGATTCATTTAAAATTTCCAAGCTCATCCTATTCCTTTTTAGATTTTAAAGGACCTCACATATATTTAAGCAGATTAGGAAAACAGAAAATAAGGTTCCAGTTGAGGATGTAGGAGTACTGGTGAGTAAAGTAGTATGATTGGGAAGATATAAAGCAGGGGTTATTACAAGGGATGTAAAGTCAGGATGGAGAGGTTAGGCAGGGTGACAAGTGGTTGCTTGGGAAGACAAATTCTGGGAATGATATGAAATCACCAGGCAATAGGAGAAGGTGGGGATAGCCCCAAAGAGATCTAATGTGGGGCAACCACATAGCAAGAACTATAGAGATCCCAGATAAACTTCACCTTATTTAGACTAGGCACTTCTGGACACTTCCCTCCCCTAATACCAAGCTCCTGGGGTGAATTTCTTTGTTCCTTTATCTCTGGGAGCCAGAGACATGTCTGTTGTCCTCAGAGGGCCCCTGGCTGCTACTAACATGACACAGAGCATTGTTCTGACTGTGTGATGGTTGTGCAATGTAGTCCAGAGGCTGAGGGAGAGAGATTTCATGGAAACAGAATCTGAAAGCTAAAGGGACTGTTATTCCCACATCTTATCTCCACAGCCTTAGGCTTGCTTCATGCTCCTTTTGTCCCAGGGGGATTCTTCTAGATAAGATGGGAAGAAGATATGCTGTTTCCTCTGTTTTGTTAGGAGCAGCAATAGTTGACATTCACAGGAACAAGATTGAGGAAAGAAGGACAGCAGGGTAACCCAGGTTGGTGATGGCAGAGTATATATATATATGTACAGACAATTCATTCCATTTCATCAAATGTTGTGGTCAGTGACTCAGAGCTTCAAACTCTATAATAACTCATACAATTCTATAATCTCTCCCCAACTAGTTCTCATGGTCTCAGAGACACTGAGAGGCCATCTAGTTTAACTTATACTTGAGTGTGAATCCTTTTGATATCCCTTGACAAGAGTTTTGTCTGGACTGATTCTATAGCCATAAATATTGTAAGAGAACCATTCCATATTTGAACTGTGCTAATAATTGCTATTTTAAGTTGCAGTAAAGATGCTGATGTGCGCTCCCTATATCAATGAAATGAGAAGTCCAGTTCCCATCTTTATCTAAATTATTAAAAATTTTCTACTCATTTTATAAGTCAAAATATATTTCTCAGGAGTTTCTGATCATTGCTTCTAATGCTATCTGGACAAAAAAAGTCTGATCATGTCATTTCTTCTTTTTTTTTTTTGCAAGGCAAATGGGGTTAAGTGGCTTGCCCAAGGGCACACAGCTAGGTAATTATTAAATGTCTGAGACCGGATTTGAACCCAGGTACTCGTGACTCCAGGGCCGGTGCTCTATCCACTGTACCACCTAGCCACCCCTATGTCACTTCTTCTAATACTTTAACACAATGATTATGTGTCTCTACCTGCTCCACCTGCATGCCTTTTCTTCTCCAGACTAAACATCTTCAGTTTCTTCAACCATTTATCCCCATATATTTTCCCTAAATATCCTACATAGCCTCTAAGCTCCTTCTGATCTTGGTCATCTTCCTTTGGAATGCTCCAATTTATCAATATTCTTCTTAAAACACTGCACTCAGAATTAGATACAATACTCTAGATATGAACTAACTAAAGCAGAAGACAGTGTGCTGATCACATCTCTTGAACTAGACTCTATATTGTACTAATGTAGCCTTATATGATATTCAGGGTTTTGGCAGGGGGTATTTTGGTTGCCATATTATACCACTGACTAAAATGGAATTTTTATCCTAAAAAGATCTTTTAATATAAAATTACTGTCTAGTCATAACTTCTCTATTCTAGATTTGGGTGACTGACTTTTATTTTTTTGCAAGGCAAGTGGGGTTAAGTGGCTTGCCTAAAGCCACACAGCTAGGTAATTATTAAGTGTCTGAGACCAGATTTGAACTCAGGTACTCCTGACTCCAGGGCCAGTGCTTTATCCACTGAGCCACCTAGCCACCCCATGGTTGACTTTTTTAAAAAATTCAACATGACTAGAACCATAATAAGCAAAATAGGTAGGACAATTCCCTTACCCTAGTCACATTACTGTTCATTACCTTGGAACAGTAATCCAAGGTCTGATATTTAGAAGGCATTGACTGCCCTTGTACTCATTACATAGCACAGAAAAACTGAGTCAAGTGCATAGTTAATTAAAATTAGTTTAAATATAAAATTACTAGGCAACAAATCTCTATAGCTTTAGACCAACTAAATTCTTCCTTGGTTCTTTCACCTTTTTCTCCTGACATGGCATCCTTGTGCTGTCCCAAGAACACTGAATTTGACCTTAACATCATGTAAACATAGCTTTAGAGTTTAAAAGAACCTTTTCCAAGCATCTTTTTTTTTAACAAATGAGGAAAACTGAGACCCAGAGAGGCTTTAAGTTACTTACACTCAAGGTCACTCAAGAAATGAATATCAGAGACGAGACTTGAAACTACGTCTTCCCTCCCCCCATAAGGCAGTATACCAGGGTACCTTCTTTCCCAAACGAATTGTCCTAGATAACAAAATTATTAGTTATACCTCCATATTTTAGAACTAATACATTGGTTCACTCTGCTAATGCAAACTAGAATCATAAGTATGTCTTAACATTGTAGATAAAAAAACAACTGAAAATCAAACTGATGTAGACATGAATTCTGCTTATTCAGTTGCCACTCAAGTCACTGATTGAAATTCAAGGTAGGGGAACAAAGGGGAGAGACCTAATCAATAAGTTCATACAATGAACTCTTCTGTGTTCAAGGTTCTATGTTAGGCACTGCTGGGATATGGAGAAGGATAATATAGGGTATCTACTAGGTTCTAAACTCTGAGTTAGGACAAGAAGAATATCTGAATGTATAGGAGTTTCTAGTCTTTATTGAAGAAGAAAGTTTCACAACATGAAAAATGTACTATCTTGGTGGTTTAGACTTGATTGTCTTTAATATTATAACCAGAGACAACTATGCCATTCTCAGCATGAAATGAGTTCTGGAAGTCTGGCATTTTCCAGGATGGTAGGAAAGGGTCTTTGAGAAATGATCTGGTTGGGTCATTAGCTGTGCTTTGACAGATTTCTTGGGAAAGTACTGTATCTGGTGCTTCCAGGTCTTTGGTTTTTATGTATTGGGCTGATGTCCAGGCTCCAAATGTTTTTACTGATCTGAACTCCAATTCCATCTCTTAATAGGAGCAAGAAGCATCAGACACTGGCTTTTTGTGTTCTTTGACCTAACACTGACTCCATTTGTTTCCACAGATGAGCTAGTGAGGTGGAAAATAGAAATGATAGGACAGCATTAGCAGTGGGGCTTTGGGAATCCAATAGACTGCCCTTCAATGTGAGTTTATTTATTGTTTTGTTTTCACGCCCTTATTCAGTTTTAAATAACAAGCACAGGTCTGTTTGCTGCCTTCCTGTTATGGCTCTGCTGGCTGTCTTGTCTGTTCATTTGCTGCAGTTCACCCAGTGACATTAGAATGCACACCAGCTGTGTAGCATCTCTTGGTTTGAAGGAAAAAAAGATTTAGAAAAACACAAGGCAATCTGCCTCTTTTGGCAAAGAATTTCATCATTTTCATGGTTTCCAAAAGAAGGAAATTTGTTGGGAAATTAATCTACAAAGATACTGAGGTCATTGAAACACAGATTAACATAGGTTACAAAAGTGGCTAGGCAACCACTTGGTTGGGATAATTTAACTAAATAGTTCACTAGTTTCTTTTAAAAAACAAACAAACAGGTTTTTGGACTGAATTGATAATCCTATATGTACAGAATCCAAATGTACTTAGAAAATATTTTATAGGACAATTATTTTAAAGACTGGATGTCCTATGCCCAAATGTCTATGCTCACGTGGGAGAACAGTCCAAAAGAAATTCATTTTATATAACTTCCAGTTAAATTGATGGAATCAATCCATCAACAGATTAGGATATTGTGAGAAACAACAGGTTTCTCCAAGCTGCCAAATATAATCTTAAGTTTGACTGAAATTTGCAGTTAAAATATGGGCAGAACTTTTCTGCATAGATACTTCTATCCATATAGTACTGTCTAAGAAGCAATTCTTGTGAACAATTTGGGGGTTTCAGCTGAATTCAAACTCATTAAGAGATAATGGGAATTCCAAATCCTAATGCAGTCTTTGGCTACATTAAGATTAGAATGAGGATATAATGATAATGATAATCTTGCTATCATTTTCCCCTGGCATGATTATATTTTGTCTAATGTGTTCAGTTCTAGGTAATATACTTTCAGAGGACATCGACAAACATATATTTAAAAAGGTGAGCAGAGGAGTGGCTAAATGGAGCAGTGGATAAAGCACTGGCCTTGGAGTCAGGAGTACCTGGGTTCAAATCCGGTCTCAGACACTTAATAATTACCTAGCAGTGTGGCCTTGGGCAAGCCACTTAACCCCATTTGCCTTGCAAAAATCTTTAAAAAAAAAGTGAGCAGAACAGTGAGAAAAATGGAAACTATGACTTATAAGAATTAATTAAAGGAATTACAGGAAAACTCTAGGAGAGAAGAATTAGGAGAGGGACCTGGTAGCTGCTTTAAATGTTTGGCTCATTGTCATTCAGAAGCAGAATTAGTGTTTTTCTGTGTGTAGCCCTAGAGAGCAGAACTAAAGGGGAAAGTCACCATGGGAAAATTTCAGTTTAAAAAAAGGGAAGAATTTCCAACCAATTGGAGGTGTCAGTGGAGTTTACTAGAAAATGACCACTGTAAATGTTCAGGTAGAATTGAGACCACCACTGATTTGGGATAATATTGAGGGGACTCCTGTACTGTTCAGGAGATGGGACAAGATGAATTCTAAAGTACACTCTGAATACAGATTAAGATGTTGAGAGAAACAACAGGTTTGGGGGGTCTTTGATTCTGTGTCTGTGTCTTTCCTTCCCTTACCCTAGTTACATAACTTAGTAGATGGTCTTGAATAGATCTTTGTCTATTGGATGAATGAAATTGCATTTTATTTTTAAAATATATTTTATTGATATATTTTTTTTCACATAGCCCATATTTACCTCCTATGTCCCACTCCTTCCTCCCAGAAAGTCATTCCTTATAACAAAGAAACTTTTAAAAACAAAAAGAAGAGGAACAAGATGGGGGGAAAATCCACAAAACTGATTAATATATGGAGAAAAAAATCTGACAATATGTTCCCAACACATCAGCCCCCCCCACCTCTACAAAGAATTGGGGAAGGTATCTTAATATTAACTTTTCTTTGACATCAAGCTTATTCTTTGCAATTTTATAACATTCACTTTTAATCATTTTGTGCTTGCTATTCTTTCCACTTATGTTGTTGTAATTGTGTGTATTGTTTTCTTTTAACTTTAACTTTTTAACTATGCATGAGGTAATGTAACTCCTTCAATGATTCTCTGTACTCTTCATATTTGCCATTCCTTACAGTACAGTGATATTTCATTCTATTTGTGTTTGCTTGCATATGAATGTATGCCTTTGCTTAGCCATTCTCAGTTGCTGGGCATCCACAATATTTGTAATATTGTAATAACATAAATAGTGCTGTTCTTAATATTTTGATGAATAGGGACCATTTAATTGATTATTTTCTTAGAGTGTCTGCCTAGCTGTGTAGTCTTTCTGAATCAAAGTATATAGATATTTTAACTACTTTATAACTTTGGTTTTTAACTGGGGAAAAATGTAAATTTCCATATCGTTACTTTATTCCCCTTAGTCTTCACTTAGAGTATTACATTCAATTGTGGGCACCATATTTTAAAGATGACACTGAAAAGCTGAAGAGGACCCAGAAAAATTGAACCAAGATAGTAAGGAGCATTGAGTTCATAGTATAAGGCTCAGTCAAAGAAATTGGATTTATTTAACCTGAGAACAGAAAACTCAGGGGAATGTGGATATAATAACTACCTTTAAGTATTTGAAAAGCTATAGTATAGAGACTTGCTCTATTTGGCCCAGGGGGAAAAAGCAGGAGTAAAGAGGTAGAAATTGTCAAGAGGCAGATTTAGGTTTAATGTGGAGAAAATTTTTCTAATATTTTGAGTTGTCTAAAAATCGGAATGGACTACCTAAAGTTTTTTCTCCTTGGAGGCATTTAACCACTACTTAGCTATATATAGTGGGGATTTCTCTTGTGTGTTGGTTGGACTAGACAACCACTGAAATTCCTTCTAACTTTCACCTTCCGTGATTGGTTTGAGAATAGCATCCAAATGGTCACCTTTTATTGTTGCTGATAATACTTTCCTAGCATCATTAGGGTTGGAGGTGGGGAAAACCTCAAGAAAAATATTCAGTCTAAAGAAAGCTAGTCTAAAATCCTGGGAGGGCTCCAGGGCATTCAGCACCATGGACAGATCCACAGAACCAGTTTGCTTGTGTCTGTAAATTTGTTCTTCCTGTGTCCCGTGCTTGTGAATCCATTTGAGGGGTTTTGGAAAAGATACTGGGGTTGTTTGCCTTTTCCTTCTCTAGCCCATTTTACAGATGAGGAAGCAGAGGCAAACAGGGTTAAATGATTTGCCCATGGCACAGAGTTAATAAGTGACTGAGGCTAGATTTGAACTCAAGATGCTTGTTCCAAACTCCAGGTCCAAAACCCTATCCACTGTACTCCAGATTCTCAAAGTTGGTAATGGACCTCAGAAGTCATCTAATCTTCCTCATAACTGAGGTGAAATTTCCTTAACAAAATTCAGGATCCCTATAAGGATCTTCAATGGTAGGAAACTCATTTCCTTCCAAAGTAGTTCATCCCATTTTGGGATCCCTATTTAGGATTGCAGAATTTAAAGCTGGAAAGAGGTACATAAGCACAATTCTTTAATTTTTTTAGAGGAGGAAACTAAGGGCTAGTAAGAGAAAGTTACTTATCCAGGTTCACATAGATAATAAATAACAGAACCAGAATTCAAATAGAGCTCCTCTATATCCAAAGTTTTGTCCTTTTCATAGTGTAGTGTTGAATTTAGAGTCAAAGGATGCAAGTGTAAGGCATAATTCTACTCCTTACTACCTATGTGACTTTGGAACTTTGGATAAGTCACAACCTCTGAGAGTGACAGTTTCCTCATTCATAAAAAAAAATGAATAGTTTGGACAATTGATCAATAGTCAGCTTTTGGACAGATGACTACTAAGTTTCTTCTAGATTTATGATTACATTATACTATGGTCAAATCTGATATTCTTTCTACTGTTCCTCTGGCCCTTTTATATTCCTTGGAGACACAGTTAAACAAACCAGGAAGACAGTTTGGGTTTCTCAGGGCAATGTTGCCAAAATAATAAATAAAAATCAAGGGAGAAATTAATTGTCAGCTTCAGTTCTTTAATTAGTGTTTTGAGTACCAGGGAAATATTTTAAAATAAGAAACAAGTAGCAGTATCAAAACCTTTTCTTCCCTGTGGCCTTCCCCTCTTTTTTCCCCTCCCCACACTGTGCCCTGCGTGGGCCAGCTATTTAACACAGTTATTACTCACTCCAACTTATTGAGTAACGAGCAGAAGCCTCAAGAGAGCTTTCAAAGGTCTTCCAAATGGATGCTTAAAAGCTTCCTATTTTCTCAAACAGTCTGAGCTAATGAAGTTTATTACTTAGAGGACAGGCTATTTACATAAAGTGGGATTTTTATTATAATGGTCAGGTGGTTCCCTGCAAGGGGATTGATTCTAAAGGTGAAAACATTTCATTTAAATGAGCTTTTAACATTTCTCACTAAACCTGGTATTTTCATTGCAGATGAGACTTTCAGTGCCAAAAGTGAGCAGTTCATCTTGGAAACTGAGCTGTAGCAAACATTACAAGTATGAAGAATTTTTGGAATTAACAGCATGGTACAATGAATAGAGGTGTCAGAGGCCTGGATTCAAGTCCTATCTCTGATATTTATGTGTGACTTTGGTCAAGTCTCTTAGCAATCCTAGATTTCAGTTTTCTCTCAACTGTAAAGTAAGGAGTTCAACTAGATAATTTTTAAGGGCTCCTTCTAGCTCTCAAGTTATGAGCCTATGAGTAGACAGAATTTGGGGTGATGACACAGGAATAGAGAAAAGTTCAATCCAAACATGGGAGTTGCATTGCTCTCAGAACCCTCTTGTATCTGTATTCCTTTCTCTAGTCTCTCCCCTTTCAGTCCACTCATGTCATTCTTTCCTTTCTTTCTGTGGTTATCCCAGAAGTCTAGCTTCTTGCTCTTCCTAAATCTATATCTATATTGAAAAGAATGTGCTCTCCTCAATAGGGATTCATTATTGCTGACACAGATCCCTTCTCTCTCCAAGAAAATAAGGAAGGGTTCAGAAGGTTAGCCAAGGACATGTATTTTGTTTTATTTTATTAGGGTTTTGCAAGGCAAATGGGATTAAGTGGCTTGCCCAAGGCTACACATCTAGGTAATTATTAAGTGTCTGAGACTAGATTTGAACCCAGGTACTCCTGACTCCAGGGCCAGTGCTTTATCCACTACGCCACCTAGCCACCCCAAGGACATGTATTTTAATGATTTTGTGATAACAGTGTTATTTCTTCTTGGCCTTGTGATTTTTATGTGCTCAAGACTTCAGCAACATATTTGACCACACATGCAACATATCAGGATACAGCCATAAAGAAATCACAACATAATAAATCATGACAGACCTCACTGCTCAACCACAAAGAGATTTTACCAAACTCTCCTACTTGACTTCATTCCAATATACTCAACTCAACCAATGTAATATAATAGACCAGTCTAAACATCAGCCAAGAGACCCAGATATAGTATAAAGTGTAAGCTAAGTAGACATGGTTTTGAATCCTGTTTCTGCCATTTTCTAGCTGCATATCCTCAAGAAAGTCATTTAACAATTCTGAGTCTTAATTTTCTCACATGGAACATGTAAATAAAAATATATCCCTTGTATACATCAGAGTCAATTATGGGAAAGCATTTTGATAATGCCAAAGTATTATATTAATATGAATTGTTATTTCTACTAATTGGCAGCCTTCCAGCAGCTACCTTCCTGTCCTGTCTTCACAACTACTATCTTCCTGTGGTATAGATCAACTTGCCTGTTTCCTTAATTTTGACAAGATCTCTTTCCCCCTCACTCATGCCCTCCACCCTCCTTAGAATGCTGACCTTTTTTTGCTAGAGTCCAAATTTTACACAGCCAAATTTTACACAAACCTGAGTTTTCTTCCCCCTTTAATCAATCAGGGAGTTGCTCTATTTCCCTGATGTCTGTTTTTCTATCACCAATTATTGCCTTAGCTAAAATTTACAGTCATTTCTCAAAGAACCTAGAAGGCTACACTCTGCCTACACTACAGGCATATACCACCAGGTTCATTGAAGAATGATTAGCGGGAACCTGGGCTTTACATATTCCCCAAATGAAGATTGGTCTATATGTACCCAGGTAGACATAGCAGAAAACTACCAGGTTAGAAATGAGAGGGGAAAAACAATCAATCTATGTGCATTCGAGTCATGGTCTCAAAGCAACTACAACAAATCTGCCAAGCCATTTTGAACTTCTCTGGATCATGAGACTTTCTATTCATGTACATATTTGTTTCTTCTGTGCTATATGTTTAACTCACATAAAATGCTTAGTGACTGTATATTCTCTGTCAGGCTGATTTAGGAATGGAAAAGAAAGAAGGAGAGAAGGGAAGGAGAATTCTATGATGATTTTATCAAATTTAATTGTAAATCAAAAAATATCAACAAAATAGTCAAAAAATAAAGAATAAAACCATACATTCCACCATAAGACCTCAAACTACTAACAATTTTTTAAAAGGTAAATTCCAAGATCATTTAGATGTGGAAATACTGCACAGTAAACCTCACTCATTAAGATTCTTTGGAGTCTAAATTTGTAAAAACTCAGAATTATACAAAAGTTTAAAAGGAATTCTTGTTGAGGACAATATATCATAAAACACTCTTCCTCTCCAGTCCCTTTCAATTGGTGAGTTCCTTTCAGGCCTTCTGGGTTCAGGCTGACCATCTTTCATTTCACTTTCAACTAGATTTCTGAGTCTGGAATTCATCATTATGACCCGATTTAATTGCCACTTCTCTCCCCCTTCCCCTTTTCAGTTCCTTTTTATGTGTTATTTTCCCCACTTAAGCTCCTTGAAGACCGACACTTTATTTGTATTTTTCTCCCTAGCACTTAACATGTGTCTAGCACATCAAAAAAAAAAACTTAATAAATGCTTGTTGCCCACCACAAACATACCAAAAATATTGAAACTGCCTTCTGGATTTAGATCTATGATATCATCACTATAAATTAGACAGAAAATGATGACTTCTTAAAGTTATAACCAAATCACAATTAACAATCTCTGGGTAGCCACACTATTATCTATTCAGAGCAAGGATTCAAACATCAAATTAAAAGTGACTCTAGACAAGTCCTTTTACCTCTTAGTGTCCTTGGGCAGTTCTGTATATGTCACTGAAGTTGCTTGTCTTCACTAGTTGAGAGTGTTTATCTGCTAGAAACTTCCTATACTAATGAAATCTGAGGTCTAAAACAACAATCAAAAAATTAGAAAAAAAGACTAGATGGGAACACACTATGCTCAGTTACAATTCCAGTTTAATTTATACAAATGAATCATCACTACCAAAAAATGGGAAATGGGAAAAAAGCAAAGATATTGAACTTGATTATCATCATTACCAGTAATAATTTAAATGATATAAATTAATCCATAAAATAAGTGTATCAAAAGAGACCAAATGTTAACATTATCAAACACTTGCTATTTGATCAAAATGCTGAGAGGTGGCAAACAAGGACAACACCATTTTAGCATTTGAAAACTCATTTGAAAAACACAATATGGAAGATAATAAGCGATATCACCTTGTAAACTGATGAAATACTATGGAAGCAAAAACAAGTCTATCAAAAACTTGTCAAGTGATCCAGACAATACCAAGAAAGTTAAAAGATGAAACTGGCAAGTGGGTAATTAAGAGTAAGAAAATGGAAAAGATTTGTCAATGTTTATAAAATAATCTCTTTTTTTCATCAATCTCAATGTAACCACCACATTTGGACCTAAATTTTCTATCTACAATCTGCTATGTGAGAAAGTAAAAATTAGTTTTTAAAAGATTAAGTAATGAATAGTGGTTGGATCAGGCAAGTATTCATAAAAAATGTCTATAAAGGAGGCAACAAAATCTTGTAGCACTAAGGAATCATTTTATAAAATACTTCAGGGAGGAAGAAATAGAAAAACAATAGGGAACCCCTAAGAATGAAAGATCACTAGACTACCTATGAAGAGAGAAACTGTCTTGAGTCAGAAATATGGAACTGCTTAAAGCTTCTGTGACCATCAATATTGGGATCAGCCTCAGGAGTGTCTGCTTTCTTTTATTTAGCCTGGGCAAAACCAGAGGATCCAATCTCACAGTCTACAACATCCCCCTCCCAAATTGTAAAATAAAAAACCTACCCTACAATGCTATTATTTTATATATATTTAGTGTATCATATAAATGTGAAGTGTTGATGAATGAAACCTTATCATTTTATTCTAGGTTGGGAGAGGGGTTGGTTAAAGGGAGAGAAAAAGATGAAAATTATTCTCCTTTAACTGCCTTTTCTGTGCCTGAGATGATTGATTCAAAAAAACTTAATTCAAATGAAATGCACGTTCACTAGGCTATAAAAACAACGTTATCCTAGCTAAAAATAGTCTGATCAAATGAAATGAATATGTGGATGATTGAATACAGGATATACACTGATTGGGGGATATCGACTAGTGATCACTATCACATCTGAGATGATGGACTACATTCATGATGGGAGGGGAAGGAGGAGAAGGATAGGAAAAAATTCATCATTGGCCGTAGAACAGAATAGTGCTGAAAATAAATAGTAACATTGTCCTCAGTGACAAACCTCAGAAGGTTTGCATTCCCCCCAACCCCCATCATGTTACTATAATGTTCAGGTCTTTTCTGTGCCTCCCCCTCAATTGACTGGAGTTGACCAATAACAGCTGACCCACATTGTGTATTAAGGTTGAAAAAGCATTTTATCTCTTGATCTCATTTGCTACCCATAATAGTTGTGGGAAGAAAGTATTCTGATTGTAATATTTAAATATGTGTAACCAACAAGCATTGAAGTACTTATTATTTATCAGACACTATGCAAGATACTGGACATCCAAGTACAAAGAATGAAGCAATCCTTATGTATAAATAAGATAAATATATACAGCATATATATGTATACTTTGTATATGTATATAAATTTATGAAATCAGTTGAATTCAAGGTAGTTTAGGAGAGATCAGAATAGAGTGATCAGAAAAAATCATGCAGAAGATGTTACTTGAACTGAGTTAAAGGAAGATAGAGACCTATGAAGCATAGGTAAGGAGGTATGAATTCCAGTCAAAGGGAATGATGAAAATCAAAGGTGGAGCTGATGAACAATGAGAAGGCCATTTTGACAGGATAAGAGAGTGTGAGAAGGGAAGTAAAGTCAGGTGAGGATGTAAAGATAGGTTGGAGCCAGATGATATAGGATTTTGAAAACTAATCAGAGCAATTTTTATTTTATCTAAGACAATAAGAAACCACTGGAGTTGATTGAAAACTAGAGTCATGTGTTAAGATCTACAATTAAAGAAAATTTACTTTGACAACAGAATGTAAACTGTTGCAGTAATTAAGCAAGAGGTAATGAAGTCTTAAATTAAAGTGGTAGAGTGTTAGTGGAGACGGGATCAAATGAAATAAGTAAATTAAAGGTAGAAATAAGATTTGGCAACTGGATATGTGGGTTGAGAGAAAATAAGAAGTTGAGATTTTGTCAAGATTTCAAACATAATACACTAGAAAGAAGGTGATACCTTCAACAAGAAATAAAGAAGTTTGGAAGAGAGAAAAGTTTAAGAGGAAAAATAATGAGTTTACTTTCAGAGATATTGAATTTAAAATTTCTTGATAACACCAAGTTTGAAATGTCTTAAGAGATAATTGATGATCTGGAACTGAAGTTTAAGGAAAGAGTATTTATTTCAGTACTTTAACCATAACTTATGGCATGAAAACCACTGTTGTACTTCAACTAGGGCTGACTGTAGACTTGGGAGTCATCTGTACAGAGCTGATAAGGTTACCAAAAGAGAATACAGAGGGAGAAGAGAAGAAAGCTTAGGACAGAACCTAGGGGCACATTCATAGTTAGAAAACATAATATGGATGATTAGGCAGCAAAAGAGACTGAGAAGGAGCAGTCAGACAGGTAGGAGGCAAACCAGATAAAAGTAGTAACACAAAAGCCCATAGACAAGAGAATATTCAGGGAGATAAAGGAGGTCATGAGTTTCAATTGAAGCGGATAGACCAAGAATGATTAGAACCAAAAAAAAATCATCAGATTTATCAATTAATTTTAATAACTGGAAAGAACAGTTTTAGTTGGATGATGCAGTCTAGGTCATCATGCACCATAATTTGTTTAGCTATTCCCTAGTCTATGGGCATCTATTTTGTTTGTAGTACTCTGCTACCACAAAAAACAAAAAAAATTTGCTGTAGATAGTTTGGTACATGTAGGGTCTTTAATTTTATCATTGATCTCCTTTTGGTACATGCCCAGCAGTGTTATATCTGAGTATGAATATTTTAGCTATTTTCTTCATATAATTCCAAATTATTTTCCAGGATTGTTGGACCAATTCTCATATATATGGCTGGGGTCACATGGTTAAGGTCATGGGTTGAATTTGGACTCATGTATCTATTAACACTAAGTCTAGTACTCTTCCTACTGCTTGAAAATTAGTGCTAAAAATCAGGGTTAAGTTTATTGGGCTTTTTACAAGCTATAGTTTTAAAAGTGATAGAGAAAATATCAGTGATGTTAAACTTCAAAGTGAATCAGGGATATTTTTTTTTGAGAACTGGTTGTTAAACATTTATCAACAGACTCATCACTATCCCTGAATGAGGACACTCTGGGATGGGGCCAGGGCTTGGTTTTCAGTTTTGTATATTTAGAAATTCAGTCTTGTTTGATCATTCAGGATTGATTGGGCTCTAAGAGACTAATCAATGATGAACTAAACTCACATGAAGATGATTGGTAAAACAAGTGTGAAGTGATAGGACCATGTATTTTATAACTAAAGAGAATCCTAGCATGTAATATGAACATTTCAATTTATAGAAGAGAAAACTAACACCTAGTAAAGAGTAGAGTTAGGATTCAGGTTTGGGTCCTGGGTTCCAAACCAGAAAGCACCTAGATGGAGAGAACAATGAAATTGTTATTAGAGGATCTGGGTACAAATATCAGCTATTACTTGCTACTTCTGTGACCCTATGCAATTTTTTTAAGGTTTTTTTTTTCAAGGCAATGGGGATTGCCTTGTCCACACAGCTAGGTAATTATTAAGTGTCTGAGACCGGATTTGAACCCAGGTACTCCTGACTCCAGGGCCGGTGCTCTATCCACTGTGCCACCTAGCCACCCTGACCCTGTGCAATTTGCATGCCATCAGGATGCCCATGTCTGGGGTCAGTGGAGAATACACTGAGACTGCCCCTGGAACACCCCCAGAAATAAATGAACCGGAAACAAATAACTTACTGTTGTCCCTATCAGGAGCTTCTGAGGCAAAGTTCCCTCAACTAGTCTCACCTAGTGGCCAATACTAGCTCAATGCAAGATGTGCTGATTCCACAACTAGAGAAGATTGTTATATATATCTTTATCTATAACTTCATCAAGAAATATCTCTCTCAGAGGCAGCTAGGTGGCGCAGTGGATAGAGCACCGGCCCTGGAGTCAGGAGTACCTGGGTTCAAATCCGGTCTCAGACACTTAATAATTACCTGTGTGGCCTTGGGCAAGCCACTTAACCCCATTTGCCTTGCAAAAACCTAAAAAAAAATATCTCTCTCTTCACATATACCTCTATGTATATGTGAAGAGAGAAAAAGATTGCAGCAACCAACTTGGGAATAATCTATATATATGTGGCTAGATACAAATTGACATATAGACAGGTAGATGGACAGATGATAAAGAGTTTTTTTTTCACTTATTAAAAGTAGTATGGGGTAGTACAGAAGGATCGAACACAGTGCCCAAGGTGTGACCCAAACCAGATTAAAATGTAATTGGGAAATATTTAACAAAATAAATAAAATACAATAAAAACAAATAATATTAAATTTTAACAAAGTCAATATGTAGCTGCAGGAATTCTTATGTATAGATGAGACTTCCATTTCTATTTGAGTTTGATACCACTAGTATGGAGGATAAAAACCTGGTCTGAATTAGGAAGACTTAGGTTCAATTATCACCTCAGACAGTTCTCTCTGTGTGACTCAGGACAAATCAATTAACCTCTCACTGTCCCAAGTTATAAATTGCAGAGTAGGGGAAGATCTGCATTAGTAGAGGGAGTTTCCTCAGGAAACAGACTTGGCCAATGAACTCACTATTCTAATAAAAGAGAAAAAGAGAGATAGACACAGATTGACTAGATGATTCCCAAGATCCCTTCTAACTCTAAAGCTTAAGATTTACAACCAAAACACATTAATTAAACAATATCAGTGTACCTGGCAGGCAAGAGACTGAATGGATAAAGTCCCAGTAGGAAGACCTAAATTTAAATTTGACCTCAGACACTTACTATCTGTGTGACCCTGGGCAAGTTACTGAATGCTGTTTGCCTCAGTTTTCTCACCTGTTAAATAAATTGAAGAAGGAAACAGCAATCCACTCTAGTATCTTTACCAAAAAAAGTTCAAATGGAGCTGCTAAGGAGTTCCCTGAATTTGTATTTTCCAAAAACACTGGACCTAGAATATGCAAGAGACCCTGAACATATCAGGGACAAAACCTTGGTTAACAGGATCACAAAGAATCAATCACACCTGAAAAGAACTGAACAGAAACAAATTGTTATCCAGATCCTGTGCTATGAACCAAATTCAGTGCTCTTTCCAATAAGAATCCATAGACCTATGGATGCCTAAGTATGCCCAACTCAGAACCTTCTCCTACTAGTAAGAAATAATCCCAATGAGAAGCAAAATAGACTTGGTGAACATTGTCAGAAGACAACGAATTGGATGATCTTAAAAGAGAGCATCACCATACCATTTAGCAACCATAGGCTTTACCCTGGAAATTTTTAACCTCTTCTGTGTCTCGGACCACTCTGGCAGTCTGGAGAAACCTACGGACCCCTTCTCAGAATTATGTTCTTAAATGAAAAGCATATATATAGGACCACAAATGAGTCAATTATGTTGAAATACAATAATCAGAATATTTAAAAAACAAGGTCACCAAACCCCGGTGGAGAAATCCTGCTTGACAGATTTGCTCAGCAGAGAGGAATCATCTTATTGACCAGTCAGCTTCCCACCTTGCCTATTCTGTGCTAGAAAATATGATCTTACTTTTCTACCTTCTTTTTTTTCAAATTAATTTTATTCTGAACTTGAACACCAAGTAAAAGATTGCTTCCATCAACACAGCTGAACTCCAGGATTATGTATGAAAGCATGAATGGCTATTTCTTAGCATTCACTTTTATCATAAATTCCACATGTTAAGGTTAGCTATATGGTACAGTGGATAGAGCACTGACCTTGGAGTCAGGACAGGAGTTCAAATCCAGCCCCAGATACTTGATGTTTGCTAGCTGTGTGACCTTGGGCAAGTCACCTAACCCTGACTGCCTCACATCCAGGGCATCTCCAGTCATCCTGATTAATTTCTGGCCACTGGACTCAGATGACTCTGGAGGAGAAAGTGAGGGTGGTGACTTAGCACAGCATTTCCTAACTCAAATCCAGTTCATGTGCTTGTCATGGCATCACCTCCTTGATGTTGTGATCTTCTCTGAAAATGAAGGACAGGGGGCAGAGCCTCCCTTAGGTGCTCTCTCTCAAAATTTATAAAATAAGGACTCTAAGTAAATTTTCGAGAGACAGAATCCACATAGGGATCCAGTGAGGAAATTCTCCAGCCCAAGGTAACCTGGAAAATAATAGAAAGGCTCCATTCCATGGGGTTAGAGGGGCAGACGCCAGAGTGAAGGAACTTCAGCCTCCCGGGGGCAGCCCCAGGGCACCTGAGAGCCATGGCTCATGGCAGCAGGGGCAGTTTCCTGACCTATACCCCAGGAAGCACTGGGCACAACTTGGAAGATGGGGGGGGGACCTCTGCCAGAGGGAGCCTGTGAAGCCCAGCCCTCAGGGCACTCAGTGAGCAGCATGGCCATGGCAGCCCAGATCCAGGAACAGGAAGCAGGCAGAGCCAGTAAGCAGGAGTCCCCAGGCAACTGAGCATTGAGTACTCAGCCTAGTATATATGAGAATTCCGAGGTCTATCCAATGTCCCTGGAACAGGATTCTGGGGCTCTGACCACATTCAGATCCTTATCACAGCCTAGGCCCCCCAATAGAACAGCAGGGCCCCCCCACCTCAGCCCCGTGGCAGAGGGGTGTGCTTGTGGTCATTCACAGAACAAGAGGGAAGACAGAGCCTCATATACAGAGATCCTTGTGGAGGGGTGTCCCAATAATTCTCAAAAACTCAGGAAGCACCTCAAAACCAGGCGCAGACTGGGGAAATGAACAAACAGAGGAAAAAAGAGGAACACCATTGAGAAATACATTGTCTATGATCCCAAGAAGGATCAAAATACTCAATCTGAAGATGAGGAAGTCCAAGTTCCTGCATCTAAAGAATGCAAAAAAAAAAAAAAAACGGAAATTGGGCTCAGGCTATGACAGAACTCAAAAAAGATTTTGAAAATCAAATGAGGGAGATAGAAGAAAAACTGAGAAAAGATATGAGAGAGATGCAGGAAAAACATGAAAAAGAAGTCAGCAGCTTAGTCAGGGAGATCTAAAAAAATGCTGAAGAAAATAACATGTTAAAAACCAGCAGAGGACAAATGGATAAAACAGTTCAAAAAGTTGTTGAGGAGAAGAATGCTTTAAAAAGCAGAATTGGCCAGATGGAAAAAGAGGTAAGAAAGCTCTCTGAGGAAAACAAATCCTTCAGATATAGAATGGAACTGAGGGAAGCTGATGACTTTACAAGAAATCAAGACAGAATACTTCAAAACCAAAAGAATGAAAAATTAGAAGACAATGTGAAACATCTCATTGAAAAAAACAACTGATCTAGAAAACAGATTCAGAAAAGATAATTTAAAAATTATTGGGATACCTGAAAGTCATGATCAGGAAAAGAGCCTTGACATCATTTTAAAAGAACTCCTACAGGAAAATTGCCCAGATATCCTAGAAGCAGAGGGCAAAATAGAAATTGAGAGAATCCATTGATCTCCCCGAGAAAGAGATCCAAAAAAAAAATAACCCCCAGGAATATTATAACCAAGTTCCAGAACTCCCAAGTCAAAGAATAAATATTACAAGCATCCAGAAGGACACAATTCAAATATCATGGAGCTGCAGTCAGGATCACACAGGACTTAGCAGCACCTACATTAAAGGCTTGTAGGGCTTGGAATATAATATTCCAGAAGACAGAAGAGCTCAGAATGCAACCAAGAATCAACTACCCAGCAAAACTGAACGTCCTCTTCCTGGGAAAAAGATGGACTTTCAATGAACCAGGGGAATTTCAAATGTTCCTGTTGAAATGGCCAGAGCTGATCTTCAAATACAGGATTCAGGTGAAGCATAGAGAGTGGAGAAGGGTAAAATATGAGGGACTTAATGATGCTGAATTGCATGTATTCCTGCATAGAAAAATGATACTCATGAAAAAAGAAAAAAATGATACTGAAAATTCTCATGAGAAACTTCTCATTTAATAGAACAGGTAGAAGGAGCCTTTATAGATGAAGCACAGGAGAGAGCTGAATTTGAAGATATAATATATTGTAAAAATGGAGTCAATGGCTAAAAGGGAAATGTAATGGGAGTAACAGAAAGCAGAGGTGGAATAGGCTAAGATATTTCATATAATAAGATTTTTTATTACAATGAGCTATTGCAATGATATGGAAGGGGGAAAGGTGAGGGGGAATGAGGAAACATTCACTCACATCAGAGGTGGCTAGGAGAGGAAACAGCATATATATTCAATGGGTATAGACATCTAGAGTAAGAAGGAGAGAAAGGGGACAGGAGGAAGGGAGGGATGTGAGTGATGGAGGAGAGGATGGACCGCGGGGGAGAGTGGTCAGATATAACACATTTTCTTTTTTACTTCTTGCAAGGGGTTGGGATTGGGTGGCCTGTCTGGGACCATGGGGTTGGGTGGTTGCTGCCTAAGGGGTGGTATGTGGGCTCAGGTCCTCTTGGCCCCAGAGCCAGTGATCAGTCTGCTGTGCCACTCAGCTAACCTGCAGCACATTTAAGAAGAGGGACAGAGTGAAAGGAGAGAGAAAATATAGTGTATGGTAGTGGGGAAGTACGAATGGAGGAAGTTGTGATCAGCAATGGCAGAGGTGGAAAAATATGGAAGTAGCTTTTGTGATGGACTTATCATAAAGAATGTGATCCACCCACAACAGAGCTGGAGGTGTTGGAACACAGACTGAAGCACATTTTTTATTATTATTATTTTGGGGGGGGGGTTGCAGGGCAAATGAGGTTGGGTGGGTGGCTTGCCCGAGGCCTCACAGCTGGGTGATTGTTGGGTATCTGGGGCCGGATTTGGACTCAGGTGCTCCTGGCTCCGGGGCTGGTGCTCCATCCACTGCGCCACCTGACTTCCCTTATTATTATTTTTTTAATTTTAATTTTTGTCTCTTTACTTTATTGCTCATGAAGGTCTATATTTTTTGTGGGGAGGGGGTATTATGTTTATTCTTAAACAAGAATATTTTAGTAATGTATAAAAACATCATTTGAAGGGGCAGCTAGGTGGCGTAGTGGATAAAGCACCAGCCCTGGAGTCAGGAGTACCTGGGTTCAAATCTGGTCTCAGACACTTAATAATTACCTAGCTGTGTGGCCTTGGGCAGGCCACTTAACTCCGTTTGCCTTACAAAAACCTAAAAAAAAAAATCATTTGTACAAAAATTAAAATAAATTAAAAAATGAAGGACAAACATCATCATCATCTTCATCAAATTCCACGTTATTTTCAAAAGTTTCCTGCTCATCTCTTCTTCCTTCTGAACTCTTTTCTTGTAATCTATTTTTAAAATGTTCCAATGTTTCTTTTTTTGGGGGGGGAGGGTCTTACCATTATTATTTTACTTCCTCATTCCCAATTAAAAAACTAAGAAAAAGGATACCTAAAGGCAGAGCTGTAATTTTTAGGGATGGTCTCATTGAGCTCCACACTGTTCAGATCACACCTAAAGGTGTTATTTCCTTTTCTAAGTGACCTGTGTAAAGAGGGATATTGCCAAATTGAACCAATCTCTATGACCTTGAGTAATGTTCTAATTGTGCTTACTTCACTCAGCTTCAGTTCATGAAATTTCTTCCAGGCTTTTCTGAAATCCACCTGGACTGTCTTTTGCCTTTCTTTATATTCCTAGAGCTTAACATAGTATCTGGTACATGGGTAGTAGGCAGTAGGCACTAAGTAATGCTTGTTGACTAACTATCTGACTGTTTTGTTACACTCTCCAGTGATCTGAGAACTTTCAGCTCGTAGATCACATTTTAAATTTCACTGCCTAACACAGTGCTGGGGAGCTGCACTTACTTGATGACAGTTGAGCCTTACAATCACAACAAAAATTTTCTGTAAAAGCAAGTGTAAGATGAATAAGTATAAATCTCATTACATGTTAAATGAATGAGAATGTTGGCTACTCAAATTAACTTCTTGGCAAATTCTATTGCAAAGTCTGTATACTCCTTCCTTAGGCCAATGACCACTTGCTAATTCTTTCTATCTATTCTGTTTTCTCTTTTGGGTTTTCTAAAGTAGAGTCAACTTTTTAACCATTCTTTAAAAATGACTCCTTTCTGAACCAGTTTTTACTCATCCATTCAAAAAATATTTATTAAGCATTCACAAATTGCCAGACTCCAGGGGGCTAGGAAAAACCTACAGACTTCATATGTCTGTTTTCACAGAGTTCCTGTCCTTTTCATTGGAGAACATGTTAGAATATTTGAGTCAGACAACTACCTACAAAATGCAGACATCCAAAGTTCCAGGTTGGTAAGACAGTCAGGTGCTATTCCCATCTCTGCATGGTCATCCATATATTATCTTTGCCCAGGAACATATCCCTCTTCTCAACTACCTGTCTCTTTTGGAGAGTACCCGGCTCAGAGTTAGTAAATGTTACATATCAGGTTTGTTCTATTGTTGTGTTAATTGTCTATTTTAGACTTAATAAAGTGATGCAGAAAATGTAAATAATGCAGAAAGAGTGCCCATGCATCCTCCAGATCAGATGGTGGTCCCATCACATAAAGAATTTCTAGAAGCAGGCTCACCAAGCAGGGATTACTGTATTTGCTCTGAGGATTCTGCTCTCATTGTTCAGTTCCACCATTCTGCTGATATTTGTATATGCTGTTTCCTCTTGTCAATGGAAGTTCTGTGAGGGCAAGGATTGTTTCAATTTTGACTCGGTATTCCTAGCAGCTAACATAGTTATTGACATAAAATAATTATTTAATAAATGCTTGCTGATCATTAATTTAAACATAGATCAGATAAAAGAACTGGGGTTATTTAGCCTATAGAATTGGGCAACTAGATGAAGCAGTGTATAAAATGTTGGACCTGAAAGTCAGTAATACTCATCTTTCTGAGTTCAAATATGGTGTCAGACACTTACTAGCTGTTTGAAACTGGACAAGTCACTTAACCCAGTTTGCCTCAGTTTTCTTATCTGTAAAATAGTTTGGAGAAGGAAATGGCAAGTCATTCCAGTATCTTTGCCAAGAAAGCCCCAAAATGGGGTCACAGAGTCAGATAAGACTGAACACCATTGAACAAATATATGATTTATGTAAAATAAATAAAATAAAAACTTTCAAAAAATGTGAGCTTTCCCAACTTAAAATGGGCTGTCTTGGGAGTGATGAATTCCTTGTCTTTGGAGGTATTTCAGTGGAGGTTGGAGAAGCAGTTGTTGGAGGATGTTTAAGAGTGATTCATAATCCAAGTTCCCTTTCAGTGTAGAAATTCTGTGAATCTAAAGCAGAGCTTCCTAATCCAGACTTGTGGCTCCCAAGTTAAGAAACTCTGTTCAAAGGACATCTGGAAAACAAGTCAAGAGACTAGACTCACAGTCATGTCTCTGAGGGCCCTTCAATTCTATTTCATTCAGCAAACATTTATTAAATGCCTACTGTGTGCCAATCTCTAGGTTATATTTCTATCTATCTCTATCTTTCACTCTAGGAAAGCCTTTCTTCTTTCAAATAGTTTACATTCTACTGCCAGGATGTTCATAAATTAGTAAATAACAAATCATATATATATATATGTATGTATGTGCATATATATAAATTTAATACAAAGTCATAGCGGGGAAGGGAGAGAGAGAAATGCTAATATCTACAGATGGATTCAGAAGTATTTTGTTGGGGTGGCTAGGTGGTGCAGTGGATAGAGCACCGGCCCTGCAGTCAGGAGTGCCTGAGTTCAAATCCCACCTTAGACACTTAATAATTACCTAGCTGTGTGGCCTTGGGTAAGCCACTTAACCCCATTTACCTTGCAAAAAAAAAAACCCTAAAAAACAAAAATAAAACCACAGAAATACTTTGTTTATGTAAGACATGGCAGCTGAGTCATACTTTGAAGGCAGTTCAAGGTTCTTCCTAGCACAGGTGAGAAGGGAGTACATTCCAGAAATGGGGGAACCACATTCAGCTTTGGCATTGTGAGATGTTTTGACACTCCCTTCAGTGGTCCTCAGTTTCTCTGATATTAAATGAGAGAGATGAGTTGGACAGTCTCTAAGTTAGATGAACCACCTGCCTCTGGTTCATCCAGATGTTGTGGTGTCCAGCTCAGCTGGGCCCCCTATTCCCATCAGAAACTCCCCAAGCCATCACCTTGGTGAAGATTAGCAGGGAGATGGAGAAAGCTACATAATCAGGAATGATGTACATGGACTGCTGCTTTGGCTGAAAGGGGGAGTAAAGTGGCTCCTCCAGAAGATATTAGAAAGAACAAAAGAGCGGCTAGGGATAATCAAAAGCAGCTGCAGGGTAATGAGTGAATCCCCTCCCTCCCAGCCAGCCAGCCCTCCTTGGGAGGGAGGAAACAGCTGACTGAGCATGTGCTGGGTGAAGGTCCCCTCCTTGGAGCAAGAACTGGAGCCTGCCCACAGGGTTGCTGCCGGGGGACAAGGGGGCCCACCCTGAAATGACAGTAATCATTCTCTCCGACTGTGTCTGAGGGGGAACAAAGAAGCAGTGCTGCCTAATGCTCTGGGTATGAGCCCAAGGTTTCCTCTTCATTACCAAGCATAATCATGCAAGCCCCAAGTAAAAGCTTCTCTTTAATTTTCCCGGTCTGATCAATGCAGGGAAGGGCAGGAAAATTGTTTATTTCAGAGAAAATTACAGCGCTGTGAATAATGGGGAAGAAATTGGGGCTGAGGACACAAATTGAACCTCCATTATGGCCATGATTATAGATAATGTGAGCCAGTGAATTGCAGAGGGGGAGGTGTGCAGCTAAGATGAGGAGGGCACCTGCTCACATGCTCTGGACTACTGGGGTGAGTTTTTTCCTGGGCTATAGATTAGCATGGAGTCATAGTGCCCCAAATCCTTTGGCAAGAAATACCTTTTTCCCTAGCAGCTTGGGTTGATATGCAGTGCAATATCATCTTAATACAGACTGGGTCTCCTGGCTAAAGGACCCTATAGGGCTAGAGGAAAAGGTTTGTTGCAATACAGCAAAGTGATGGGAAGAATTATCTGGAATTAATAATAGTCTAAGGAAAGGACATGTGAGTCTCTGAAGACCCATATGAGAGCTTCTGGAGAGGATCTGTTTGGTCAGAGGATAAGGGTTCAAATCCTAGTTCTATCATTTTCTACCTGAATGAACTTGGGCAAATTATATAACCTCTTTGAGTCACAGTTTCCTTATTTCAAAAATGAAGGTGTTGGGCTGATGTCCCACCCAGGTCTAAACTGATGATGCATATGACTAGATGATCTCTAAGCTCTGGAACCTATGTCCTGTTTCAAGGTATGCTAATAAATGTTTAACAACCAACTGGGGTGGGGGGAGGACAGTGAATTTACATAAGGCTCACATTTAAATTTAATCCATTTTATTAACATTTTTTCCTTCACTTTCTTAAGTCTAGGCAATCAACAAAATGATAAAACAAGTACTGATCAAGTGTAGACTATCTTCTGAAGTCCAAGTGCTCTCATTGAAATTTTAATCATAACTCTGGAGTTGGTTCCATATAATATTTCCCTATTTGATGAACAGAGGGATAGACCAGAACACTATTCCAGAACCTAAGTATTAGAGAGTGGGCACCCTGAATCATAGGGGAGCTACCTGTTGTCCCAAGGACAGCCAGCTGCAACTTTGTGGTGTGCATTCCTGAATCTTCCAATCATCTCCTCCTAAAGACATGACAGTCTTCATCCACCATCCTTCCCCTAGTTCACACATCAACCATACCTGTTTCCTCAGCCTGCTATGTGGGAGGCTGAGCAATATGGTAGGACACTGGATTAAAAATCAGAAAGCTTGGGTTCATATCTGGACTCTTATCATTTAGCTATGTGATCCTGAGCAAGTCATTTAATCTGTACAGGCCTCAGTTTCCTCATATGTAAAAAAATGGAAATGATAGTCTAGATGGATAGATAAGTAAAGTGTTCATCAAGTACTTACTATGTACCAGTTACTGTGCTAAGCACTGGGAATACAAATGCAAGTAAATAGAAAGATTCCTTATTCTTAAGGAGCTTCCTTTCTAATGGGAAGACAAGACATAAGAAAGCTGAAAAATAAAATTGACTTATCAACTTCACAAGACTCTTGTTAGGAAAGTGCTTGGCAAACTGTAAAATGCTACAGAAAAAATATTCTGTTTTCTTTTTTGTGATGGTAAAGAATTGTAAATTTAGAAGATGCCCATAAGTTGGGAAATTTGTGGTATATGAATGTAATGGAATACTATTGTGCTAAAAGAAATGACAGGCAGAAAAGAAATGATGAACAAGATTTCAGAAAAACCTGGAAAGACAGGAACAGATGCAAAGTGAAGCAGAACCAGGAGAACATTGTACATAAGCAAACTTGTGCTCAGGCAAAAGTTAAGAAAATGTAACTCCTTCCCTTCTTTGCAAAGGAACTGGGAACGGTCAATATGTGGGTTAATTTTGTCTGTGAAAATTTGTTTTATTTAATTATACATATTTCTTACAAAGATTTTCTTTTTCTAATTGATGTGGGAGAGAGAAAATAAATGCCTTTTAATTGAAAATTAAAATGGGGAAAAAAAGTCATAGCTTGTTGGATGGGGAGCCCAGAGGAAAATATTAAGAAATGGAGGTGATATAAAAGCAAAAGATTTCAATAAATTAAGTGTGACAGTAAAAACAACCTGGAATTAAGAAGCTGAAGGCTTTGGTATGAAAGTGAACTCTGCTAATTCCTATCTTTGTGACCTTGGGAAGTTACTAAATTTCTGTAGTCCTTGGTTTTCTCATGTCAAAAATGAGTGTGTTGAGTGTACCAGTGGAGAGAACATTGGTCTGGGATTCAGCAGGTAAGAATTTTAATTGAGTATCACCTAAGTAACCTTTGGCAAGTCACTGCAACTCACTTGGCCTCATTTTTATTCACAATGAAAATACTGAACTGGATGGTCTCGAAGCACTATACCTTCCAGTCAATTTGAGTCGTGAAACAGTTTAAGGGAACAAGAGAAGACAGGGAGCCAGTAAGAGGCATGGGTGTTTTGTTGTTCAGTCATGTCTGACTCGTGATTCCATTTTGGGATTTTCTTGGGAAAGATACTGAAGCCATTTTCTTCTCCAGTTCATTTTACAGTTGAGGAAATTGAGGCAAGCAGAGTTAAATGACTTATGTAGGGTCACACAGCTTGTAAGTGTCTGAGGTCAGATCTGAATTTATGAAAATGAGTCTTTCTAATTCCAAGTCCAGTGCTCTATTCAGTGAATCACCTAGATGCCCCTGTGAAGTATTAGGGGGAGTATTAGACCATGCTTCTGAGGACAGAGGAAAACTCTGAGACAAGAAAGTCATTCTTTTATTGTTCTGACAGCATCTTCAGTATAGGATGGAATCTAGCATGATAACCAAGAAAATCAGTATGGCATAGTGGAAATAGGACTAGATTTGGATTCAAAGGACTCTGGTTTGAATTCCACTTCTGCAGCTTAACCACCTATGTGACACTGGCTAAACTTCCCTTCTCTGGACTTCAGCTGTAAAATAAGGTGAGTAGGACCAGATAATCTCAGAAAGTTCTGTCTGGCTCTAAATCCTATGATGCTACAAAGAAGTGTGGAAAATCATGTAAAATGGTGCAGAATGAAAAAAAGGAAAAATGGAATAATATAGATTAATTTAAAAAGAAATGTTGAAAATGAGGGTAATTTTTTTCCTTTGCTCCTAGGTGGCTGGATTCTCTTGCCACTTCTGCTCTTCTCTATCTAGGCCAAGCCTCATGATTTATGTGAAACAAGAGGGATCTGATGGAAAATTGAGAGGTCTTTTTATTTCAACTTTTCCTAACTCCCTTCCATATTTGCTAGAGAAAAGCCCTGGGAATGATTTGCTCAGTTCTCTTTAATTCTATTATTAAAAGAATTTAAATGAATTTTCTGACAGTTACTAAGCTGGAAGTTAGATCAAGAGGAAGTAGAAGAGAACTATTAAACTAAAAAGTATTAAATGCTTGAGAACTTTTCTAGCTAAATAAGCTGGTGTGGCTCTCTAGAATTTGCATTTAAAAAGAGTTAAAATAGCTTAAGTCTATGAGCTTTTTGAATTTCAGATCCTAACTGCTCCTAGAGCAACTCAACAAAGATACATTACAACTGAAAACCAGCAGAGATGCCCATCAAAAGAGTATATCACCAAAAGACGTTAATGACTCTACAACATAGGAGACATGACTAGCTACTGGCTACATTTTTTCCCTATGAATATACTTCTGCATACATCTCTTCATTATTAATATAGTAATCTTTAGATTACCCTCAAGAGTATGAAGGGATCTTTCTTGCCAGCTATTTTGGGTTTTTTCTTGATTAAATGTCTTTTGCTTTGAATTAATAAATCCTCTAATTTGGCTAGTAAATAGAACATACTGGTGAGGACCTGTGAGCTATCATTCTGACTGGATGATAAACCACAAAACATTTTTAAACACAGGGTGATAATAAGAGCAGCAACAAATACTTTAGTATACCTGTAATCTCATTGGAGTGGGTATTCACAACCTCTCCACAGATCACAACCTATCCATATTTTGTTATACTTTCTCAAACTTTTTCAGTCCTCCATCAGAGATTCACCCAAAATATCTGAAATCCTTCTTTATGTTTCTTATCATTATATGAGTGTTATATATGGATTGCCCATTCCTTGTTCTTAATAATAAGAGGATAGGTTGTGATGGTAAACTAGTATCTTTGCCAAGAAAACTTCCCAAAAATGACCTCACAAAGAGTCACTGAAAAATGACAAAGCAGCAATGTGTCAAGCACTTTATGATTATTATTTGATCCTTACAACAACCCTGGGAGGTAGGTCTTATTATTACCCCCACCTTACAGATAAGTAAACTGAGGGAAACAGAAGTTTTGTGACTTGCCACAGAGCAAGGCTCTAAGTATCTAAGGCTGAATTTGAACTCAGATCTTCTCCACTCAAGGTATGCCTCTGTTCACTCACCATTTAGCTTCTTCTACATGAACAGGGTGCTTCCTATTGCTTTAAGGACATTCTTTCTACCATTTCCTGACCATAATTCAATGTTGATAATATGCCCACCTGGCATCTTTCCACTGCTCTTTTGGTTTCTCATAATTCTGATTCTTTGGAGAAGGTGGTATTCTATGATTTAACTGGAAGAAGGCATCTGGGTTTCTCAGTGGTTAGAGCACATGACCTTGAGTCAGAAAGACCTGAGTTCAGATTCAGCCTTAGGTACTTACTAGCTGTGTGACCCTGGACAAGTCACTTAACCTCTATTTGTCTTATTGCTGTCATTTGTCCTTTGTTCTTGAAAAGGACCAGTGATGCCATTGTAGCAGGGGAACTCTGAACACAGAGAAAGATTGTAATCATCTTCTTGTATACTGTTAAAGTGTTTTTAGCTTTTGTATTGGTTTTTATAAACCTCCATTTAACAGTCAGTCTGGCAGCAGACACCCACTATGTATCCCTATGTCTTTGAAAATTCTAAGCCACTCAGAACTTAACAGTATCAACCATATTCCTGATCTCAGTCACATCCATTTGCTAGTAGGGCAGACTCAGTGGATCTACACATGCTCAGTAAACTCTTCCTCACATTAGGTGGTAACCACTACTTAAACTTGCTGCCCTGTTCCTCTCACCATAGAAGTATACTTAAAGAGGGTTTTGCCCAGCTTTGCCTGGCAATGGGCTACCCTGTAAAGTCTTTGCCATGTGACCACTTCCCTTGTTTCTCTTTCCTCCTTTGTTGTCTTTCCTATTCTGCCCAGCTTGGAACTGTCTCTTCTTTGCTTAACTTTACTGTCTTCTTAAAAATTCACATTCTTTACCTTATTAAAGAACCTAACAGGAAATTAGGTGATAATAGAGCACTGACCTTGGAGCAGGACAGGAGTTCCAATCCAGTCTCAGACACTTAATTAGCTATAAGATCTTGGTTGGGCAAGACATTTAACCCTGATTGTCTCACATCCAGGACCATCTCCAGTAATCCTGATTCATATCTAGCCACTGACTGGACCCAGATAACTCTGGAGGAGAAAGGGAGGCTGGTGACTTAGCACAGCACCCCCTCATTCAAATACAATTCATGTCATGGTCTGCTTCAAGAATGAAGGATAGGGTGGCTAGGTGGTGCAGTGGATAAAGCACCGGCCTTGGAGTCAGGAGTACCTGGGTTCAAATCCAGTCTCAGACACTTAATAATTACCTAGCTGTGTGGACTTGGGCAAGCCACTTAACCCCATTTGCCTTGCAAAAACATAAAAAAAAGAATGAAGGATAAATATCATCAAAGAACCTAACCTGCAAACTTTTTATAGTGACCTGGGCATGGGAATTAAAGTAAACTAAAGTCTTCTTACTCTCCTGAGTTAGAGAGTGTCTGGTGATTGTCTCTCTCAGATCTCCCTACCCTAGCTCCTCTGGCAGTGTCATAATATGCAAGCAAATTGAATTTAAGTGAGGGAGAGTTGTACGGTTTCACCAGCCTTATTTTCTCCTCCAGAGTCATCTGGGTCCAGTGACCGGATCTGAACACTGGATGACTGGAAATGACCCTAGTGTAGTGGAAGACCTTAACCTTTTTAAGCTAAGGTCTTTAACGGGTCTCAATTTGACTGAAGCATTGCCTATTCAATGATTACGCTAAGTAACAAAAAATTGAAGCAAAGAATGGCCTCTTTTATCTACTCCCTTCTCCCCACCCCTCCAAAAAAAATCAGTCTAGGAGGAGAAGACCCTAGTGTTTTTGGCTAAAAGAGAAACAATTTCTACTTTACTCTGATTCAGTCAGGGCCCAAACTATAACCAAAATGACTTAGCCTGGGAACCTTTGGTTGATGAATCAATGAAAGCTAGGGTGATGGGGAATCTATAACTCCAGGCTATCTTGCTAGGTTTCAGTGATAAATTACATTCCTTTGGGCAGAGCACTAGGAGGTGTGCTTGCCTTAATCCACTGGAGAAGGAAATGGCAAACCACTCTAGTATCTGATAAGAAAACCCTATGGGCAGTATTGACTGCTATGGTTCACAGAGTCGCAAAGAATCAGTCACTACTGAACAACTGAACAAAGACTTTTCCATCTACCCTTCAGCTAAAATCTCCTTAAATATGTCTTCTGCCCTCAGAATGTGAGCTCCTTGAGAGCAAATTGCCTTGTTTTTTTATTTGTAACACCAGCACCTAGAACAGCATCCTACTCATGAGAAGTACTTAATAAATGGTTTTTCATTCATTCATTATTTAAAAGTTAAAGTTTTTATTAGAGCAAAGACCCTGGATTGTGTAATTTCCCAAATGCAACTTGGCCCATAGTCATCTTCTTATTCAATTCTGGACTCGATTCATTGTCTACATTCAGTGCCTGTCCAAGATCTATGAACTGATAGAACAACATTATGAAGTATCTATTCAATGATCTATCATAGTTTGGACAATAAGCATTCTTCATTTTTTTAGCATAACTATTTAGACTGGATCCTCTTGAATGACTACAAATCTCACATAGGAGGTTCTACAATGTTTAAGAAGCTCAATGAAATCACTACAAGGTCATTTTCAAACAGAAGTATCTGAGGGACCTTGCCATCTCTAAAGAATTCCTTTTTGATTTGAATTCTGTACTGGATCTTGATGACGGTGGGAAACACCTTTTAAAGTCTCCCTATTTCAAGTCTCCTATGGTAAACATTTTAGGATTCATGGATCAAAGTAATCTTGGCTGTTAAGTTTATCAAGGGATCTTTTATCATTCTTTAGCATATATGTGAAAAATGACTGAAAGATGACTAGAGGAAAGTTTTTGAGTATTATGCTTAACTGAAACAAATCCTTTTTTATTATAATTTTTATTTATAATTATTATTTTTAAATTATAATCAATAAAGAATAGTGGTTAGAGTATGAGTTCTGGAGTCAGAAAGATTCATCTCCCTGAGTTGAGTTCTAGCCTCAGATACTTACTTTGTGATCCTGGGCAAGTTACTTCACCCAGTTTGCCTCAGTTTCTTATCTATAAAATGAATTGGAGAAGGAAATGGCAAACCACTCGAATATCTCTGCCAAGAAAACCTCAAATGGAGTGATGAAGAGTCAGTTAGACAAGAATGAAAAACTACTGAACAACAATTGGAAAGAAAACATAATCAGGATCATGTTATTCATACATCTTTCAGCCAACTTTGGGTGTAAAAGAGTGGTTTCCTATGGCCTGCCCATTCCCTTTTCGTATTTAAATCAAGGATCTCCTCAAAGAATGTATGAATTATTGAAGGGGTTTTGGGGTTTTTTTGTTTTGTTTTTGTTTTGTTTTTTGCAAGGCAATGGGGTTAAGTGGCTTGCCCAAGGCCACACAGCTAGGTAATTATTAAGTGTCTGAGGTCAGATTTGAACTCAGGTACTCCTGACTCCAAGGTCAGTGCTCTATCCACTGGGCTACCTAGCTACCCTCTATATGATTATTGTTATAAAAATCTTGTAAAAATGAGAAAGTAGGCATATGAATTGCTAGCAAAATCTGGGAAAAAATACATATGTAAGAGAGAGATAGGAAAGCAAGCAATTCTCCAATTATTTTATTAAAATTTGCAATCTTTTATTTATTTTTTTTGCAAGGCAGTGGGGTTAAGTGGCTTGCCCAAGGCCACACAGCTAGATAATTATTAAGTGTCGGAGGCCGGATTTGAACACAGGTACTCCTTACTCCAGGGCTGGTGCTTTATCCACTGTACCACCTAGCCACCCCTAGTTTGCAGCCTTTTAAAAAGAAACAAAAAAATTTTTTTGAATATGAAGTTGGGTTTTTTTTAGTTTTTTTGGTTTGTTTTTTTTTTTAGTTTTTTGCAAGGCAAATGGGGTTAAGTGGTTTACCCAAGGCCACACAGCTAGGTAATTATTATGTGTCTGAAGCCAGATTTGAACTCAGGTACTCCTGACTCCAGGACTTGTGATCTATCTACTGTACCACCTAGCCACCCCTATTTTTTTTAAAGAAAGATTTTATCTATTTATAATTTTATAATTCCCCCCCCACTCTCCACAGAAGTCAATATGTCAGTCTTTACATTGTTTCCATGGTATACATTGATCTCAGTTGAATGTGGTGAGAGAGAAATCATATCCTTAAGGAAAAAAAACAAAGTATAAGAGATAGCAAAATTACATAAATAAGATAATGGTTTGGTTTTTTGTTTGTTTGTTTTTTTAGTTAAAGGTCTTTGGTCTTTGTTCAAACTCCACAATCCTTTCTCTGGATACAGATGGTATAGACCATTGCAAATACCCCCAAATTGTGCCTGAATGTTGACTGATGGAATAAGCAAGTCCATTAAGGTTGACCATCACCCCCATGTTGCTGTTAGGGTGTACAATGTTTTTCTGGTTGTGCTCATCTCATTCAGCATCAGTTCATGCACATCCTTCCATGCTTCCCTGAATTCCCATCCTCTTAGTTTCTAATAGAACAATAGTGTTCCATCACATACATATACCACAATTTGTTAAGCCATTCCCCAATTGAAGGACATTCACTTAATTTTCGATTCTTTGCCACCACAAACAGGACTGCTATGAATATTTTTTTGTACAAGTGATGTTTTTACCCTTTCTCATCATCTTCAGGGTATAGACCCAGTAGTGGTATTGCTGGATCAAAGGGTATGCACATTTTTGTTGCCCTTTGGGTATAATTCAAAATTGATCTCCAGAAAGGTTAGATGAGTTCACAGTTACACCAACAATGTATTAGTGTCCTAGATTTCCCACATCCCTTCCATCCCTTTGATCATTGTCCTTTCTGGTCATATTGGCCAGTCTGAGAGGTATGAGGTAGTACCTCAGAGATGCTTTAATTTGCATTTCTCTAATAAGAAGTGATTTAGAGCAATTTTTCATATGACTATGGATCGATTTGATTTCCTCATCTGTAAACTGCCTTTGCATATCCTTTGACCATTTGTCAATTGGAGAATCGCTTGTTTTTAAAAAATTTGACTCAGTGCTCTGTATATTTTAGAAATGAGTCCTTTGTCAGAAACGCTAATTGTAAAAATTGTTTTCTAATTTGATACATTTCTTTTGATCTTGTCTGTGCAAAAGCTTTTTAATTTAATGTAATCAGCAGTTTTTATCAAAGAGAGAGTTTTTATCCTTATAACTGGACTCTTTGGGTTTATCAAACAGCAGATTACTATAATCATTTCCTGCTATTGCACCTAGTCTATTCCACCGATCCACCACTCTATTTCTTAGCCAATACCAGGCAGTTTTGATGACTGATGCTTTATAATATAATTTTAGAGCTAGTAGGACTAAGCCACCTTCTTTTGCCCTTTTTTTTTCATTAAATCCCTGGAGATTCTCGACTTTTTATTTCTCCATATGAATTTACAATTTTTCCTAACTCATTAAAGTAATTTTTTGGAATTTTGATTGGTAGGGAAATATACAAGTAGTTTAATTTTGGTAGAATTGTCGTTTTTATTATATCAACTTGGCCTATCCATGAGTAGCTGATATTTGCCCAGCAATTTAAATCTGATTTTATTGGTGTGAGAAGAGTTTTGTAATTATTTTCAAAAAGTTTCTGAGTCTGCCTTGGCAGGTAGACTCCCAGGTATTTTATATTGTCTGAAGTTACTTTGAATGGGATTTCACTTTCTAACTCTTTCTGCCATATCTTGCTAGTCATATATAGAAATGTTGAGAATTTATGAGTATTTATTTAAAATCCTGTGACTTTGCTAAAGTTGCTAATTATTTCTAGAAGTTTTTTTAGATGATTTTTTAAATTTCTCTAGGTATATCATCATGTCATCTGCAAAGAGTGATAGTTTTGTCTCTTCTTCCCAATTCTAATTCCTTCAATTTCTTTTTCTTCTCTTATTGATGAAGCTAACATTTCTAATACAATGTTGAATAGTAGTGGTGATAATGGACATCCTTATTTCACCCCGATCTTATTGGGAATGCCTCTAGCCTGTCCCCATTGCATATAATACTTGTTGATGATTTCAGATAGATACTGCTCATTATTCTAAGGAACAATCCATTTATCCCTATGCTTTCTGGTGTTTTTAGCAGGAATGGGTGCTGTATTTTTTCAAAAGCTTTTTCAGCATCTATTGATATAATCATATGATTTCTGGTAGATTTATTATTGATATAATTAATTATACTAACAGTTTTCCTAATATTGATCCAACCCTGCATTCCTGGGATAAATCCTACTTGGTCATAATGTATTATTCTAGTGATAACTTGTAATCATTTTGCTAAGATTTTATTTAAAATTTTTGCATCTATATTCATCAGGGAGATAGGGCTATAATTTTCTTTCTCTGTTTTAACTCTTCCTGGTTCAGATATCAGCACCATATTGGTGTCATAGAAAGAATTAGGCAGAGTTCTGTCTTCACCTATTTTTCCAAAGAGTTTATATAGAATTGGAACCAATTGTTCCTTAAATGTTTGATAGAATTCACTTGTGAATCCATCTGGCCCAGGAGATTTTTTTTCTTAGGGAGTTCAATAATGGTTTGTTGAATTTCTTTTTCTGATATAGGGTTATTTAGGTATTTAATTTCCTCTTTGGGTCATTTTTGAAAATATTAATCTATTTCACATAGATTATCAAATTTATTGGCATAGAGTTGGGCAAAATAATTCTGAATTATTACTTTAATTTCTTCTTCATTGGTGGTGAGTTCACCTTTTTTTTATTTATGATACCAGCAATTTGGTTTTCTTCTTTCTTTTTTTTAATCAAATTGACCAGAGGTTTATCAATTTTATTGTTTTTTTTCATAAAACTAACTCTTGGTTTTATTTATTAGTTCAATACTTTTCTTGCTTTTGATTTTATTAATTTCTCCTTTAATTTTTAGAAATTCTAATTTGGTATTTAATTGGGGGTTTTTAATTTGTTCTTTCTCTAATTTTTTTAAGTTGCATATTTAGTTCAATGATTTCCTCTTTCTCTAGTAAGCATTTAAATGCACTTCATGTAAGCACTTAAAAATATAATATATCCCCCTGACAGCTGCTTTGAGTGTATCCCATAGGTTTTGTTATGTTGTTTCATTATTGTCATTATCTAGAATGAAATAATTCTTTCTATAATTTGTTGTTTGATCCACTCATTCTTTAAAATGAGGTTATTTATCAGGGAAGCCTGGAAGGATTTGCACGAACTGATGCTGAGCAAGATGAGCAGAACCAGAAAAACATTGTATATCCTAACAGCAACACGGTCAAACTTGATGGACTTGTTCATTCCATCAGTGCAACAACCAGGGACAATTTTGGGTTATCTGTAATGGAAAATACCATCTGTATCCAAAGAAAGAATTGTGGAGTTTGAACAAAGACCAAAGACCTTTAATTAAAAAAAAAAATCATTATCTTATTGTGTAATTTTGCTATCTCTTATACTTAATTTTTCTTCCTTAAGGTTATAATTTCTCTCTCATCAATTCAAATGAGATCAATGTATACCATGAAAACAATGTAAAGACTAATAGAATGCCTTCTGTGGGGGGTGGAGGAGGGAAGATGCCCCATCCTCCCTTCATTTCTTTAGCTCTGAGGATTCTGTATTTCCCTCCCAATACTTAGGACACTTCATTTTCTCTCTCCCCCAGGTCTTTGAGAGTATTCCTTTTTTAGCTCTAAAGAAATTGTAAAACTCAAAATAAATAAAATCTAAAATAAAATAAAAAAATTAATTGAGGTTATTTAGTTTCCAATTAGTTTTGGGTCTATATCTCCCTGGCCCAATATTGCATGTGATTTTTATTGCATTATGATCTGAGAAAGATGTATTCACTATTTCTGCCTTTCTGCAATTGATTATTAGATTTTTATGCCCTAGTACATGGTCAATTTTTGTATAAGTGCCATGTACTGCAGGAAAAAAATATATATTCCTTTCTATCACCATTCAATTTCCTCCATAGATCTGTCATGTCTAGGTTTTCTAACAATCTGTTTACCTCCTTAACTTCCTTCTTGTTTATTTTATAGTTAGATTTATCTAAATCTGAGAGCAGGAGGTTGAGATCTCCCAGTAGTAGAGTTTTGCTGTCTATGTCTTCCTGTAACTCCTTCAACTTCTCTAAGAATCTGGATGCTTTACCACTTGGTACATACATGTTTAGCATTGAAATTACTTTATAATCTATGGTACCTTTTAGGAGGATATAGTTTCCTTCCTTATCTCTTTTAATAATATCTATTTTTGCAGCTGCTTTTTCCTGAGATAAGGATTGCTACTCCTGCTTTTTTCACTTCATCTGAAGCATAATATATTCTGTTCCAATCTTTACCTTTACTCTATATGTATCTCTACTTCAAATGAGTTTCTCATAAGCAGCATATTGTAGGATTCTGGTTTTTAATCCACTCTGCTATTCACTTATGAAACAAAAACTTTTTTAAAAATTACAAATGGGGTGGCTAGGTGGCACAGTGGATAAAGCACCAGCCCTGGAGTCAGGAGTACCTGGGTTCAAATCCAGTCTCAGACACTTAATAATTACCTAGCTGTGTGTCCTTGGGCAAGCCACTTAACCCCATTTGCCTTGCCAAAATCTAAAAAAAAAAAATTACAAATAAGGGGCAGCTACGTGGCATAGTAGATAGAGCACCAACCCTGGAGTCAGGGTAACCTCATTTCAAATCCAGACCCAGATACATAATAATTGCCTAGCTATGTGACCTTGGAGAAGTCACTTAATCCCATTGCCTTAAATAAACTTTTTTAAAGGGAAAAAATTACAAATACAGTTAAGAGTTTTATGTTTGAGCTCATTAAAATTTTTTTTTATTTGGAGAATTTTGTTGTTGGTGATAGTTATTATGTAACATTATTTTTAAAAATCCACAATTTGATGACCACATAAATAAATGTATTCTATGACTAAATATGGAGTTGACTTGACTCTCCTGTCAAATATAGACCCAATTTAAACAAATATAGTTCCTCTTGTTAGGAAATGATATTAACTACCTCACTCTAGGATTCCTTTGAGTTGGAAAGGAGCATCCCTGTCCTAGCAGAACTGAACAGAACAAAGGAGTCTTTTCTATTCCAGGATGAAACTGAACTCCCTCTCTCCTGTCTATCCTTTTCCCCTCCCTTCTTCCCCACTCTGAGGTAGTGGGAATCTCCTGCTTTGAGCTTTAAGGTTATCAGCCACCCTCAGGCTGTGTTTCCAAGCTTATCTCTCCACTACAGAGAGAAGTCTTTGTCAGTTACCTGGCACTGATGATACCATGGCCTTACCCATCTGTCTCTGAGGGTTTTATAGCACCTCCTTCCCAATTCTGAGCGTACCACAATCTCTATGAGGTTTCCCAGCCCTCCTATCATGTCACTTCTAAGTATCTTGCAGACTTTTCCAAAATCTGATTTCTTTTTTTTTCTTTGTTAATTTTTGTTTCTTCATCACTTAGCATAGTGTCTGGCAAATAGTAAGGAACTCAATACACAGTTTGCTGACTTGACTTGAGTATCCGTGTTCACTCACTCCCCAAGTTTGAGTCTCCTCCAAATACTCCCCACCAATTTCTAAAGATTCCACAGTACTTCTCCCAACTCTGAAGATGCCCCCATCCTCCCTTCATTTCTTTAGCTCTGAGGATTCTGTATTTCCCTCCCAATACTGAGGACACTTCATTTTCTCTCTCCCCCACCCCATCCCATGACAAAATTCTTGAGTCCTGCACAGGAGAGAAGGGAAATATGAACCTATATGAGCTGCAGTTTTTCGTACCTAAGGTAAGGCTAAGCAAAGAATCTCCCTGCAACTTTCTCTCCCAAATGAGAAACTGGTTGAATTTAGAGATCATTAAGAACTGAAGACTGCTAGTAAACTTTCATGATGTCAAACTTTTCAAAATATATTTTATTATTTGTCTGTTGCTATTTAGAAATCATACCAAGATATTATAAATGCCAATATTATTTGTGGAACAATAGATTCTTTGAGAGTATCCCTTTTTTAGCTCTAAAGATCTCATGGTCTCATTCTTCCATTTCTAAGGATCCTATTTCTTCTGCCAAGGTATGAAAGTTATACAAATATCTTGAAATCTTTTGTCTCAGCCTTAAACCAAAATCAGCTCTAGTAGATGCTTATCTGTGATTCCTTATCTTTCCCTCATCTTCTAACCTCTGTGGCCTCAAGACATCTATGTTTGCATCATATTCTCACATAGGACTTGAGGATCCAAAAAACTGGAGATTTACATGTAAGCAGGAAGAGCAGAAAATAAATTGAATCTGTAGCCAGGAAACCTGGATTTTATTCTTGGCTCTGCCTCTATGTTAATTAATGAAGTGAAATACCTTAACTTTTTTTAAACCCAGTTTTTTCATCTATAATATGAAGAGATGCACACATCATGGTAAAGTCACTGAGAAGTCCAAGACTAAAAAAGATTCTGTTCATTCTCTTCTAGCTTGAAATTGTTTGTGACCTTGGGAAAATCACTTCTCTTATCTGGGAGTAACATCTCCCCTGGAAGGAGGAAGAATTTCTCAAACCAGCATAGACTTTGGGGATCATTTTTTGAGGCAAAGAAATATCTTATAGGGGCGGCTAGATAGCACAGTGGATGGAGCATCGGCTCTGGAGTCAGGTGTCCCTGAGTTCAAATCCAGCCTCATACACTTAATAATTTCTAGCTTTGTGGCCTTGGGCAAGCCACTTAACCCCATTTGCCTTGCAAAAAAAAAAACCTAAAAAAAAATCTTATTGTTTGGAAAATATTCCATAGTATCTCTTCACTTTGCATCTACTGCTTTTGTTGATGTTGTTCATTCATTTAATCTTGTCTGATTCTTTGTGACCCCGTGGACTGCAGCACAATAGACCCTTTTATTTCCTGAAGTCTGTTCAAGCTCATGTTCATTGCTTCCTTGACACTATCTATCCACATCTCATCCTCTGCTGTCCCATTTCTCTTTTGCCTTCAGTCTTTCCCAATATCATGATCTTTTCTAATTAGTCTTGTCTTCTCATTATGTGACAAAAGTATTTAAGTTTAGCTTAAGTATTTGCCTTCCAATGAATAACCCCAATTAATTTCATTAGGCATTGATTGATTGATTGATGGGATCTCCTTGCTGAAGAGGCTCTCAAAAATATTCTCCAGAACCAAACTTTGAAAGCTTCAAATCTGTGGTGTTCAATTTTCCTTGTAATCAAACATTATTACTGTAAAATCATATATTTAACTATATGAACATTTGTCAGCGTGGTTATAGTTCTGCTTTTTAGTGTGCTATCCAAATTTGCCATAGTTTTCCTTCCAAGGGGTAAGTGTCTTTTAATTGCATGGCTAAAATTACCAACTATAATGATCTTTGAGCCCAAGAATACAAAGTCTCATACTACTTCCATATTTTCTCCCTTTATTTGCCAGGAAGTGATGGGAACATCACCTGCCATGATGTCAATTTTTTTTCATGTTAACTGTAACACTTTCCTCTTACACTTTCATGAAGAGGTCTCTTAATTCTTCATTTTCTGCCATAAGAGTGATATCATCTGCATCTCTGAAATTGTTGATATTTTCCCCAGAAACTTAAATTCTGACTTTAGATTTGTCCAACTTGGAATTTCTCATAATAAACTCATAATATTTATGATAAAAAATTTAAGATAAAGTGGCCATACAACCTTATCACACTTCTTTCCCAATTTTAAACCAATCAATTCTTACATCTTAAGTTCTAACTATTGCTTCTTAACTTACATTCAAGTTCTTTAGAGACAAGCGAGTTGATCTAGTAATCCCATTTCCTCATTTTGTTGTGAGTCACACAAAGGCTTTAGTGTAGTCAATGAAGCAGAAGTAGATGTTTCTCTGGAACAACCTTGCCTTCTCCATAATCCATTGAATGCTGGCAGTTTGGTCTCTAACTCCTCTGTCTCTTCAAAAACCATTTTAGTCTTGTAGTAATTCTAAGTTCACATATTAATATACTGAAGCTTAGCTTGCAGAATCTTAAGCATAACCTCAGTTATGTTCAGTCGTTCAGTTATTTGGCATTGCCTTTCTTTAAGATTGAGATATAAAATGATCCTTTCCAATCCAGTGACCACTGTTGAGTTTCCAAATTTGCTGGAATATTGAATATAGCACTTTAACAGCATCATCTCTTAGGATTTTAAATAAGGCATCTGGAATTCCATTACTTTTACTAGCCATGCTTCCTTAGGCCCACTTGACTTTATTCTCCAAAATGTATGACTCTGGATCAATAAATACATCATTATGGTTATCAATGATGTCAGATCTTTCTTGTGTATATCTTCCATAGATATTTTTCTCCTTCTTAACTTTTTCTTCTATTAAGTCTCTATAATTTTTGTCTTTTATCATTACTATTTTTGCTTGAAACATTCCCTTGATTTCTCTAATTTTCTTGAAAAGATCTCATCTTTCCCATTCTATTGTTTTCTTATATTTCCTTGTATTGCTTATTGAAGAAAACCTTATTTATTTCTCCTTGCTTTCAATGACATTCTGCATTATTGGATATATATCTTTCCCTTTCTTTGCTGACCTTCCTACTACTCTGCTTTTATCATCTTCATTGATAAAGATGACCATCCCAGGATAAGTTCATCACTTCTCATCATCAGGTGCTGCACTCCAACCTTAACTGATCCCTACCTTAGCACCTCTCTTTTCTGATCAAAGGACTAGAAGGAAGAGTACCAAACTCCTCCTGATGCCTTCCTTTATAATGGAATAGGATATGCCTCCACCTCTCATCAATTACTTCTGCCTTAAAGGAAATTTTGGTTCAGGTCTTACCTTGGTCAATTGAGGCAAATTCAGGAAATAAGACAAAGAATTTGTTAGCACACCAATTTATTAGCACATCAGGCACATGCCATTAGTGCATACCCTCTCCTGTAGATTGAACGCCCACCCAAAGGTCAAGCAAGGTTAAAATGGCAAATCACTCAGATTAACTGCACCAATGGCCAACTTTGAACACTGGTTTATTAATGTCCTTCCAAAAACTACAACTTAGTACTCTGAATGAGGTCTGACCAAGGTATGGTTCAGTGAGATCAGCATCTTCCTGTTTTGAGGTGCCATAGTACTCTTCATGAAGACTTTCATGACTGTAATTGCTTTAGCTTATTTGGTTTCCATGACACTGTTGACTCACAATGAATTTTCAGTTCACTAAAACCCTCCAGGGCTTTTTCAAATAAACTGCTATCTAAATACGCTCTCCCCATAGTCTACCACCAAGGCAAAGAGGAAAAAGAAGATAGATTTTCTCAGTTCTTCTCCATGGCAAAGCTTGGTCATTATAATTACTCAAAATTCAATTCCACCCTTTTCCTTCCTCCTGTTTACATTTATGACTGTTATATATACATATATATATATATGTATAACATATATGTAATAGAATAGTTTTTCCCAGTTCTGTTTCCTTCCTTAATACTCATACACAGTATTTTTAATAAAATATTTTAGAATTTTCCTAGGAATCAAAGTGTAGTTCACTTATAGTTTGGAGAAACTCTCTTTCTTCCCGTTTTGAAAATAATAACGCTTGCCCTACTCTAGTCCTGATAAATCTTCCTTTATTCATGATCTCTCTAAATTCATTAACAATGTCTCAGCAAGCACATCTTTATATTCTTTCATACTCTAGATTCAGAAATAGTCCTACCTTTCTTTGTCCTCCCCCTAAATCCTTTCCTAAAGAAATAGGTAGGGAAGAAATCTTCAGTATTTTACATTTTTAGCAAAAACATATCAGAGATAAGTTTAATTACATTTTGATTCTAGGTATCTCTACTTAATGAGAAAGAAATCCAAATAAAAAGATTCTGTTTGGAAAATTTCTTTGCCATAAGTCATCTCTACTCACAATTTATAGAATTCCCATAAAAGAGACAAAATTACATAATTCAAAATAAACAGGACAATAGTAACAACTTTTAGCATATCCTGGAGAATTATTTCCTTAAAACTATTCAGTCCTTCTATGGCTTTTCCTTCAATATGTTCAAAGAACTGAAGAATTCCTTCTTCTCAGTTAATTAATCTTAGATGTTCTTCCTTTTTCTGGTCATTACAGGGAGGAGTTTCTAGGATGATCAAACCTATCCCTTTAAAAACTGTTTAAGTCTTTACTAAAAAAGAAGGAAAAAAATAAAGACTTTGGACCAAGGCATTCTATCTTCAGCAATCATGTCTTCTATTCAGGAAGAACCATTTAGCTGCTTCATTCACTCATAAGCCAAGAATTTTAGATAACAACACTGAAAAATATGATTTCTTAGTATTTAAAAAATAGGGAACAAAGAAACCTTATTGTGCTTCAATATGAGAAAGAATGGGTAGAGAACGTTGTAATGAAATAAGACTACATTTCCCATCAGACTATGGATCTAAAGGCATAGAACTGATTGGAAATGAGCAGGAAATCATTTTTCCCCGAGATACAATACAGCCCAGGGACTGATGCTGGTTGTGGAAAGAAGCCAGCTGCTAGGAAGAAGAAAGTCAAGAGGGAGAGGGAGGATGATGTGGGAATAATAAAGATATTCTTGAGTTGGGGAGTGGCTGCATGAGTTTTGACTGTTTGATATTTGATGGAGGGAAGAGACATTCCAGGTAGCTGCAGGGACTAACTAGTGATCTAAACAGAGATGGCAACATAGCTTTTGCTAAAGCTCTGAACCCACTCTGAAGATATTTGTAGCTAAATACTCTATATTCCCTAAATATTTCCTATTTGAAATATGAGCCTTTGGAGAGGTTTGAGATTAGAACCACTCTGAGGAGAAGGGGAATAGGACTCTACTTGCTGGAATTGTAGGATACAATTATTTTCCATTGTTTTATTCACTTCTATTGAGCACCTCTAGTACTTAAACTGAGAAAAACCAAAGTTAGAAATCAAAAACAAATATCAACTTCTGAGAGAAGAGGCAAAAGAGAATTGGAGAAGGTATCCCTCCCCTCTCAGTTTAGTTCCTGATTTGTACTATTGTGGATAAACTGTGATCTTCATCTCCTGGAAGTAGCAGGAAAAAAGATTGTCTTAATCTGGCCAGATTTAAATGCAGCCTCTTCTGGCTAGGGAGCCAATCAAAGGGAACTTATTCCCACTTATATAGTTTGAGAATACAGAATATTTCTATAGCATGTAAGCTATAGACATGCTTTATAGTCCTGTTAGACTTTCTTCTTGGATGTTCTATCCTGTGAATTACTATTCCTTTCTTCTTCTATTCTTCCTATATTATAGTTATAAATTTCTTCCAGTGTTAGGCTTATCTACTGGCTAGTAGTTAAGTCTGGCTCTATCTACCCTTAATTTAGATTGGATTCTAGTCCTCTTTTCTTTCTAATCTTGTTTCTAGGTAGCCATGAGACCTCAATGGTAGATGACATCATCGCTAGTGTCTCCAATGTAGGAAAAATGCATGAGATTTGAATTTAGCTTCCTTTCATGTGTGGATTGGACTAGAGGGCTGCTGAGTCCCATCCAATTCTCAAAATCTGTGATTCTTTGAGGAAAAGCCAGGATTCAAATTTTAGCTCTATTTGTATAACTTGGATAAGGCCTTCACTTCTCAGCTTCTGTTTCTATAAAATGGAACTAATAAGCACCAAGGAAATAAATCACATTTTACTATTACAACTAATATTTTATACTGACATGGGATTTAGATCTTTGAGAGAATCTAGTCCAATCTTTTTTTTACAAAGGAGGAAACCAAGTCAGCCCTAAGAGTATCAGTAACCCAAATCTTTTGACTCAGACAACCATTTTTTCCTATTTCTAAAGCCTAGTACCAACTCCTCCACCCACTTTAGACCTCCCACTCAGCTACTCTTTCTGGTCTGAGGGAAGCCTCAGTTTTTCCAGCCCAAGTGTGGTACAGAGATGATTGATAGCCCAGAGTTTGGTGAGTAAGCAGGCTCTGCCTTATTCCCCCAAGTTCTCAGTGATGATTTCTCAGGTTCTCTCCTCAAAGAGAATTACTCCTACTTTACCTACCCCTCCCCACGCCATCCTATCACTACATGTTTACCACATCAAATTGCTTAATGTGCCATCTTGAGAATAGATCATTTCTATACCATATCCTGAGAGAACGGTGCTTCCCTCCCAAAGGAGGATGCTAGTATGGGAAAGAAAGGAGTTTGTACCTCTCTTTCCACAAGGCCCAGGTCTGAAAATCTTTTGTGAAGAAAAAACCAGGGCTTATGGATACTGCTTATTCCATTCCTGGTTGACACCTGGGGGGGGAGGTGTTTCTGTACAGAATATAAACAAACAGCTGATGCCATGACCTCCCAGCCTGGGCTCACCATCAGACAATGATTGTTTCTATGCTTACTCAGTCAGGTGTGAAATTGGACAAAGGGCTGTAGCCTGAGGCTGGAAGACACAGAGCTGAGAGTCTGTTGATTGGGCTCTGAGATTCCCACTGTAAAAGGCTGAAGCCTTGAGTTTCTGGCCCTTGGTCCACCCTTAGCTTAGATCAATTCAAATCAATTCCATAAAGATTTATTAAGAACCTATTCCTGTGCAAAGTCTAGTGTTAAGTGTTAGAGATGCAAAAATAGAAGGGACATGGGTCTCATTCCCAAGGAGAATCCAATCTAATGGGAAATTGGGTGGGAAAATATACAAATTGTTGTGGTATGAGGGAATGTGAAGTATATGCAAAGAAGAGGTTCCAACAAAGTGTGCCAAGAAATCTGAGGAAGGGGAGAGGGACATATTTGTGAGGAGGGGTTGATTGGGGAAGAGTAAAGGAGAATCTGAATTAGACTTTGAAGGAAAGAAGGGATTTCTGCAGATGGAGGATAAAATTCATTGCAGTCATGAAAGACAATATGATCAGTATGAGTATGAAACTAGAGTTTAACAGGATGGATAGCAATCCAGATTGACTGAAGCATGGGATATATAAAGGGAATTTTTGTTTTTGATTTAGATTGGATTCTGATCCTCCTTTCTTTCTAATCTTATTTCTAAGTCTATTCTTACTAGAGACCTGGGCTCTCCTCTGATTCATACATGAGACTTCAATAGTAGATGACATCATCCCTAGCATCTCCAATGTAGTAAAAATGCACAAGGTCATGTGTGGATTGGACTAGATGGCTGTTGAGATCCCATCCAACCCTTTGTGACCCCACTTGGAGTTTTCTTGGCAAAGATAATAGACTGGTTTGTCATTTCTTCTCCTGCTCTTCTCCTCCTCATACAAATGAGGAAACCGAGGCAACCATGATGTGACTTGCCCAGAATCACACAGTTAGTAAATGTCTGAGACTGGATTTGAGCTCAGGAAAATGAGTCTTTCTGACTTCAGGTTCAGGACTCTATCCTTTGTATCACCTAGCTACCCTAGGATAGGGTAGTTTGAAGACAAAGATTTATACTTAATTCATTAGAAATTGAGAATCACTATAATGTGCTTGTTTTTTAAAAAGAAAAGATAGATTATACTAGTGTGTTGGCAGCTGGGTGACCAGAGATATAACAGGATAAAGTGACCAAAACTTTGGGAACCAAAGGAATCAAAATTTAGAAGGTACAAGTAATATTTGAACTCCTTCAGCAGCTGGAAATAATTGACAGTTTGGGTAGGTAACTAATATGTATCAGGCACTCTTCCTCCCTTTCCACATGGTCCCTCACCAGTTCTGCATCTTGATCCTCTTTGTTCACATCTAAGATCACCCTCTCAGGCTGCTAGGTGATACAGTGGATAGAGCACTAGCCCTGGAGTCAGGAGGACCTGAGTTCAAATACAGCCTCAGACATTTAATAATTACCTAGCTGTGTGATCTTGAGCAAGTCACTTAACCCCATTACCTTGCCAAAAAAAAACATAAAAAAATACATTTAGATCACCCTCTCTCCCTCATCCAGGTCAAGAATACCACAGCCTATGTTGGAATGTTCTGATTATATCCTTGGGTCTAAGGAAAACTTAATGGAAAAATTTCATGTCTAAGAAAACAGACTCATGACTCCTTCCTGTTGCCACTCAAGCACCACCACCACTGCCTTCTCCCATGAGGTTAAGAGCCATTCAGAGGTCAGCAGACACTGGCCTTCCCTGAGTCACTCTTTGAGACAGGACAGAAATATCACCTCTCTAGTGATCCATCTTGAAACTCAGACCAAGAAGATAAATACATTTCTGAGGTAGTGACTCCCTTAGATAGCAATCATGATAGAATTAAGATTAAAGGTTGGGAAGTAGTATGATTTATTCTTTCAATTCATTAAATAAATAATTATTAAACACCTACCATGTGCCAGACATTGTACTAAGCACAAAAAGAGGCAAAAGATAGTGCCCTACTTCAAGGAGATATATTACAACTTAATGATACTGAGGTCCTCTTATACCATAGGTGAGTTAATGCTGTTCCCTCCCCAGTGGTAGGCTCCCTGGAAGTAGCTTCTCCAGATCTCTATGGGGTCTCTTTTTTATTGCTATTTTTTTCTAATTACATATTATGAAAGTTTTTCAACATTCATCTACATGTATATGCATATTTTTAAACTACATAACTTCCTTCCACCCTCCCTTCCTAAATCCCTTTCCTCAATGGAGAATATTGTATTTGTATTTGGCATGTTTACAGATTGGTCATTTTTCTCTATAAGGAATTAGGATTAAGGGGAAAGGAAAGAAAACCATGAATTAGGAAAAAAACATAAGGGAAATTTTAAAAAAGTGAATGGAGTGTTCATCAGATTCTGTAGGTTTTTGTTTTGTTTTGTTTTTCTTCCTCTGCATGTGAATAGCATTGTCCATAGCAGGTGTCCTAGGGTTGTCTTAGTTATCTGAACTGCTGAGAAGAGCTGCATTCATGAAGGTTTATCAACTCACAATGTTAATGTGTACAATGTTCTCTTGGTTCTATTTCCTTTGCTCAGCATCAGTTCCTGTAATTCTTTTTATGCTTCTCTAGAGTCTGACCATTTATGATTTCTTATAGAACAATAATATTCCATAACATTCATATTCCATAACTTTTCAGTCATTCCTCTATTGATGAGCATCCCCTCAATTTCCAATTCTTTGCCACTACAAAAAGAGCTGCCATGAATATTTTGGAATGTGTTGAACTTTTCCCTTTTTTTATGATTTCTTCTAAATATAGATCTAGTATTAGTATTGCTAGGTCAAAGGCTATATAATCAGCTTTATTACTCTTTGGACATCTTTGGGGTCTCTTAAGTGAATGCATCTTTATTTATTCTCAGGGTGCAATGACAAGATTGTTGGATTTGGAGTCAGAAGACCTGAGTTTGAATCCCAGCTTTTCTATTTACTACTTGTGTGAACAACTTAACTTTTTTTGGGATTCATTTTTCTTTATAAAATGAAAAGGCTGGACTGCCTCACCTGCATGATCCCTTCCAGCTCTAAATCTTGTACCCTAGGATCTCAAAGTTTTGCTCATTAGCCATCTCCAACTCTATGACATGTACCCACAATGTACGCTGAGCCCTGCTCCTGTTTCCTATCTAGGTACAGTGGCCACAAAGGAGAAGGCTTTTCATCTGGCTTTAGTCTATTTCTCAAAGACTTGGGTCATATGGAGTGATTTGTACAATGTAGCTGCACAATGAATGCTCCTGCACAATGAATGTTCCTGAAGAAGACCGAATTGGAGCCTGCTTAGCTCTGGCCAGAGCTGTTGGCATAATGTCCTTGAAGTAAGTCCATGGAAGGGGTGGCTAGGTGTTGCAGTGGATAGAGCACCCTTATTTTATAGATCAATAAACTGAGAGACAGAGATCACACCTAATTTAGTTGATCTCTTTGTCTCTAAATCCAATGCCTTCCTGGTTGTTGTTGTGGTTGTTGTTTATCCTTAATTTTCCAAGTGGACTACAAAATTTTGATTACTGAAACTTCACCAGAAATCTTGGGGCTTTCCCATTAGATGTCTTTTCAAGCCTTAAACCCAAATCTCTCTGGTTCTCTTTGACCAACAATAGGTCCCAGACCAAACTCCACCCTGATTAGCTCTGAGTGAATGAACATAACAATTGTTTCTGCTTAGGTCAGAAACTCTGAGTATCTTCCCCTCCCAGATTGATGCCTCCCTAGAGTGCAGTTGAAACTCTAAAGTCATTTCTACATGGACAATTTTGCTAAAGGGTAACTCTTACTTTAGGGATTATAGTATCTATTCCTACACAGGTAGGAATAGATACTATACCTCTCCTTCTATAAATCTAGGATTTTGTTATTTCATAGAGGGAGACTTCGTTTTAGCACATTAAAAACTCACGGGTTAGGAATCTGTTTCCCCAAATTATCATCTTTAACCATTCCCTTCTCTGTCTCCCTGACATTTTTGCATCAGTGTCCTAGGAGTTTGTCATCTCAGGCTGAACAATCTGTTCTGTGCAAGAATTACTTGTTCTTCTCTTCTCCATATTTGAGTGGATCTCCCCAGTATAGATATTCCCTCTTTCCACTGGTATAGATTGCAACCTATTCTTATCCCCTCATATTATTCAATTCTTGTCCTTATCTAACTATAAATTCTCCATGGTAGATTAACCTCCTGATCAGAAATACTGTTTTAGGGGTGGCTAGGTGGTGCATTGGATAAAGCACCAGCCCTGGAGTCAGGAGTACCTGAGTTCAAATCCTGTCTCAGACACTTAATAATTACCTAGCTGTGTGGCCTTGGGCAAGCCACTTAACCCCATTTGCCTTGCAAAAACCTAAAAAAAATACTGTTTTGTACCTCTCTGAGGTATTTACCTTGTAATAGTGTGTATGGTAATTGTAAGCTCCTTAAAGGCAGGGATTGTCTCTTTTTTGTCATCCCGCGCCCCCGCCCAAGAACAATATCTAGAATTATGTAAGTGCTTAATAGATGTTTGAAGGCAATTAGATGGCTCAGTGACAGAGCACTGGGCCCTGAGTCAGGAAGACCTGAGTTCAAGTTTGACCTCAGACATTTACTAGGTGTGTAACCCTGGACAAATCATTTAACCTTGGTCTACCTTAATCCACTGGAGAAGTTAAAGGAAAATCAATTCAGTATTTTTGCCAAGAAAATCCCATGGGCAGTTTTAGTACATCGGTCCATAGAGTCTGAAAGAGTGGGGCACAACTGAACAACTGCACATCAAAATGTTTATTTATTGATTGATTGATTAGTAGCCCCCCTCCCCTCTAAGTCATGGATATACATGCTGGAAGAAGCCACTGAGAACACTTGTCTCTGCCCTTCCTGTCTCCCCTTTGGGACTATAAAGAGAAGTTTGGGGAAATCAGCCCAGCATCATCTGAATGTCTTGGAATAACTGCCCAGAAAATAATGGGTCGTAGGAAGGGCAGAGTAAGAGAGCCTTTATGAGCTCAGAAAAGTTTTGTGGAAGATACCTGTTTCTGCTGACAACAAAGGCAGTAGAATGGGGAGAAGGGTCTATGATACCTTTGGATCACACTTCTTATCTTGCAAACTTCTCTCATCCCTCAGAAAAGCACATCTTTAGTTCCTTCTCCTCCTTGTTCCCCTCCCAGAGTCTCCCAAAGTGACACACACCACAGAAGGGATTAGGGAGTGAAATGAAGTAGTTAATGTGTTTGTCTTTCCAGAAGTGTTTGCATTTTAATAGATGACCTTGCCAAGACCTTACAAACTTCCCTAAGGATCTTGTCATAATGGGAAAGATTTGTCTTTCTAGTCCCTCAAATTTCACCAGACAATGCAGAACTATCCCCAAAAGGTTATCAAACTGTGTGTATACATGATCCAGCAATACCACTACTATACATATATATAAAATATATATTTAATATAATATATAATAAATATATAATATAATATAATATGCAACATATAATTATAATAATATATTATATAACATATATTTATAGTAGATCTTTTTATGGTGACAAAGAGTTAGAAATTGAGGGGATGGCCATCAATTGGGGAATGATTAAACATGTTGTGATACATATGAATATAATGGAATATTATTGTTCTATAAGAACTAATGAGAAAGCAGATTTCAGAAAAACCTGGAAAGACTTACATGATTGATGGTGGGTCCAGTGAGCAGAACCAGGAGAACAACGTTGTACAATGTAACAGCAATATTGTACTATGAACAACTGTGAATGACTTAGCTATTCTTAGCAATACTATAATAATCTAAAACAATCCCAAAGGGCCCATGATGAAAAATGCTATCTGCTTCCAGAGGAAGAACAGACTGAAACATACTAATTTTCACTTTCTTTCTTTCTTTATTTCTTTCTTTCTTTCTTTCTTTCTTTCTTTCTTTCTGAGTTTTACTTCACAAAATGACTAATATGGAAATATGTTTTATATGATAGCATATGTATAACCTATATCAGATTGCTTACAGTCTTAGAGAAGGGAAAGAGGAGGAAGGGAGAGAGAATTTAGAACTCAAAACCTTATTTATTTATGGCAATGGGGTTAAGTGACTTGCCCAAAGTCACACAGCTAGGCAATTATTAAGTGTCTGAGGTCGGATTTGAACTCAGGTCCTCCTGACTTTAGGGCTGGTGCACTATCCACAACATTACCTAGCTGCCCTGGAACTCAAAAAACCTTAAAAAAAAGAGTGTTAAAAATTGTTTTTATATTTAATTATGGAAAAAACCCAAAATATTATATTTTAAAATTTTCCCCAGAGACTTAAGGGCCCGACCTAGTGGATAGAAAGTCTCAGTTTATTGACTGAAGTCAACATTCATAGAATCATGAAATTTAGAGCTGAAAGAAATTTTAATCTTCCTCTCTCAATCTACATATGAGGAAACTGAGACTACAAGAGGTGAAGGAACTTGTCCAAAGTCACACAGCTATTAAGTCACGAAGTAGAATTTGAATCCAGGTCTTCTGATTCCAAACATAGTTCTCCTTTTGCTCCATCAGGATGCTATGTATTTTAGAATGTTTTACATTTTGTATAAATCAACAACCAAGTATCTATTATATGCAAACTATTTTGCTAGATACTAGAAATAAAAAGACAAAAGTGAAAATAGCTCCAGAAAACAGATCCAGGAGAGATGATAACAACAACAACTAATAATAATAGAGTTTAGAGTTTATAAAATTTATACACTTATATGGTGACTCATTTTCTTTACAAAAATCCTATGAGATAAGTACTATTATTATTCCTATTTTACAGAGAAGCATACTGAGGCACAAAATGATAAATGACTTACCCAATGTCATACAAATAGAATCTGAGTTAGGAATTGAATTCAGGTCTTCTAACTCCAAGACTTTCTTTCAATGTCTATCTCTGTCCCACCTGTCTATCTAGATTTCTAAATAGGAATAGGCATAGAGATAAGGACTGGACCTATGGTTTCAACTGGAATAAGAAAATTCCTAGGGAAGAAACTCCCTCTGCTTTTCCATTTTTAGAGGTTTCTTAGAACCCTCTTTTTGAGGGTCACATGGCCAGTATGCAACTCCCAGTTTCCTGGTTGCAAAGTCAACTCTCTTTCTACCATATCCTGCTGCTCCTCCTATATAAGGACTGGGAATTTGGGGGAAAGCATTAATATCTGGAGACTGAGGATGGACAGAGAGATCAGGAGTTGCATCATATAGAAGGTAATGATTGAGCTGAGCCTTAAACGAAACCAGGAATTTGGAAAGACAGAAATAAGGAGGTTGGACATTCCAAAAGTGGCAGACATAGAGATAAGAGGTGGAGTTCTCTGTCTCCCCAGCAAGTATGACAGCACTAAAACAGTTGGGCTGGAGTGTATGTGTATATGGTGTGGAATAGTATAGTCTACCGACATTCCTTGGGTATCTCTCTGCTCCACAGAGACATCACATGAGTATTTTACCAATCATTTTTTTGAATTTGAATTTTACAATTTTACAATTTACAATTTACAATTTTACAAATTTGCAATTTTCTCCCTCCCTCCCTCCCTCCCTTCCCCCCTCCCCCCAACAGGAGGCAATCTGATAGTCTTTATATTTGTTTCCATAATATAAATAGATCAAAATTGAATCAGTTGAGTATTTTAGAACAAAAAGGAAGTGTTCTTTCATTCACCTCCTGTTTCCAACCTGTGTCCAACCAGAGTGAGAGGCAAAGAAACCAGGACAAGGCCCATGCCTTCCTCTGGCTCTTTTCCTAGCTCTAATGAGATTCACAGTTGGTTCATCCTAGAAAGACTCCAGTGAGAAGGAAGAATCTGGAGGGGTCCATGTGTATGGCTTTGGGATGAAAGGCAAGCACCTTAGGTGATAAACAGAAGCCATGGGGTGCCCCAGACACTAGCCTCATCGGCCAAAGCCAGCAGAATGTTTTGGGAATGAGAGTTTCCATTCCATCTCCCCTCTGCCAATATTTCATTCCTGCCTGTGCCTCATAGGAGGGTAGAAAATTGTACGGCTCTCATTCTGTCCCATTGGCTGCCTGGAGAGGCTGAAATCTGGGTCGTTCACTTGAAAGCATGTTGGTTCCAGAGCCAGGCCCAGTCCTGGATTCTACCTTCAGTTTTTCAGTCACTCCCCTCCCTCCTTCCAGTCCTGCTGTAATCCTCTTCCTCATTTCCTATCCCCAGATTCCCTCTGAAGCAGTGGAAATGATAGTGTCCGATTTAAAAATAAAGTGAAATGCTAATGCCTACAAAATACCCCCTTTTTGTACTAGTTTAAAGAAAGCAAAGAAGGGAGGGCAGAATGAGTCACAGACTGAGCAGCCCAGAATCTTCTTTTGGGGGGCTGGGCTAGGAGTGAAGAATGAATAGGAGCCCACCTCCTTGACATACAAAGCTACTGTCTGAACTATGGGGTTGAGAGGAATATGAGTCTCTTCTGTGAAGTCCCTCCTGAGTTTGGAAAGGATTTGAGTCCCTTCTGTGACAAATGGAATATTGCACTTTGCATGTGTGGATGGAAAGGATATGAGACTTTCCTGAGAATTTTGGAAGGGTACAAGTCTCCTTTGAAAATGGAAAGCTTCCGATATACTCCTGTGAAGAGGGAAAGGTCTCAAGTTTCCCCTGGTGAGGTTAAGACTATTGAGTCTCTCCTATGAGGATTTGAAGTGTTTGGGGGTTCTTATATAAGACTGATCAGTGTGTGGTTTGTTGAGGTCAATGTACTCTCTTAGAACATCTTCTGTCACTCTGGCTGCGGTGCCAATCTTTCACACTTTCCCATCAGAGACAGATTCTGAGGTTGGGTCTGGTTTACCTTTGGTCAACATCTTCCAGGTCTGACATTCTGCTGAAATGGGAGGGGAATAATAGGTAGGAAGAGAGCCCTAGAGGTGAGTGTTGGTCTGATTAGCTGGCAGTTCTCCTGGGAGGCTGGAAGTAGGCTGGGAGCCCTGCCAGGGTTAGGGTGGGGGCTGGTCTTTTTTCATACTGATGAATAGTTAAAAGGCAATTACAATGCTAATTTGCTGTGTTAATGTGTACAGAGGAGCCTGTGGGCTGCTGTCAGAAGCCTGGGTGGTGAAATGAAAGTTCTACATCCCTGGAGGGTCCTCAGTCTTTGAAAGAAAAACAGAGGGAGGGAAGGGGACAAAAAGGAAAAGGAGCCCATCAATGTCTGGGGCTTCAGAGTCTCTCTAATGTTATTAAGTGGGTTTGACCCTCAAATGTTTTCTGTAGTGACTTTCAGAAGAAAGTAGCATCTGATTCCCATCATGCAGGGATGAAGAGGAAGAGGCAGCCTCAAACACTGAGGGGAAACCCCAAAAGGTTGAAATAGGATTGGTGACAGACTCTAGAGGAGTTTCAGTTCTGTGGAGGCAGTTGCATGTCTTTTTTATAAGCCTGGAGGTTTTCCTTCAAGTATTCTCCTTTCTGTAGATCCATTCTCACCACCCTTGACTGGCAGACAGACAGGTTGACTGGTTGTTTTTCCTGGAGCCTAAGGGGCAATAGTGGGCAAGATCCTATGACCACTGATTAGGAATTAAAAGGGGTCATAAGGCATCTAGACTAACCCACTCATTTTGCAAAGCATCAACTAATGAATAAATGTAGGTGGGTCTAAATGATGATTGCTTGAATAGGTCATTTATTTGAACTCTCTTTAAACCCCAGTTTCCAGCTCATCTCCTTACTCAAATGGGATTATAATTCCATTGCTTATGTCACAAGTGTGTTGTGTTGTGTGTGTGTGTGTGTGTTTGTGAGAGAGTATAAAACTCTATTTTCATATTAGATCTAACATAAAAGATCACTTCTGTCCTCTCTAAACAGCAGTGTTTGGCATAATTAAGTCCTTTGTCAATACTTGTTGAATAAATGAAAATCCTCCTCCCCCCCCTTTGAAGCCTTCCCCTTCCTTTCATGAGTGGGCTTCTAAGTCTCACTCCCTCAGTTTTTTAGCTGATTGGGCTGCTATTTGGGAACAGTGAGTCCCAGCCTAGAACCATTCAGAAACATAATTCACTTGATTTCTCCATCTTCCTTGGACCAGACTCCCTCTTTTGCAAATGTTATGTTTTTATTCTAAATGTAATGAAAAACAAAAAAGAGATCTTGTTCTATATATAAAGTAGAACAGAAAAATATATGGGAAATGGTTAATTTCTAGTATGTACTGCTTGGTTGGGTTTTTTTAAGTATACAATAAATTCAGCATAGTGCTTTCAAAGCTGTCCTGTTTCTCTCTGTTACCTTCCAGACTTTATTCTGTTCCCTTCTGTGTATAACCCAGGTCTCATAGCCCATTGGAGTGGTACAGGTATATAGTTGAGGAGAGCTTGAGAGAAAGGAAATCTGGATTTCTGGCTTCCTGCTTTAAAAGGGAAGCCATGCCATTACAACCTCTCTCTTCAGGTCACTGAAGGGGGACAAACTCTGGGAAGAAGATGACATATAGAGGAGCTGGCAATCTTTATTAAGTCACTATTAATAGCTTGCTACACTGGAGGCATCATGGAATTTTCCCTTTGGGTGAGAACTGGGACTTTCTCTCTTGCTTGAGCTGAATTTCCACACTCCCAAAGGGAGTGTGTATTGTTTGCTATATTGTCTCATGGGCAGCTAGATGGTACAGCCAGCCTGGAGTCAGGAGGACCTGAGTTCAAATCAAGCCTCAAACAAATACTAGTTGTGTGATCTCAGGCAAGTCACTTAATGCTTAATGCTCACATCCAATCATCCTGATTCATATATGGTCACTGAACTCAGATGACTCTGGAGGAGAAAGTGAGGCTGGTGACTGAGCACAACCCGCCTCACTCAAATCCAGTTCATGTACTTGTCATGGCATCACCTCCCAGATGCCATGGTCTTCTACAAAAATGGACAAACATCATCATATAGTCTCACATGTATACTTTCTCTGGATTCTTTTTGCTCTCTGTTTTGATAGATGGATTTATTTTCTATGCATGTTCACTGAGGAACTGGCACTTGATAGGAAAGGAATCAAATTTCATTATGTAATTTGGGATCCTTCTTCTCTATTAAGGAATAATGATTAGAAGTATAGATTAAGCCTAAAATTTTCTTATTCTAAAGCAGAAGTGGGGAATATCCAGCCTACCATTCCATGAAATCATTTGGGCAGAACTTGAAATTCAATAAATCTAGGATCTTTTTAGGGATGAATTAATTAAATATTTGACTGAATAGAGCAGGCTAATTTTGAAGTTGATGATTTTTGTATGGCCCACAAATGACATTATAAATATCCAAATGACCCACAGCCTAAAAAAAAGTTCCCCACACCTGTTCTAGACTAATAATATATAAGGAGCAGATAGATATAGTTCAATCCCAGAACCCTCTATCTCTGAGAAAAATAGACCAGCTTCTGGTGTCAACCTCCTGCTTCCCCTTCTAGCAGAAATTTGAGTCTTTCTTGGACAAAGTGTAGTGGACAGATGGGGGAGAGGTGAAAATTTGGAAATATCTATTTCTCTTTTCCTCCTTTTGGGTCAGTCATGTGGACATACATAATCTACTTGGGCTAAAAGTAACCAATCATATTCCTTATACATGCAATTAAAAGATTGCTTAAATATTCCTCTTTTCCTTCTATCAACACTATAACTTCATGGGCAGCTATGTAATGAAGTGGATAGAACACCAGTCCTGGAGTCAGAAGGATCTGAGTTCAAATCAGGTCTCAGACATTTACTAGCTGTGTGTTTTTGGACAAGTCATTAATCATATTTGCCTCAGTTTGATCATCTGTACAATGAGCAGAGAAGGAAATGGCAAACCACTCCAGTATCTGTGCCAAGAAAACCCCAAGTGGAGACTCAAAGAGTAGGACCCGATCGAACAACAAATCACTAGCTCTACTCTTCCTCAATAAGCAGAGTCAAAAACATCCATACAATTCCATGTTCAAACAAGCACATCTCAGTTTACACATTGAGTTCACTTTTCTGACAGAATGGAGTAGCATGTTCCATCATCATTTCTCTAGAGTCCTAGTGTCAAACTCAAATAGAAATGGGAACCACTAAACTATGCATATGGATCACTTTGAGCAGCATATTGACTTAGAAAACAACAAATTTACATTAGATATGACATGCCATATTTTTATTTAGTTAAATATTTCTCTATTACTTTTTAACTGGGTCCAGGTCACTCAGAGATGTTGCCAGATGTAATGTTCTTCCTACATGATTGACACCTCAGTCAAGATCATAAACTTTCTTTTAAGGCTTGAAACCCTCAACCTTCCTCTACCAAGTTCAGGGACCTGATTTCCCAAATCCATCTTTCAAACTAGCTGGGTCAGGAGCAGATTTATCTTCACAGAGTTTTTAAAGTTCAGATAGTTAGAGGAAGCTTCAAAGAGTACCAAAGGTTTGAGGTTCAAGGAACTAGGCTTGGGGCAGATTCAAGAAGCACTTCACTGATTTGTCATTGGATGAAAAACATTTATTATTTAGCAAGCGCTGTGCCAGGAGCTGGGTATACAAATAAAAAAAGAAACATCTTTCTTTTTTTTTTAAGAGAAAAGGTTTATATTGCTACCATCATTCCCTTCTATTGCTGAATTCCCATTATTACATCAAGATACCTTGCAATCTTGAAAGATACAGATCTAGCATGAGACAACATCCTTCTTAAGGAACTTACATTTTAATAGGAGAAGAAAACATATTTTAGGGAGTAGTAGACAGGGAAAGATAATATTTTTGGTCTGGGAAGTCATAGGGATGGAGATATAGGGAGACAATTGGCATACCTTTCCTGGAAGCCATGGCAGTATTGATTTAATTAAGACTCATGGAGTAAGAAGTAGAAATCAGAAAACAGTGGGGAATAGGGGCAGTGTGGAGAGGAAAGGTATGGCTGATGGTGAGAATTGGGTCCTGGTAGACAGCTGGATGAACAAAATGTAATTACCAATAACATAGTGAGTTGATCAACTATGATGGATGCAGTTCCCCTCAGCAGCTCAGAGATCTGAGATGACCCCATAAGACCTATTATGGGTAACACCATCCACATCCAGAGGAAAATAAAAAACAACAAAATCAAACAAACAAACAAAAAATACACACATGCCCAGAATCTGAATGGATACTGTATTTTCTTTTTTAAAACTTCACTTATGTTTTTCTTTTGGATCCCATGGTTTTCTTTCTTTTCCTTCAGTCCTCATTCCTCATACCCAAAATGACTAATATGGAGACATGTTAAATACAATTATACACATACAACTTTTATCAGACTGTTTGCCATTGAGGGGAGGGGAGGTAGGAAAATGTATAACATAAATATGCAAGTGCATGAATGTTGAAAAAATTTTCATAATATGTAATTGGAAAAATAAAATCAAATACCCCCCAAAATGTAAAGTATGGCATAATAGCTAGTAATACACTCCCATAATCCCTCATACCAGGGAGACAGAGGCTGTGGATCAGCTGAACTCTAAACTGAATGAGTACTGTGAGCTGGAGCTGATAGGATGTCCACAATAAATTCAGTACCAATATAGTGAGTTCAGGGTGGGGGCAGGGAATAAGGCTTTCTATGAAGGGGCAAACCACATAAAGTTATAGACTGAATAGCCTTCTGAATTGATCAGCACTTCTAGCTTGGACATGATAGAGATACCCAGTTTCAAAAAGAAAAGAAAAGAAATAATAGAAAAGAAAAGAAAGAAAGAAAAAAGAATGGTCTAGTCTAAAGATAACCAGATATAATGGGCCAGGAGAGTTTATGGCTACTTGCTCATGGGCACAGCTTGACCTCAGGGCAAAGGTTCTAAGAATAAGTGGCTTAAGCCCTGGGGGGGCTCTCTAGTTTCTGGAAGTCTTATGGTATTTGTCCTGAAGATGTCTTCCCTTCAGGAAAGGGGGAACCCCTAACACTGAAACATTAGAATACGACTTCCTTTTGAAATGGAAATATTGCTTTCTTTGTTCTTTTGTCCCTAGAGCCTGACATATGTCATTGCTGTTGAGTTGTTTCAATCATGTCCTACTCACCCTGACCCCATTTGGGGTTTTCTTGGCAAAGTTTCTGGAGTGAATGAGTTCCAGCTCATTTTATAGATGAGGCAAACAGGATTTAGTGACTTGCCCAGGGTCACACAGCTAGTAAGTGTATGAGGTCATATTTGAACTCAGATCCTCCTCAGGCCAGTGCTTTATCCATTGAGTCTCCTAGCTTGGCCCATGGTATCAATGTTGAGCAATGAACAACTAAGATTCCAGAGGACTAATGATGAAGGATGAAACCTACCTACTGACAGAGAAGGGATACTCAAGTTGCAGAATGGGATACATAATTTTGGATACAACCAAGGAGGGAATTTATTTTGCTTGACTTTCATATTTATTACAAGGCTTTTCTTTTTCTTTTTCTTTTCCAGTGGTGGATGGGGGAAGAAAATACATTTTTGTTCATTAAAAAAATGAAATGAAAACAAATGTGTTGAATGATTAACTCCTGCTCCTCCAAGAGAAAAAAAAATTGATGCCTCCTAAGTACCCAGTCCCTTACAAGGTCTACCAAAAACAAATGGAGGTTGTTCTCCCTCCTTGGTTCAGAGTGAGCCAATTAGAGCTTCAAGAGAGTAGTTTAATCTGGATTCTCTTTTTCTTTCTTCCTTCTCTATGGGTCAAATTCAATAATATATGTAAAGCACTCTGTAAACCTTAAAGTACTGTATAAATGTCAGCTATTATTATTATCATCCATGCCTTGTCAAGAGAAGGATTAGACTTGTCCTGTTTCCCCTGGAGAACAGAATTGGGCATAATGGATGAAAGGTGGAGAAAGACAGAGTTAAGGAGAATTTTCCCTACAATGAGAGCTATCCAAGATGGTAGGTAATGAGTTCCTCATATTGAAGGTTATAGAGTAGAATCTTGAATATTACTTATGGGGGTTTTGTAGAAGGGATTCCGTTTCAGATGTGGCTTGGATGAGATGGCATTCTGAGATCCCCTTCATCTCTGCTCATCTGTGATTCTGAAAGAGAGACAGAGACTGGGACAGGCTAAAAATAACAGCCTGGGTTTGCCTAGATAGCCCCCACCCCTCACAATCAGGATAGAAGCCTGGAGACATTGGGCTGCCAAGGGTCCCTTTCCATTTCATTGAAGCTAAATTGAAGAAAATGATGATTTTTTTTTTGGAAGCTGGAGCTGGAGACCAATCTGGGTTGCTATGCAACCGGGGTCTGTACCCAGCTGATAACACTGGAGGCATTATTTGTCCACATCACTGCACAGGCTCAGACTGAAACAGGGCTAATGAAGCTTTCAGCCATCGAGGCTTGGCCTCCGACAGCTCCTCCGGGTCACCCCTGCCTGGCGGCGATGAATGAGGATGTGACACCCCCTCCCCATTCTCCACCCCATTCTGGCCAAAGATTCTGTGCCTCATTGGACCAGGAAATCCAATAGGAAGTGACAGACAAGTAGAATCATCAGTGTTGTCTGCACTCTGACCATGTTGTCAGCTTATCAAACTCCTATGGTGTCCCCAGAGCCCTGGCAAGAAGAGGGAAAGGGTTCCTGAAACTCAGGGACCCCGTTCCCAGCCCTGGGGATGCCACTGAATCTGGTCTGTGTTGTGGGCAGGACAGATATGTGATCTGAAACAAGCAGGGATGGAGGAAGAGGAGGACTTGAAAGCTGAACCCAGGTGTGATCTTGGGTCAGTCACTTCCCCTTTTAGGGGGATGGACAATAAGATCTTGAAGGCTTTTTCCAGTTATAAATCCTGTGATGACCTGCTATTGTTGACTTCAAACAAATACAGGAATTTTTAACCTTTTAGGGTCATGAACCTCTTTGGCAGTCTGGTGAAGCCCATAGACTCCTCTTAGAATCTACATACCTACATTCATAATTAAAGGAAACAGCAAATAAAAATAAAAATGACAACAATAGCTGGCATTTGTTTAAAACTTTATGGTTTGCAAATTTGCAGTTACAAGTTAGTGATCACAAAGATGTAATTTTTTTCCCTATCCAAGTTCACAGATTCCCTGAAATCTCTCCACAGAACCCTCCCTCCCCCTTAGGTAGAGAGAGAGCAAATGTTGAAAGGGGGTGACGGAGAAAGTGTAGGATGCAGAGATTGAAGATGTGGGTTCTAGTTTGTGAAGAGCGAAATTACTCTGAGATCTGGCTTTCCAACTACAAAATGGTATTGATAGTGTGGCCCTGCTAGAACCTCAGTGAGGTCCCAATAAGAGTGAGTGTGACTGCACTGGTATGAATTGCTATCATAATGGGAGGGATCTGGCCTTCACTAACTTGCCTTGAGTGACCTTACTCTGACTCCCTTCGCACAATCAACATGCCAGCTGGACTGAACAATTCTGCATCTTCATTAAGCATGAGGAAAAGATTGACGGATTTGGAGTCCAGCAACCAGATTTTGATTTCTGGTTCTGTCTTGTTCTTGGTGTGACCTTGAGCAAATTATTTACCTTTTCCTCAGCCTTAGTTTTCTCAATTGTAAAATCAAGGGGTTGGACTACATGGTCTCTTAGGCCTTTTCCAGCTGTAAATCTATGATATGTAATCTAACCCCTTCCTCACTCTAAAAGGGAGGAAACTGAGACCCAGAAAGGTTGAAGGACTTGTTCAAGGTCATAAATGGAGTTATCAAGTTCCTTCTCCCATCTTTAGACCTTTGCTCCTGTTGTCTCTTCCCACTACAGGGTGTGGGGTGAACAAAGGCCCAGAGACAGGAACAAGGAGAATGAGAATAGAGGGACAAGAAAGGAGAAGATATTAGTCCAGCTTGGCTAGCCTGGGGTGTAATATAGCAAATAATGGGGAGCAAAATGAGAGAAAGTTGGAAAGGTGAAGTAGCGGATAATTGCTATTGTTGAAGATACTGCAGGGGTTTGCCATTCTCTTCTCCAACTTGGTTTACAAATGAGGAAACTGAGACAAATAGGGTTAAGTGACTTGCCCAAAATCACACAACTAGTGTCTGAGACCAACTTTAGGAAAATGAGTCTTTCTGATTCTATCTCACACTCTATCCATTGCTCCCCCTAACAATCTATAAGGGAGTAGGAAGTTGTGAGTGTATTATTGTGTGATATAGTGAATAGAATACCAAACTTGGAGCCAGAAAGACCTGAGTCCAAATCTGACCATTTTCTACTTGAGTGACCACAAGTTAGTCACTTAAACTCAGTTTTCTCGTCTGTAAAATGAAGACACTAATTTCAACTATCTCACAGAATTCTTGTATGACTGAGATAAAATATGTTAAGTGCCTTGTAAACCATAAAGTGCTATGTAAATGTGAACTATTATTATTATTATTATTATTATTATTATTATTATTATTATCATAGTGTAAAGTTGTAGAAGGCCTTAAATGTAAGGAGCAGCCATTTAGATTTTACCCTCTCAGAACTAGGGAACCCTTGAAGGTTTCTGAGAAGAGAGCTGACCGATCAGGACAATGAACAAAGAAGAATGCTAATCTGTACAACCAGGGTGCTCTCTCACCAAGTGGGGCCATGAAGGTAGCCTGGTCTCACTGCCAGTCTGTGATATTCTTCCCTGATTCAGACAAGCTCCTCAATGCTTTCCACATTGTCCATTCATCTTCAGAGGAAACCAAAGCATCCCCAAGGGTGATTGATTTGTTAATTGTGGTAATTTTACCTTAAAGACAGGCAGCTGGGTGCTCATCATTCTGCAAATACACCATGGGGTAAGTGCTTCTTGCTGTTGGCCTCTTGCCAGCTTAAATGACAGGGATAATAACAAGTGGCCCATAATATCCTCCACCCACCACAGCTACCAAGGATATGCTGCAGCAGGAGGAGGACAATTAGGGAACCCCCCGGCAATGTCTACTCTGTCATCATCCTGCATCGAAGTTGCAGAGATGTTTGTCAACCTGCTCTCCAGATTTGCCACAAAATCTTATGACTCTTTTTCACAGGTCTTCTATCCCTCAGGAATTGGGTGGGAAGACTACTGGACCAGAGACAAGAGAGTCCTCAGGCATGACAATCCCAATCTATTTATCCCCCTCCTGTTCAGAGTTGGAAGGGAACCCAGAGTTCATCTCTTCCAATATGTACCTGAACAGGAATCCCCTCTAAAGAATCTCTGAACAGGGGCGGCTAGGTGGTGAAGTGGATAATGCACTGGCCCTGGAGTCAGGAGTACCTGGGTTCAAATCCGGTCTCAGACACTTAATAATGACCTAGCCGTGTGGCCTTGGGCAAGCCACTTAATTCCATTTGCCTTGCAAAAAACCTAAAAAAAACAAAAACCCCCAAAAGAATCTCTGAACAAATAATGAGCCAGCCTCTATTTGATTGCCTCTAATAATGGGGAACTCACTACCATTTGAGGTAACCCCTCTTCTATTGCTGAATCCCAGGAATACTTCCCTTCCTCTAGCTGGTGCATCCATCATCAGGATCAAGTTTTTAGGTCTTTAGTCCCAGAGGATACTCTATCTTCCTACCACTGCCTCTACCCTAAGAACTATCCTTGCCTCTATTCTTGTTCTAATAAAGACAATTTTGTTATTCTCATTCCTTCAGGCCCCATCAATTCTCCAATTGCCCTCATACTTGCTGGGACAAGAAAAAGGTCAGAATTGGCCTTAGTGACAGGTTCAGAATAGACTTGTGCTGACTTAGGTTTTTCTCCTGCCCAGAGCCTTAATCCTCACCAGACCCAGGAAGGGGAAATGGGGACCACTGTTCCAAAGTTGGGGGAGGGGGTCAGACTGCTTTTTGTCTCTTCAAAGGAGAACTGATTATTGATTGAATTAATTGAACAAAAATTTAGGCCTGGTCATTAGACTGGCCTAGTCATTAGACTGGCCTGAGTCATGAAAGTGATTCCAATATTTTTAGAAGGATGTTCTAAAGTTCAGGAAGAAATAAACAAAAAAAAAAAGTTGGGCAGAAGGAGGTGAGGGGCATGGTTGTCCTGAGATTTTTTACCAGAAAATTACCAGAAAATGTAAATATTGTAAATCAAGCATATTCAAGTAACCCTCAAAGTCCAGAATTATCACACTTTATTTATTTTATTATACTCATTGGTAATATGGGTTACATTGTAGTCATCAATAAATATTGAATTCTATATGCAGCCCTTGATAAGTTTTTGTTGGGGGATGCAGCTCAGAAGAGCTAAAAGATGCTCTAAATCAGGGGTGGGGAACCTTTGAACCCCAGACCTATTGGTCTGTCATTGCCAAGGCAACTGCAGGCAGGAGTCAAATTTCAATAAATATAGTAGCTTTTTAGGGGTAAATTAATTAAATGTTTGACCAAATATAGTCTAAGAATAAATTTATAAATATCCAAATGACCCTTGGCAGAAAAAAGGTTCCCCACATCTGCTCTAAATGATAGCTAGCATTATATAGTGCTATAACATTTATAAGGCATTTTACCAATATTATCACATCCTTACAATCATGGAAGGTAGGTGCTACTTTATCCCCATTTTAGATGAGTAAACAGAGGCAGACAACAGTTAAGAGGCTTGAGGGGCATTAAATAATTATTAAGTATCTAAGAACATGTTTTAATCCAGATCTTGTTGCCAGATCCAGTAATCTATCCACTATGCCACCTATGCCCCTTTCCTCAAATACATCCTGTTTCAAGGAATCTCTTTAACAGAGGCTTATATACTCCATTTCTTCTTAAAAATCAAAGCATATTCTTGTACATGGGATTTTATACAAGCCATTTAATCTTATAAATTAATCTCAGTGTGAAAAGGGTATACAGAAGTCACTTCTCAGAGATCTCCTTGTTAAATTTTCCTGTTGAGCATTTACAACTTAAAAGTCACAAAAGCCATTGTTTTAATGATGTCTATACTTAAAAAGAGACAGCTAGGTAGTGCCATAGTGCACAATATAAGGCCTGGAGTCAGGAAGATTCATCTTCCTGCATTCAAATTTAGCCTCAGGGGGTGGCTAGGCAGCAGTGGATAGAGCAGAGGCCCTGGAGTCAGGAGTACCTGAGTTCAAATGTGACCTCAGACTCTTAAAAATAACCTAGCTGTGTGGCCTTGGGCAAGCCACTTAACTCCATTTGCCTTGCAAAAACCTAAAAAACAAGAACAAGAACAAAAACAAAAACAAATTTGGCCTCAAATGTATTTACTAGCTGTTCTAGGCAAATCATTTAATCCTGTTTTCCTCAGTTTCCTCATCTGTAAACTGAGTTGGAGAAAGAAATGGCAAACCACATTATCTTTGCCTAGAAAACCCTAAATGGAGTTTGGAGAAAGAATTGGCAAATATCTTTACCAAGAAAAACTCTAAATGGAGTCATAAATAACTGAAATTATTGAACAACAATAAGACTTGAGAAAATGATGAAGACCATTGGTGGAGTTGTAAACTGGTCTATGCATTCTGGACAGCAATTTTGAACTATGCCCAAAAGGACTAAAAAACTATTCATACCTTTTGATCTGGCAATATTGTTCCTAGATTTTTATCTCAAAGAGTTCATTAAAAAAGGAAAAAGACCCTCATGTTCAAGAATATTTATAGCAGTTCTTTTTGTAGTGCCAAAGAATTAGAAATTGAGGAATGGATGTACAAGTTGGGGTATATGAATATGATGGAATGCTAGTCTTCTGTAAGAAATCATGAGTAGGTAGATTTCAGAAAAAACCTGGAAAAATTTACATGATTGATGCTGAGTGAAGTGAGCAGAACCAGGAGAACATTGTACACATTAACAACAACAACATTGTATGATGATCAACTATAATAGACACAGCTCTTCTCAACAATATAGTGGTCAAAGACAATTCTAAAAGACTTGTGATGGAAAATTCCATCTATATCCATAGAAAGAACTATGAAGTCTGAAGACAGATCAGAACATACTATTTTCACTTATTTCAGGTTTTTTGTGTTTTTTTCCCTTTTGTTCTGATTCTTTTTTTCACAACATGATTGTGCATATAAGATCTATATCAGTTTATTTGCTGTCTTGGGAGGGGGGAGAGAAGAAAGGGGGGGAGAAAAATTTTAAACCCCCAATTTTTATAAAAATGAAGATTGAAAACTATCTTTACATGTAATTGGGAAAAATACACTAGTAAGAGGAAATAAATAAACAAACAAGCAAACAAACAAATAAATAAATATTCATTTTTAAAAGTATGGTATATGCACATTCCCTACCCTATCCCACCCCACCTCAAGACAAGTTGCTAAATATTTACTAGCACACTCCAGTGTCCTGATTCCTATAATAGGATAATCCTTACCTTATAGAGTAGAAAAAAATGCTTTGTAAACCTTAAAGCACAATAGACATGCACTATTATTATCATTATTAGTATTTATATTTCTGATGGTAGTTAATTGTAGACCTTCTGGTTCACTGTCATTAGAAAACATGCAATGCTAAGCTTGCTCCCTCTCCATTACTGGAGAAACACAATCAGCTCTGAAGGACTTGGTGCTTTGGGACCATTCAGCAAACACTGCCCTTGGTTTCCCAAAGAAGTCAACTTTCTCCCCCCTCTTCTTTTTTTCTGGAATTTGTGACATCATATAATTTTGAGACTCCCTGTTGGGTAATTTGAAGGAGGGGAGACAGCATCCTTCCTTACCCTGGCAGAAGGGCAACTTGAACACAAAACAGCATGTACATGTGTAGGTGAGTCTAAACCTAGATCTCGAGTTTCAGGCTTCGTGATACTTCACTGAGTATTAGTAACCAAACATCAATACTGAGAATCATAAAAGCCAACCATAGAAGCAACCTCTAGAGGTCAAGAACTTCTGGATCTGTTTGGCAGAGTTGACTGAGCTAGGAGTATTTTGCTTTTTTGAGAAGATGACTAAAGCCAGGAAGGGAGAGTCTTAAGCCTTGTCTGCCTTTTCAGAAGACTCATGGACTTTTCAGGGGTTGTGGGGACTGAGCAAAGCCAAGAAAAGCAAGAAATGACAAGTTAGCAGTCTTATTTTTATATTTTCAATATTAACTTCTTAGGGGAATACAGTAGTTATAAGATACTAATACTTTTTTAAGTGTCAACATGTACTCATGAATCTTTTTTGTTTAGCATTTTTTAGGTGTTTTTTTTGCAAGGCAAATGGGGTTAAGTGGCTTGCCCAAGGCCACACAGCTAGGTAATCATTAAGTGTCTGAGACTGGATTTGAATCCAGGTACTCCTGACTTCAGGGCTGGTGCTTTATCTACTGCACCACCTAGCCACCCCTAGCATTTCTTTTGTATGAAGGAAATAAAATATTTGTTCTACAGTTGATCTACATTGTACAGTGAACAGCTTTCACTTTGGGGGAAATCCTAGATATGGGACAAATCTGTAGGCAATAGGGAGTCACCAGGGTTTATTGAATTGGATGGTAGAGGCAGCAACACAGTCAGACTGCTTTAGGAAGAGTCCTTTGTCAGTTGAGTGAAGGATGTACTAGAATTGGGAGAGATTTGAGTCAGGGAAACAATCCAGCAAACTATTAAGTAGTCTATTAGGTGATGAAAGCATTGTACATAAAACATTTACAAAGATTAACAGAGTTTGGCAACAGATGGAGTGAGTAGGAAGAAGTGAGAGTGAGGTGTGAACTTAGTTGTGAACTTGCATTTTTCCTGGTGTTCTGGGGTGAGGATGTAAAGAGCCTGATCCCTCTCTTTAGGGGAACAACTGAACTTGCTCTAAGTATATGGTATCAAAACTGAGAAGGACCCCTTAAAGGAAAGGGGAGAGGGTAAGCACCCCAGTTCCCTTTGCCTAGCAGCAGTTTAGTGTTATGGCATATTATTCAATTTCATCCTCATAAACACTCAGGATGGTGTCAGATATTATTCCCATTTCTAAGGTAAAGAAATTGTGGCACAGAAATGTAGAGGAAATCATGTGGAAGGAAAGAAGGAAGAAAGAGAACAGGGAAGGAGTTAAGTATTTGCTATATTCCAGACATAAGTACTAAAAATACATATGTAAAAGTGAATTAGCTCTTGACCTCAAAGAACTTATAGTCTAATGGAAGAGAAAATATATATGTGTGTATAAATATTTATATATATATTAATATATACACACATGCATATACATACATGCATGTATATGTGTGTATAATAGATGTGTATGTGTGTATATTAAATATAGAGGACCAGGGAAGGATGTCTTGGTTTAGGAAATCCTAGGGATGGAGAGTGGAACAACAGGGCTGCTAATTTACTCATCCTTAGGAGAGCAATGCTAGTGTTGATATGTTTACAGTTCCCAGAACAAGAGGTGGAAATAATTTTTTTGGAAAACTTACATGAACTGATGTAAAGTGAAATGAACTGTATATAAAGTAACAGCAATATTATAAAATGATCAACTGTGAATGACTTAGATATTCTCAGCCATACAATGAATCAAGACAACTCTGAAGGACTTGATGAAAAAATGCTCTTTCCCCAGAGAAAGAACTGGTGGTATCTGAATACAGATTGAAGCATGGTATTTTTTTTTTGCTTTCTTTATTATTCTTAAGGATTTTTTGGTCTATATTTTTTTCACAATATGACTATTATGTAAATGTTGTGCAGCACTATACATGTATAGCCTATATCTAAATTCTTGGGGTCAGAGGTAGAGTTAGAGGAAAAAAGAGAATTTAGTACTCAGTTTTAAAAATGAAGGTCCAAAATTATTCTTAAATGTATCTGGTGAAAAATAAAATACCAAATAAACTTTTAAAAAAAGGAAAAAAAATAACTTTCCTTGAATTGAAGTCAGTGTCCCAAGGAACCCATACCCTCCCCTTCACAAAAGTTTTCCACCTAAGTTGCAGGTTCACAACCAAGTTCACACCTCAATTTGACTTCCTACTACTCACTCAATCTGTTGCCAAACCCTGTTTACCTTTGAAACATGTTTTGTGCAGTCCTTTCAACACCCTACTAATAGATTACCCAACAGCTTGCTGGTTTATTTTCCTGACTCAAATCTCTCCCAATTCTAGTACATCCTCCACTCAGCTGTCAAAGAGCTCTTCCTAAAGCACAGTCTGACCATGTTACCTCCTCTATCCCCAATTCAATTAACTCCAGTGACTCCCTATTTCCTCCAGAATCCAATATAAAATCCTCTGCTTCGTTTTTTTTTTTACAAGGCAAATGGGGTTAAGTGGCTTGCCCAAGGCCACACAGCTAGGTAATTATTAAGTATCTGAGACCAGATTTGAACCCAGGTACTCCTGACTCCAGGGCCGGTGCTTTATCCACTACGCCACCTAGCTGCCCTCTCTGCTTGGTTTTTAAAGACTTTAATATCCTAGTCCTTTTCTCTCTAGGCTTTTTACACTTTACACCCTTCCGAGTACTCTACAATCCATCTCCACTGGCCTCTTTGCTTCTTCTCCTACTCGGAATCAACTCACTATACTTTCACTGACTGTCTTCATGCCTGGAATTTTCTCCCTTCTTACCTCCACCTTCTGGCTTCTTTAAAGTCCCAACTAAAATTTCTCTTACAAAAAAGTCTTTCTGAGTCCTGAATATTAATGCTTTCCTTGAGAGATGATGTTCAACTTACTCTGTATGTACCTTGTTTGTACATAATTTTGGGCATTTTGTCTTCCTGCCCCCCACTTCCATTGGACTGTGAGGGCAGGAACTACTGTTGCCTTTCTTTGCAATTCTAGTACTTAGTACAGGGTCTTGTACAGAACTGATGCTTAGTAACCACTGGTTGACTTGACTTGACAAAATGAGGATGTGGGAATGGGAATAGGATCTTGATTCCCAGACAAAAACTTTCTTCAAGGAAGCACAAGACATGGTTTGAAATCTTCCATGATTACTTCTTCACAAGGTTGCTTGTAGAGATTACTTTCTCTGACATTATCTTCTCTCTAAAGTATTGAGTTTGCATTCATGCTCTGCCACTAATTGTGATTTCTCCTCTCTAGGCTTCAGTTTCCTATTCTATAAAATGAAAAGGTTGAATTCTGTAAGGTTTCTTCTAGCTCTAAAGCCTGTGTGCTTGTCACCTCAGGAAATGTTCTCCTGGATCTCAGATTAGTGTTCATTTTAGTGTTGAATCTGGAAACAATGATTTAGAGCAGAAAGGGATCTCAGAAGCCATCCAGTCCAACTTCTTCACCCTGCAGGTAAGGAAACTGCCTCAGAGAGATTAGATGGCTTGCTCAAGGTCATACAGGTCATAAAGTGTCAACACTGAGACTTGGATACTGACTCCAAATCCAGTGCTCTTTCTTTTGTGTGATGCTACATCAAATATGTCTTTTTTTCAAAACAAACAGACCAAAAAAAATCCCAAACCCAAACTCAAATGGGTAGTACAGCTGTTCCAAGAAAACTGAAGGAGCAGAGACCTGCGGGAAGATCCAAAACCTGTCCAGTCTGACTGCTGACTGGGAACTTGCCAGGCTCCCAGCAGACAAGCTGATGGTGTGATGATCAATCACTGCGCCGTCCAAAGGGACCAAGAGAGATGAGTGCTCTGATAATGCAGAAGATAAATGGAAGGACTGAAATTTGATTAAACTGGTATCTTCCCTTGAATGATGTCTGAGAAAAGCTGAAAAGACAAAACTAACAGTAAATTCCTCATCTGTTGCAGAGACATTGAACCAAAGCAAAAGGCTTTTCTCCCAAAGCAGCTTCAGAAGCAGCAATACTATTTCTCTATGATAAGGTGATTTTCCTTTCTTCCTTTGGGCTACTTCACCGGGTTTGAGTCAGGACCCTGGACAGAAGCCCAGTTCTGCTAGTGACTGTGGCTTCAGGAAAGTTAACATTTCAGTCAATCAACCAATTAATCAATCAGCAAGTATTTACTAATCACTTACTATGTGCCAAACTCTATACTTGGTGATGAAGATAAAAATACAAAGAATGAAACAATTCCTTCTTACAAAGAGCTTACATTAGTAAAACAAGGATATATATATATATATATATATATTTATATATATTTATATCTATATATAGACTATGTACAAATAAATAAATGTAGCTAAATATTAGGTAGTTCAGGAAGGAGAAATTGGGGTAATAAGCAAAGATTTCATGTAGAAGTTGGTACTGGAGATGCCTCTTGAACAGGGATGTGCGGGTAACTTTTTAAAAACTTGATTTTCATAAAAAATACCCAGTATACTTCTAAGTTCATTAATATTTTCTCCATCACATTCTTAAGTATAGATAATACCAAACCATAAATCAAGTCCCTATTTTGTAGCACTTGCTGATTTCTGACATATAAAAACTCATATTGGAAAGATAACAATCAGTTGGGGGGGAGGGGGGAGGCCCACAAATCAACTCTAACATGCCACTGATTTGAAGGAAGAGAAGAATTCTTTAAGGTGGAGATAAGGAAAGAAGGACCATTTCCAGGCAGCTAGGTGGAATAGTGGCTAGAGTGCCAGACTTGGAGTCAGGAAGATGATATTTTCTGAGTTCAAATATGGTCTCAGACACTTTATTAACTGGGTGAGCAAGTTACTTAACCTTTTGTGCCTCAGTTTCCTCATCTGTAAAAATGATCTGAAAAAGGAAATGGTAAACCACTCCAGTATCTTTGCCAAGAAAACCCCAAACAGGGTCACAAAGAGTTGGACATGATTGAAACAACTGAACAACAAACAAGTGACTGAAGCATCACAACCATGGGGACAGACAGTGCAGAGGCACAAAAAATATGATGTTATGTGATAAAATATTTATGAATAACTTGGCACAGTATTTGGAACATAGTACTTTAAAAATACTTATTCCCTTCCAGTCCTCTCCCCTTAATGTATAAAGAACATTAAATTTTGGAGTAGAAAAATGTCTTTATGTCTGTTTCCTTTTCCCTAAAGGGGGGTGATATTTGTCAGATATTGTCCTATCTCAATGTCTCCTGGAGATTTTGGCTCTTTGCCACAAATGAGAGTCAGCTGATTTCCAGAAGGGGTTTCTGTATTTGCCCTTCCCTCAACTAAGTCTTCCCTTCCTAATCTCTCTCTTAGGTGTTTACCTAAATAATGGTACTTGTTGATCCATTGGAATTCTTTGGGAAATCTCTTTCTATTCTTTCCTAAAAAAGAAGGAAGAAGCATTTAAAATCAAAGAGCCATTGACTGGACTGTTATTGACATCACTCTTCAGGGGTTGGGAAGGGATCCTAGAACATCATTCAAAGACTTTTCAGTCTTTACACCTTTCCTCACAGGCATTTAGGAGAAGAAAATTAAAACAGATACACGTTCTTCTTTTTACATTTCTCTTTTCTCCCATATAGAAAAGGTTTGGTAAATAAGGTCATGCTTCAAAGATAGGCAGCCCTTCCAGGTCTGAATCACCCACAACCTGACTGGTTAACATCTGAATAGTCTATACAGCAATAGTAGTATTCTGGACTTGGAGTCTGAAAGATCTGGGTTCAAATCTTATACTCACTGGCTATCACAGGCAAGTCATTTAATTGAGACTCTTAGTCTCAATTTCCACATTAGTGTAGTGGAAATTATTATTCCATTAGTAACTACCTTCTAGGTTATACAAATGTCAGCTATTGGTACAAATAACCAATTGACAAGCAACACCAATGATTTTACTCTTCCTGAGTACTCCAAGGACCAATATCAGATTAAAGGATTTGAGTTCTTTTCTCTGCATTGAAAACACTTCTCATTTTCTCACTGTCAGCAAATTCTGTGAAGATGAAAAACCAAGATTTTCAAAGACACCTCATGCAATTTCCCCCACCAGATATATATGTACAATGCATTTGTTGTTTATACATGAAGCCAAGATAAATATAGGATATACATTAGTTCTCTGATACTGGGAATTTTTCATTCCTTTTATTTGTAATCCCAGGGATAATATATAATTATCTCAGGGATAATGAATTACTTAGTTTTTTTGTTGTTTTTGAAATTTTATCTATTTAAGGGAATGGGGTTAAGTGACTTGCCCAAGGTCACTTAGGCAATTATTAAGTGTCTGAGGTCAAATTTGAACTCAGGTATCCACTGCACCACTTAGCTTCCCCCTTGAATAATTACTTGTTGATTAATGGATTCAGAGATATTTTTTACCATGTATATTCTTAGGGGGGGTTTTTTTAGGGGTTTTTTTTGCAAGGCAGACAGGGTTAAGTGGCTTGCCCAAGGCCACACAGCTAGGTAATTATTAAGTGTCTGAGACCGGATTTGAACCCAGGTACTCCTGACTCCAGGGCCGGTGCTTTATCCACTATGCTACCTAGGTGCCCCAACATGTATATGCTTAAAAATATTTTTAAAACTAGGGGCAGCTAGGTGGCACAGTGGATAGAGCAGCAGCCCTGGAGTCAAGAGGACCTGAGTTCAAATCCAGTCTCAGGCACTTAATATTTATTTAGTTGTATGACTTTGGGCAAGTCACTTAACCCCATTGCCTTGCCAAAAAAAACCTAAACTAAAAAGTTATACTTACAAACATATATAGATCTTTGCATGGCTGTGCCATGAATATCAATTTGCAAGAACAGTGATGTTTGGGGTCAAACTGTACCGCTTCACTGACATTATCTTAAAAATGACTTTGGATTGGCAACATAAAGTGGCAAAGATACCTTAACTCAGAACAGTGTGAATGAAAGAAGGAAAAGGATGGCCAGGAAGTCCAAGGATTATGTAACAGAGAGATGAAAGATAAGTTAAGAGTGATGTTAATAACAGCCCAGTCAATGGCTCTTTGATTTTAAATGCTTTTTCCTTCTTTTTTAGGAAAGAATAGAAAAAGATTTCCCAAAGAATTCCAATGGATCAACAAGTACCATCATTTAGGTAAACACCTAAGAGAGAGAGATTAGGAAGGGAGGACTTAGTTGAGGGAAGGGCAAATACAAACCAAAAATCTGGGATGTTTGGTAGTAGGTAGGGTGACTACAAAGTACCAAGATCCCAAGAACTGAGAGAAATGAGAAACTCATTGATTTAAGGCTTCAGAACTAAGAAGCTAGGATCAATTTAAGAAGCTAAGATGTAGGGCATGCTAGGGTCTGATCATTTCTTTAACCCAACCGAATCCTCCAAAGCTCCTGTCTTAATTGCAGGTGTTGCCCAAAGTAGTCAACATTCATAAAACTTCCTTCTGACTCAGTTACTGCTGTTGGGCTGAGTTATAAGACTGATGCCTTCTCTTAGTCACCTAATGGCACTAAATGTGGTTCTAGGATGCACAATCTACTTAAGAGAGTAGCAGCTGGATTCTGCTTTAAAAACTAGGTTTTTCTTAAGTTCAAATCCAAGCACTTATTGTGTGACCCTGGACAAGTCACTTAATTCATTTGACTTAGTTTCCTTATCTATAAAATGGGGTTAAGTAATAGTGCCTACTTCCCAGGATTGTTGTGACGATTAAATATATATAAAGTACAATGTCTGACCTGTAGTAGTAGCATAGAAATGTTAGCTATTCTTATTATCTCCCACTTTTAGGAAACATATGAGATTTAGTGCCTCATCCTATGAGATGCTTGGATTCCCTTGGCTCTCCCTGCTGATATTGTAATTTAATAGGAGCCTGTTTCAGTCTAAAGTATCCTACTAAAGAGGGGTAGTCCTGTCAAAGTGACCAGGGAACTCTCCTTGCTCTACAATCACAGGTAGCACTATTTAAGTTCCATATCATTAACTGTTAGGACCCAATCCCTCATGCTTCCCTGGGACTAAGGACTATATACCTTTCCCCCTTCTCTACCTCCATCTGCCTACCTAATTACCCAACTCTTGTCTTACCATCATGCTCCTCTTAACTCATCACCTGGATCAATATCCTTGAAACTATAAAGCCTTAAGGCAATATAGCATTAGAAACTGGCAAGTTCAGGAGGTATGCAAGGTAACATTGGACAGCATCTGAGAAACCTTAACAGCCTTGATAATTGTTTAGCTGAGGGAGAGTTCCATGTGAATCAGTAGCCTATAAATCAGGAGATGTGTTCAAATTCTGATTCTAACAGTTGTTCAGTTGTTTTTCAATCATAACCAACTTTTCATGACCCTATTTGGGGTTTTCATAGCAGAGACACTGGACAGATACTAGGGGAAATGGTTAACCATTTTCTTCTCCAAATCATTTTACAGATGAGGAAATAGAGGCAAGCAGAATTATATGACCTTTAAATTATGAGAGAAACAGAAGTTACTATTGTGCCTGCACAAAAGACAGTTTGATAAGACCACCTAAATATTGAACATCTAGGATACAAACCCCATCTGAAAGTCTACTCCCTCCATAGTCACTTCTATGTTTGTGCACCACTTAACTATTTATGGGGTCTCATTTATTCAACATATATTTATTAAGCATTTTCTTGAGTATGAAGTTCAATGGCAAAAGGTTGGAAGAGATGTATACATGAATGTGGTAGGATTAAGTTATGTAGGAACTGAGCTAACTCTTAGCCTAATCCTGCTACCTGCCATCACCCCAATTATAGACTGGTGTGTGTGTGTGTGTGTGTGTGTGTGTGTGTGTGTGTGTGTGTGTGTGTGTGTTATATCCTGAGATTTTAAGAATATTGTACATTTGTTCTTAGTATATCTTTGAAATATATATCCCTTGTAAAAGTTAATACAATTTTAATGGTCAAAGGGAACTCCTGTTAGTTACTGAACTCTTACAAATGAGAAAAACACAGCCAGTGAGGCTAGAGCAGATGATAGAATAAAGACTCTCCAATGCCTTCAGGGTCCCCCAGAATTTTGGAGAGCATCAAATAACCAGGTCTGGCCCTGAGTGAAGAGGACCAGACCATTGCTCATGTTTAGCTCTGAAATGAACATGTTCACACAACCTAACCCCTTGTAAAATGTAAACAAATACCTTAAAGTAGTGACTATTTTTTAAAAAAAAAAAAACTATCTCCAGTGCCTAAGTCCTTTTTTCTTGTTCAGTCCTATCTGAATCTACATGACTCCATGGACTTTGTCCATGGGGTTTTCTTTGCAAAGATGCTGGCATGGTTTGCCATTTCCATCTCCCATTTTACAGATGAGGAATAGATGGTAAGTGATTTGCCCATGGTCACACAGCTAGAAAGTGTTTGAAGCTGAATTTGGACTCAGATATTATTGACTCCAGTCTGGTGCTCAACCTTCTGAGCCACCAAGTTGCTCCAAAGCCTTACACCTTGTATGGTTGCTAAATTGAACAGAATTTGACCCAGTCTCAAAAAAACAAAAACCCAGAGAGGGAAAAGAATAAGCATTTATTAAGGCCTACTTATGTGCCACTTACTGTGCTAAGCACTTTACAAATATTATCCCACTGAAGGCTGAATGATCTGTGCAGGTTAACAAAGCAAGGTAGAGGCAGAATAAGGACTAGAACTCAAGTCTGAGGTCCAGCTCAATGCTCTTGCTATTACACACAACACCTCATTGGACAATCTTAAGCAATATGAACCACAATGTGCTATGATTCCTCTCTTCTGAATTCATTATATGGTAACTTGGTCATCTTAGCATAATGTGTTGCTTAAATACTCTAATATAACTCAGTTGAATATCATTAAAAAGCATCTTTCATTTAAACCTACTGTGCTACCTCCTAGAACATGTATTACCTACTGAAGGTTGGAGTGAGGAGGAAAGGAAAAACCTCGAAAAAAAACTGAAAAGATTTAAATGTTTTCTTATCTTTATTATTGAAACTAATTTTAAATATAACAATAAAAAATGAAAAGATAATAGATTCAATATTTAAAACCAAGAACTTGTAGTGTTTTAACCTCTTCATTTTCCTCTCTTTTGTCAAGCAAGGAAATAAAAGATCGTGGGAACACCTATGTGAGGTCATGGAAAAAGCCCCTAGCCTCATTTTTCTTGGTTTGTTTCTTCATTTATAAAAAATGAAGGCCTTTGATAGTATGATCTCTAAGATCCCTTTCAGCACCAAATCCTACAGTCCTATGACCACTGACTGTGCTGACATTGCTAGCACACCGTTCCCTTAAATCTAAATAGGGTCTATCTCTCCTCCATGATATGAAGTTAAGGGATGGTTGCAAAGGATCTCAGAGATCATCTATTACCACCTCACACCATCCAAATCCCCATTTACAAAGGAAGAATTGAAACCCAGAGAGGTTAATGGACCTGCCAAAGATTGCATGGATCTTGATTCCAGGTCAGCTACTGCACCATTATCACATGTCAAATTCACAGCAACTTCACTGAAAAAACTTGGCTTCTTTACTGAGCCACTGAAGTTCTATATTCCCAGCTCTCTTGGCCTAATCTATAGTTAAACCCAAAGAATGGTGATAAAACTCATGGAGACCCAGAAGTACCAAAGAGATTCTCAGCATGGCACAATCACAGCACATGGATGTGTCTGGAGCAAGCAGCACTGATCCATATGAGGAAGGAGGCAGGGGAGTTAGAAGATTTCAGAGATACTCAAAGAGCCAGGAGGAAAAGTCAAAAGTGAAGCAATCCATTCTCTTCCAGTAAATGTAACCATTCAGGAGGAAAGCCTAGATACAGGGTTGCTCCTACCCATTCTTGTTGTTTTTTTATCTTGGGTCAATCTTGTACTTCTTGCTTCTCACAACAGTGTGGAATGTTGCAACTTTATACACTGAGATCAGAGAATAATGTCTTTTTTTTTTGCCTCCCTAAATGTGGCTAGAGGTCAGAGTAGCCAGGTACAAATGTAGCCACAGTCATATCTGAGGACAGTGAAGGAGAATAGTAGAGTCCTACCTTCTCCCCATTTGTGCCTGGGAGAATGAACTGTTTCTATTGTTCCTGGCATGCGCAAGGACTCTATCTCTAGCTGGGAGATAGCCAGAGTCAGAAATATAATGTGGCCACTTTGATTTTTTCAGCCACTTCATAAAGGCATGAAGATCACAACCCCCAGGGCAATGCAATTGCCTGGCTTTATTTTGTTCACAATATTCAGCAAAATACATTTGACTATCAATATACATATATATATATATATATATATATACAGTTCTGAGACAAAGATCACATCTTCCAGACAATGACAAGACCCAAAGGATGAGAACAGCAATATGGCTCAGGACATTGGACATCTTCAAGTGTCATCATTATGGTCAGAATAGGAGAAATTTCCTCAGTTCTCTTCTTTCAGCAAATCTCAGATAAGGAGCAGGGATTTCCAACGGAGGGATCAAACATCATACCAGACAAATTTTTAGAAGTTAAGAAACTGGATGCTTTTTAAGCAAGAAGTAATACTGGGTCAAAATGGAACTGTCAAGAAAGGGTCAAAAGATATCTTCAAAGACCCTTCGCACTCATCTTGATTTCTGGACAAAATCACTTTGGAAAGTCAGAGTAATCAGTTGTGGAAGTGAATGATAGGGAAATAACCCATATCCTCTGTATAGGGGAGAATCTTCCAGTAGAATTCAAGCTCTTTGAGGACAGGATGGATAGATAAATTAGTTGATTGAGCTCTCTTGCCTAGGAAATATTCTACTGCATCCCTGAGAAGCAGTATTTCTTCTTTGCACAGAAAAGAAAAACTACAATTAGTAGAAAACACGAGGGAGCTGTTCTCTTCACAAGTAGCCACAAAGCTTTCCAAAATGGGAATACCTTTCTCAGTGGCAAATTTTTTCTGACATTTCAGTTTCTAGGACCCCTTTCTCTCTCTCTACTAGGAGTCACTGCCCAAGAATGGGAATGGCTTTCACTTTCAGGCTGGTTTCTGGGCCATCACTGGCTGGAATGTTGTACAGAAGAATACTACCCACCTAGATGGATTATTCACACAGTACTAGTGGTAGGTACTCTGTTGCTGATCTTTGGAATATGAAGTTATTTCTGACTTCCACATCTCTGCCCACCTTCAGGTTGAATTCTGCACATTTCTCAGTTAAAGGTACTGAATGGGGGGAAACTGCACAGAATGTTCCAAAGGAAAAAAAATTCTTCCTGCTGTTCTTCTTTCTTTTTGACCCTAAGGTATAAATTGAATAAAAAACAAAGCAAACCTCAGCAATCTCAGAATCAAGCTGACTCAGAAGTCAATTAGCCCAATTGGGATCTAAGCAAGAATCTCCTCCATCACAGTTTTGATAAGTGACCAGTCAGGAAAAGCTCAAAGATCTCTAGTACCCATGCTGCCCCTCTAAGAAAACCCATTCCACTTTTGGACATCTTTGATTGTTAGAAGTTTTTCTTCCCATCACAACTAAATTTTGAGTCTTTCTTTGTGGTTTCCACCGTGGCAGACCCTCTGGCAATAACTAGAATACTATATTCCATTCTAGGAACCACATTTCAAGAAGGTCATTGACTAAATTGAGTTTATCAAATGATGGGGACAAAGATGGCTGAGTGCACTGAATTCTAGGGCATATTAGAGCATCAGTTGAATAACTGGGTATGTCTAATATGGCAGAAATCACCAGATTCAAGTATTTGAAAAATTATCATAAGAAAGATTAGTTTTATTCTATTTGATTTCAGAAAATATAACCAGGTGCCATGGGGAGACATTCTCAAGAAGTAGTGTGCTTATTATAAGGGAAGACTTCCTGACAGTTTAAACTAGCCCAAGTATAAAGAATAGCCCTAGGAGCAGCTAGGTGGCATAGTGGATAGAGCACCAACCTTGGAGTCAGGAGGACTGGAGTTCAAATTCAGTCTCAGACACTTAATAATTAGCTAGCTGTGACCTTGGGCAAGTCACTTAATCCCATTGCCTTACAAAAAAACTAAAAAAAAATAGCCCCAGTAGTTGATGAGCTCTCCATCACTGGAAGTCATTAAGTAAAAGGCAGGATTGCCACTTCTCAGGGATGCTTCAGTAGAGCAGAGGTGTTAAACTCACAATTCATAAAACTTTCAAGAGAATCAGATTAAATTGGGAAAATGTTTAACAAAATAATAAAAATACAAAACAACATAGGTAATCTGTAGTTTTCAAAGTAAGAATCTGACATCACTGCTGTAAAGAAGACTCTTGCTCTTACATATTAGTCTTGAATTAGAATGGTGACATATGGGGCGGCTAGGTGGCACAGTGTTTAAAACACCAGCCCTGGAGTCAGGAGTACCTGAGTTCACATTTGGCCTCAGACACTTAATAATTGCCTAGCTGTGTGGCCTTGAGCAAGCCACTTAACCCCATTTGCCTTGCAAAAACTTTTAAAAAAAAGAATGGTGCCATATGAGGCTTCTTCCAGCTAGGAGACTGTGATTCTAGTCCTGGAATTAGCTAGAACAAGTCTAATCCCCCATCTTTATGACAATCTTTGAAATGTGGCCCTCAGTGCTTTTATTTTTTCAGTCTAAGTTAGGTCCTAGAAAATCAAACTTTCAGAAGCACTGAAAGTTGGAAGCAACCATGACCCAGATACCATGTAGTCTTCACAATATCATGTTGAAGGCTTCTCCACCTAAAGCCATATAAGACTGTCTGACAGTTCCTTACTAGCAGGAAATAAGGACCCTCTGCCACCTTAGATATGGTTGATTATCTTTCCCCAGGACTGAAGTAAAAAATATAGCACCTACCTTGGTGACTCTCCTAAAGTGTCCGGGGTAAAGTGGGGCTCTGTTTGATGACCCACTCCCCATGGGGGTTGATGTGGTACAGGTCTAAGAGGTAGGTGTCTGGATCCAGGCAATGTTCACCTGTGGGGCAAAGGGATAGTTGGTGGAAATGGAGGAGGTACAAGAAAATAAATAGGAAAAGGAAGAAGACAAAGAAAAGGAAGAGAACTACATATCTATAGGGTTTTAAAGTATTTAAAGACAATGTCCATAAGATGATACAAATCTTTGCTATATAGGTAACAAAGCTGAGAGACAGATTAGGTAAAATGACTTTTCCAAAATCATATACTAGTATGTATCAGACCTGAGATGGGTAAAAAGGAGGAGGATGAGAATGGAATATAGTTTTCCAACAAAAAGAGAAGGCAGAGAAAGACCATATTTATACATGATTTTAAAGTTTCCTATGGAATGAAAGTCTGTTGTATAGGTGAAGAAGGTGAGAGTCAGAGATGAGAATGACTTCTTCATGGTCACATAATTAGTTGAGAGAATTGAGAAAAACAGGGAAAAAGAAGTGTTGGAAGGAAGAGAAAGGAAATAAAGGAAGAAAAGGAAAAGGAGAAAGGAAAAGAGCATCATATTTCTACAGGGTTTTAAGGTATCCAAAGATCCTTCCCTATATAATATCAGTACTAATTATATAGGTTGAAGAAACTAAGGGTTAGAGAAGGAGAATGACTTTTCTAAGATTATTCAACCATCAAGTATCAGAGTTGAAATTCAAATCTAGCTGACCTAATTCTAGGTCCAAGACAATTTCTACAACCTATACCAATGTTTCTGATAAAGTTCATGTGCTGAATTCATTTAGGTTTGTAGTTTTTTATGGATTTTATTAGATATTTCTTGAATTGCTTTGTGGCCAAGCAGACTATGAAACATTCAAAGATATGCTCTAAACTCATATCCCTTTACCATTCTGGAGAGAAATATTTGACTTCCAATGATTAGAACATAAAATTTATGAGACCAAGATTATAGATTGCATTGGGAAATGAAGCAAGGGCAGTGCTCAACTTTTAACCAAGAGTAACTTTTATATAGTTTATGTCATTGGTTCCCCACTCAACAGAAGTGAAGTGACTAGTGCTAAGACCCTCTAGAGAAAGGATACAGAGATCTGGGAAGGAAGTCCCTTTGTTTACACCCTAGAATGAGAGGACTTGTCCAGGAGGGAATGCAACTGTTTACTTGACTGGAAAAGTAACCAAACTATACTGATATCATTTACTTCCTTAGGATTCCCTACAAGTTTCCTATAATCATCTTGTGGTGCATAGTTGTACCAGAAGGTCAAAAGTGGGCCTCTCAGCTCACTACCCTTTGCAACTGCTGCTTTATTTTGGTTCAAAAACAGAGAACAAGATGACTCCTAGTCAGAAATCCCCTGACTCCCCCTATCTCCATTTCTCTGTCTTCTTTTGTGTATTGTCTTCCCCCATTAGATAGTGAGTTTCTTGAGGGCAGTGACTGTCTTTCTCTTTCTTAATTATATCCCAGGATTGAAAAACATTCAATAAAATAGTTTCTGGAAGAATTGAACCCCCAAATAGAGTATAACAATAATATTGATATTAATTTTTCTTCAACAGAACCTAGGTCATATAATTTCAAATCCAGCTCTCTTTTCATTGAGCTACATTTGACTTTCCCCACAATCTTAAGCATAAGACCCAGACAATAAGGTGTTTCAATATTGAACTTATGAATGAATTAAATCCCACAATCAAGAAGGCTTCCTGATGAATGTTGGGAGGGATGCAGGAAATCTGCAACACTAATACATTGTTGGTGGAGCTGTGAACACATCTAATGTTTCTGGAGAGCAATTTGGAATAACACCCAAAAGGCAACAAAAATGTGCATACCCTTTGATCCAGCAATACCATTTATGGGTCTATACCCTGAAGAAATGATGAAAAATGGTAAAAACATCAGTTGTACAAAAATATTTGCAACATCCCTGTTTGTGGTAGCAAAGAACTGGAAATTGAGTGAATGTCCATCAATTGGGGACTGGTTTAATAAACTGTGGTATATGTATGTCATGCAACACTACTGTTCTATTAGAAACCAGGAGGGATAGGAATTCAGGGAAGCCTGGAAGGATTTGCATGAACTGATGTTGAGCAAGATTAGTAGAACCAGAAGAACATTGTATACCCTAACAGCAACATGGGGGTGATAATCAACCTTGATGGACTTGCTCATTGCATCAGTGCAATAATCAGTCACAATTTTGGAGTATCTATGATGGAGAATTCCATCTGTATCCAGAGAAATAATTGTGGAGTTTGAACAAAGATCAAAGACTATTACCTTTAATTTTAAAAAAGTTATCTTATTATAAAATTTTGCTATCTCTTATACTTTATTTTTCCTCCTTAAAGACACGATTTCTCTTTCATCACATTCCACCTTAGATCAGTGTATACCATAAAACAATGTAAAGACTAACAGACTGCCTTCTGTGGGGGGTGGGGGAGGGAAGCGAGATTAGGAGGAAAATTGTAAAATTCAAAATTAATTAATTAAAAAAAAGAAGCCTTTCTCTTTGATTGCCATTATAGTGTATCCCACTCAAAGAGAATCCCACTCTGCCAAAGAGATTGTGATTGTCTGAAAAGTCAAGGACTTACTTATGTTACCACCGACTTCATAGAGGAGCAGATTTGATGATTCAATAGGTCCATTACTGTAGGACACAGAAAAAAAGATACATGTCAGTGAGGATGGCCCCAAGGCAGTCAAGGCATTTATAATGGCACACAAGTTCTCATTTAAATGGTGTTTTAAGGTTTGCATAGCACTTTTAAAATAACTACCCTCTGACAAAAGTAGGGAAGTGATTATTGCCTCCATTTCTAGGAGGATCAAGACTATCCATTCATTCTATAGATGAGTCAGTTGGAACTCAGAGCCATTAAGTGACTTGTATTTGGGGGCAGCTAGGTGGCATAGTGGATAAAGCACCGGCCTTGGAGTCAGGAGTACCTGGGTTCAAATCTGGTCTCAGACACTTAATAATTACCTAGCTGTGTGGCCTTGGGCAAGCCACTTAACCCCACTTGCCTTGCAAAAACCTAAAAAAAAAGTGACTTCTATTTGGTTCTGCACCTAACTAGTAACCTGTCTTCCAAGACAGGATTTTTGACTTGAAATTCAGTAGCCTTTGTACTAATGCCATAATACTTCTCCAGAATGAATGGGGGCCTCTTTAAAGACCTCAAAGCTAGAATAGCAGGTCCCACTGATCTCTTAGGTATAATCTTGGACAAATGCCTTATCCACTCTCAGCTTTGGTTTTCTCCTTTGTAAAATGAAGAGATGGGGATGAGTGATCTAAGTTCCTTTCCAGCTCAAGATATCAAGATTATGGTCAGGGAAAGGCAGAAAGGTAGGGTCAAGAACTGGGTGCCAGTTCTTTATAAGTGGGACAAAGAATATAACTAAACAGATTTGATTCATGCACAACATATAGAGGCCTGCAGAAAACTAACTCAGGTTAACAATTACAAGAAGAGCCTGGTCAAAGGTAAGGAATAGGAAAGTGAGGTCCAACTTTAGGCCACTTCCCTTCCTTCCTTCCTTCCTGGCTAGAGGTGAGCATAGGTAGTAATATAGGGAAGCCTGGGACCTCAAACTGTTTCATTCATTGGCAGAATTTTTCCTTGGAATAATTCTTGTTACAGAAGGATTTGAGTCTTGTGTTATCTTCACTGAGTTTGAATTTGAACTCGGATATTGATTATTTTTGTAACCTTGGAAAAATCTTTTCCCCTCTTAGGCTGCAGTTTCTGTATCTCTAAAATGAAGTAGCTGAACTAAATTAATTATAGAGTTCCATCTAGTTCTAAATCCCATGATCTTACTGATAAGAAAAATCATTTATAGTTATCTATAGTGAACAACAATGACTACATCTGCATAAAAGATATGTGAGCTTGGAGTCAGGAGAATTAGATTCTAATTCTGGTTCTGCACATTTCTACTTGTATGACCTTGGGAAAGTCCCTTCCCTTCTTTGAGATTTGACTTCCACATTTGTAAAATGAAGGAATGAGATGCAGAGACCTTGGGGATTCTCTTCTACCTTGAGATTCTGGAATCCTACTTTCTTTTGGTTTGAGTGGTTTTCATTCATCCTATCAACAAAGTTGGCACTGGGAAAGGGCAAAATCTTTCACTAATATCACAAAGCCACACAATGGACTGAACTTGAATTTATGCTTCCTCTGTTCCCAACAAGGCAGCAGTTTCCTGGCAGGCAGCAATGATGAGATGAGCCCTCCAAGACACTCAGTTCTGGGGCTTACATCGGCTAGATCAGGGTGGGGAATGTCAGACTGTCAGACCATATAAAATTCTTGAAATCATTTGGTCTGGTGCTGCCATGGCAACTGTAGACAGGACTTGAAATTCATTAAATCTAGGGCATTTTAGGCATGAATTTATTAAATGTTTGACCAAATAGAGCAGGCAAATGATGTTATAAATATCCAAATGACTCTACAGAAAAAAGGTTCCCCATCACTGAGCTAGATCTTGTCTGCTGTGAGCAAGGTGGTTAGGGAAGAAACACTTTGTGAATATAGACTTTAGAATATAGAAGCACTATAGAAATGGAAATTACCTTTATTCTGTTCTTCTACAAAAGTCACCATGACTTTCCTTCCCAAGGCCAAGGCATGAGTAGATTTGAGAGGAAATAATTTTAAAAAACTAATAGGGGGTAGTAGCACAATGGATAGAGCACCAGCCCTGGAGTCAGGAGGACCTGAGTTCAAATCTGGCCTTAGACACTTAATAATTACCTAGCTGTGTGGCCTTGGGCAAGCCACTTAACCCCATTGCCTTGCCAAAAAAAAAAAAACAACAACTAATAGGTCAGCTGCCTGTCAAAACATTCCTCATACATTGCTCAAATTGGCTTTATTTTTTCCTGAAAGGAGAGGCATTCTTTCCCATCAGATCATGGCAGCTCTCTTGATCACCCTAGACAGGTATGTGCCTCTTTAAGGGTGCTTAGGGGCATGTGGTTGGTATTTAATGTTGGCATCAGAAATTCAAGAGTTGATAGCAACCTTAGAAGTCATCTAGACCAATATTCAGGGGAGTGAAACTGAGGCCCATAGAGGGGAAATAATCTGTTTAAGATGATGCAGATAATTAAGCAACTCTAAGATTTGAATCTAGGAATCTGACATAGGTCCTTCAGCTCCTAGTACAGTATTCTTTCTATATGATACAGCATTTAGAGACCACTTAGTATAATCTTTTCATTTTACAGAAGTGGAAACTGAGGGTCAGAAAAGTGAAGTGACTTACCCATTACAAAGCTTTAGAGAGGTTAGAACAAAGAGCTTTAGAGGGGCAAAGACTATGGCCCTAATTTTTGTGGGGGCAAGTTAAAAAGTAGAGAAGCAATATTCAAACTAGGGTAAGCTGATTCTGAACTCAACAATCTTTCTCCATCATTGCCAGACTCATTGCTGCTCACTAGTTTAAGCCCCTGAGGTTCCAGGTAGGAGTTACCATTGGATTAGGTTGACGGTATTCATGACATTCCAACTGTTGGAGCAGAGGTGTCTCTGGAACTGCTTAAGAACATCAGCAGCTTTGGTGCTGTTGTGTAGGTGAACCTCCAAAGAGTCCTTCAGGAGAAGAGTGGCCTGGATTTTCACCACTTTGGATGGCTGAGGAATGAAGAACACATACATACATATACAACATGAAGAAACTTGTTTAAGGAAAACAGAGTTCCTCTCTTTGCTTTGTAGGTTGCATTCCTGACTCTCTTGGACTTTCTCGATATTGCTGGCAAGACCTTTCCATCTCAGGATTTCTCACATTGGAAGTACTTGCTACCCTTGTGACCTCTCTTGCTCTAATTGGCTGATTCTTCCCAGATCCACCTTTTAAAGGAAGAATGCTGAAATCATAAATCAGGAAAACCCAAGTGTAAATCAGCCTCAGACACAATTAACTGTGTCTGGGCAAGTCACTTAACCTCTGTTTGCCTTAAATCTACTGGAGAAGGATATACAAACCATGCTAGTATCTTTGCCAAGAAAACTTCATGGATTGTATGGTCCATGGTCAGAAGGAGTTAGATTTGCTTGAAAAGCTGAACAACAACAAGCCCAGACCAGTTACATCTTCATTCCTCTGCAGGTTGTTCTTTGGACTCACCAGACTTGGAGTCACCATTCTTTTTTTTTTTTTTTTTAGGTTTTTTGCAAGGCAAATGGAGTTAAGCGGCTTGCCCAGGGCCACACAGCTAGGTAATTAAGTGTCTGAGTCCGGATTTGAACCCAGGTACTCCTGACTCCAGGGCCAGTGCTTTATCCACTGCACCACCTAACTGCCCCAGGAGTCACCATTCTTACAATGCCCAACTCAACAGGCGCCTTCATCATTCCCCAACCCCCTTTTCAGGTTCCTTTTAGGTTATTATCCCCCTTTAGAATAATAGCACTCACAAAGTCCAAGTGAAGCCTGAACCCTTTAAGTTAACAATAGAGAACATACTCTGTGCAAGGTGAGAACTAGAATCAGGATTTAAAGGCTTTGTAGGAACTCAACAGGTAAAAAGAAGTAGAGAAAGCCTGTAAGCTTACTGAGTGTCTCCTCTTTGGAAGATTCACAGAAAGTCACAAATGGGATGAGAAAACATGGGTAGGATACTATATGCCCCTGTGGAGGGAGTAATTCTGCTGATGAGATCACAGATTTATTTAAGTGCTGTTTTATAAGTAAGTTGGAGAGGGAGAAAGGAGAAATATAAAGATGAAAAATTACAATAGTTTCAACTCTCAAGAAACTTATAATCCATTTTGGGGATTCAATATATGCACATATAAGTAAGATATAAGCAGGGTTATGCTATCTTGGGCAGCTAGGTGGTGATATGGATAGGAAAGATTCACATTCCAATTTTCAAATCTGACAGACTTGCTCTGTGATCCTAGACAAGTCACTTACCCCTACTTGCCTCAGTTTCCTCATGTGTAAGATGAACTGGAGAAAGAAATGACAAACCATTCTAGTATCTATGCCAAGAAAATCTCAAATGGGGTCACAAAGAGTTGGATGACTCAGAAATCTAAATTTTTCAGTGTATTTACACTTGAAAACTGGAAAATACTATAAGTCAGAACTTGATTTATTGTCTTGTTGACTGTCTAGACTTTTGAAAGTAAGGGAGAAAATGTTAATAACAAGATTAAAATTTAAAGTATGTCATATGCAGAAGTGTCCCCCCCCCAAGAAAGCCAATTGTTAAACATTTACCAGCACACTCCAGATATAAGATAAAGTGAAAGGAAAAATACAAAATACACTAAGAAAATATAAGGAGGAACAGAATTATTTCTGCACACTTGGGTCTTCTAAGATTTTTCCATCAGTTTTGCAGGTGAATTCTCATTTTTGTGTTTTCTCTCTCAATAAAAATGTAAGCTCCAGAAAAGCAGGAAGTGTCTCACTTTTCCATTTGTCTTCAGGGCTTAGCAAAAAGCAAATAGATTTTTTCACATATTCAGTCACTTGTGGAGGAACTGATTTCTGCCTTGAAGGATGAGAATAGCTTCAAGAGGCACAGAGGAGGAAAGAATGAATATGTTCCAGTTATAGGGACAGGCTGCAAAAATCCAGGACAAGTCTAGAGAAGAGTTAGTAGCAAGTCTGAACAGAGTGAGAAAGGATAGAAGGGAAATATTGTGAAATGAGACTGGAAAAATGGGTTGAGTAAGGCTATGGAAGACCTTAGGTAAAAGCTGGGTTTGAGAAATCATGCATTGGTCTATAGGCAATAGAGAACCACTATAGGTGTAAACATACATTGGATGGACATATGTAAACTATATGTGAACACAGTAAATGGCCTTTTTTGTTGCTTCGTGTCATATCTGATTATTTGTGATTCTATTTGGAATAATTTTTTTCCATTTTCTTTTCCAGTTCATTTTGCAGATGAGGAAACTAAAGCAAACAGGATGTAGTAACTTGGTAGGGTCACCCAGCAAGTAAGTATCTGAAACCAGATTTGAATTCGGGAAGCTAAGTCTTTCTGACTCCAGGTCTAGCACTTGATGACACTCCACTATCTAGCCTGAATGGCCTTTAGAAGGCTACATGAAGCAGTTGGACTCTAGAAAAGTCTGGAAAGACTTGCAAGAACTGATGCTGAGCAAACTGAGCAGAACCAGGAGAACATTGTACACATTAATATCAATACTGTGAGATGACCAATTATAATGATACAGCTCCTCTCAGCAGTTCAATGATCAAGGACAATCCTAAAAGACCTGTTGTGGAAAATGCCATCCACACCCAGAGGAAAAAAACTAAAGAGTCTGAATGCCAAGCAAAGTATATACCATGTTCACTTTTTAAAATTTTTTTATGTTTTTTCTTTCTTTTCTCAAATTCTTCCCCCCCCCCTTTAGTTCTAATTCTTCTTTCACAACATGACTATTATGGAACTGTGTTAAGCATTAAAAAATGTTAAACATGTCTTAAATGTGTACATGCACATTTGGAACTCAAAAGCTTGCAAAAGGATGAATGTTGAAAACTATCTTTGCATGCAATCGAGAAAATAAAAAAAAAAGCTACATGAACTTGCACATAAATGGATATTGGAAGGCTAAAGAGAAAGAAGCATGGACACATTCTCAAATAAGAATGATTCATTTCTTTCTATTGGGTTTTAGTTAAGAAAAAGTGTCATTGGTGCTCTCAAGAATCCAGAATGAGGATGGGCTTATTGGTGGTGTGGTCTTTCCAAAGAACATCTAACATACTCAACAGAGGTGACTAATGTCTTGCAAGTTAAAAGGTTGTTGAAACTTTGTATCCTTTTGTTTTTAGGCAGAAGGCACATATCCCTCTGTCCTTAGGCATCTAGCTGCAAAGGTCTCCAGCCCAGACTTAAACTATCTGGCAGAATGGGAAGATGGGACACCTGGCAAAATCTCCCAGAGGAGGTTGGGTGCCAAGGAAGTCAGGTTGAAAACAATGGCTCATATTCAGCCAGCCAGCCTCTGTCTTTTCACAGTACTAAGAGCTGTCGACATAAATAAATACATAAAAACAATCTTCCAGCCAAATTAAATCACCAGCCTAGTTAGTATTTGGGAATAAAGTTGGAGCGCCCTCAGGTGTTCAGACGTGGTATAGGTCTGTTTAAAATGCTAATCTGAAGGTGAACCATTAAGATAGCAGGCCACAAGAATCTAATGGATTTCCCTTCATCCCCTCCCTAGACAAGATTCCAGGAAAACTGTCAATTAAATTCAGAAACACTGTGTTCATTCCTTCTTTTCCTACCCTTCATCACAGAATTATTCACAACAGCATGGTCCTTTCCCAGAAGAACTAGGTTCAGAAATAAAGATGATACGGTCACAGGTTTTAAAACTGTAAGAGACAGTCAGAGATCATCTAGTCCAGTCCCCTTATGTTACAGATGAATAAACTGATATCCAAAGAAGGAGAGTGTTTTACCTAAGATCACATAGTTAGTAAAGGAAATATTAGGGAAGGAAATGAGAACTGTGTTTAAATATTTAAAAAACTGTCATATGGGAAAGGGAGTAGACTTTTTTCTTCTTCTTGATCCTAGGAGTTGAATAGAGAAATGAATGGGAATCATAGAGAAGCAAGATTAGTCAGTCAAAAAGTAGAAAAAACTTCCTGGAAAAACTGACTGGAATGAGTTGCCTCAAGGGAACAGTAGGTTTACCATCTTTGAAAATTGTCAAAAGGGTTTGGATGATTACTTATCTAGGATCCCATAGAGAGGATTTCTGCTTAGCTTTGGATTGAGTTAAGAGTGGTTTCTGAGGTTCCTTCTCTAGAGGCAGCTGGTGTCTCAGGAAGACCTGAATTTGAATTCAGCTCAGACCTGACTACCTCTGTGATCTGGGACAAGTGATTTAACCTCTCTGTGCCTCAGTTTCCTCAACTATTAAAAGAGGATATTAAAAGCACTTCCCTCCCAGGGGTAGCTGTAAGGATCAAATGAGATGGTATTTGTAAAAAATGCAGTATCAGGCAATAGCAGGTGCTTAATAAATAATATTCCCTTCTCTTCCTTCTAACTCACTTTCAGAGCATAGGAAACAAAATGATCCCAGGAATGAGAGATGAAAAAGTCCTTACAAATGGCCAAATTATCATTACTTGCTCCTGTCTCCAGGATCAGACCCCATTGTTCATGAACACAAGAGTGTATAAATGTATAAATATATAAATAGAAAGTATAAATCTACAATCATAGATCAGTACAGGAGTATTGTCCATGGAGATGAGATCGTAGATTTCTAAAGTTGGAAGGGCTATGAGAAACAATCTTCTAATCCAACCCCTTCCTGTTATAGATGAAGAAACTGAAACCAGAAAAGTGAGTTGCCAAGTGGTTATTGATAGAATCAGAATTCAAACTCAAATCCTATGATTCCCTATCCAGGTCCTAGAGAGCATGTTCAATTTTGAATCTTGTCCTTTTGGCACCCCAAACTCCATTTTAACTAATGGCATCTGTAAAGAATTCTTGACAATGAGACTATATATAAAGTTCCCAGGGCAGGTACCATGTCTTATAGAATGAACTTTGCGGCTGCCTACAGCAGTGAACAGAGTATATGCATCAGTTGCTGAAACAAAATGAAAATGGGTGATGGCTCCACACTCACCTCTCCAGGAGTCTTATTCGTCTTGTCCTTGTCTGTGTGAATCTTTCTAAGGAAATTCTTGATCCGCCTGTCATAGAACTGATGCCTCCAGCTGCTGTTCTCATTCAGTTTCCTGACTTGGGCAACCAAGAAGGAGGAGACCTAACACCAAACAAAGCCAACTTCAGTTCAAGCCAATGTGAGTTATCTCTGCAGGGAAGGAAATGAAGCAGACATGGGGAAGGGGGAGAACAATTTTACTTCCAGCAGAGTGGCCCCCAAGTATCTCAAGGAATATGGTTATCTTGGTAACTGAATTAAGACTGACTCAGAGTCCACCATTCCTTGAGGGGTAGAGATGTGGCACAAGACCATACATTGAAATTTAGAAGAGATGTAAATACCCCTAATTCCATTACCCCCATATTCCCCTATTCCATAAGAAAACTGGGATTTTGAAAGCATAATTGATTTTTCAAGGTCATAAATATATTAAGTGGCATGACCAGGATTTGAAACCAGAACTTCCGGCTCCAAATCCAACATTCTTGTCACTCAACCATGCTATTTCTTCCATATGGCATTGAAGCTTCCAGTCAAATATGTCAGACTGATTCTCAAGCAGGATCTTTGGTATTCTTAAAAGTGAGCTGCATAAAATGGAGATACACTTATTGCAGCTGTAATGTATACAATATGCATAAACAAAATTATATTTTAAATGTTCAAGGTATACTTTCTAATTCAAATCAATAAGTATACACTGAACAACCCCCAGGTGCCCAGGACTCTGTTTCCATTATGAATCCTTTTGAAAAGTAAAGGATGATTTCATAAAAGCAATAACTATTCCTGAGTAGGTCCATTTTCTAAACTTTGATTATCATAAACCAGGTAGTGATAATACTCTTTAATCTGAATTTTGGGGGCAGCTAGGTGGTGCAGTGGATAGAGCACAGGCCCTGGACTCAGGAGTACCTGAGTTCAAATCCGACCTCAGACAATAATGACCTAGCTGTGTGGCCTTGGGCAAGCCACTTAACCCCATTTGCCTTGCAAAAATCCTAAAAAAAAAATCTGTATTTTTTCATTCATCTTTGAGTCACAATAATGATGATAATACAATATACAGTACTTTATGATTTGTAAAACATTTATGTTATCCCATTTGATAACATATCAAAAAGGAAAACAAAGTGATAGAAACAAGTTGTTATTGTTTTCATTTCATAAAACCACTTTATGAGGTCTGTCACCATTTGAATCAGGACAGACCCAGTTCCATCTCCTTGTCCATCACCACTGACTTACAGTCCATAGAAGGTCCTGGTAATGGATCATGGCCCGGACGATATCGGCAGCACCCTCAGCCAGCTGCTTCCCCTTTCCCTCTGGAATTCTGTGAGGCTGCCCCTTATGCATGAAGAGATTTGGTGCCATCACCATGGAAACATTCCATAAAGTCATTTTGTTGTTCTTCTCTCGAGCAACTACCTTTCTGAGAAATTCCAACAGGGCCTAGAGAAGGAAGGAGGAATAATATAGGGTAACAAGAAGCACAATGGAATAGGACTCAGGGGACCTGCATTCAAATTCCAATTCTGCCACTTACTAGCTGGATAACATTAGGCTATCTACTTCCCTTTTCTGGACTTCAGTTTCTTCTGTAAAATCATGGCATCATACTACAGGACCATCTAGTCTTAAATTCTATGTGTAAGAGAAGGTAATTACAAAAAGCCAGCTCCCTGCTCTGAACCTTTTTCTTATTGAGGATTCTATTTCTAATCCTGAGAGTTCCAAACCAGAGCAGCAGAGGCTATGGGAATGAAAAGAGATTAGGGATTAAGGAGACCAAGGGTTCTAGGGTCATTTCTGCCACCAACTTTCCGTGCAATCTTCCACAAGTTGCTTCAACTTCTCTGGGTCAATGTGCCCCTCTGTAAAATGGAACGGATCTCTTTCCATTCACAGCATGCTCCTCTCCTTAGGGATGTTGTAGCTTTAGAAATGGAATGAACCTCAGATGCCATCTTGATAAATAATCATCAATTATTAAACATCTATTATGGCACCATGCTAAACCCTAATTACATCCCTCAACCCCCTGATTTTCCAAATGGAGAAAACAAGGTCCTTAGAGGTTATGCATAATTATGAGAGAAGAAGAAAACAATAGAGTCATGATCTAAATCCACATCTCTAACCACAGATACAATGTTTATTTCCACAGTATCACACTAACAGAGTTAGAGAATATTTATAACAACACTTAGCTCCTTCTGAATAAAGGAGTGAAGGGAAGCTAAAATGTTGCAATGATAACATTGATTTCCATTGCAAAGTTCTGTACTTCCATTGATGTGATATCCCTGTTCCCTTTACTAGTACAGAGAGTAATCTCTAAACCTTCACAGATAGTTTCACAAAATGCTTTGACCAAAAACAATTTCATTACCTAATGGCTAATCTTGTTTGTGCAAAACCCTTTTAATTTAATATAATCAAAAGTATCAATTCTGTATCTCATCATACTCCCTATCTCTTGTTTGAGTCACCTTGCTCTCTTAATTTCTTATGGTATCACCTTTATATCTAAATTATGCACCCACATTGACCCTTTCTTGGTGTACCATATAAGGAGTTGATCTATACTTAGTGTTTTTCCAGTTTAGTGACTCCTCTTCTGATGATGTATCTTTTTTACCTTAGTTAGATTGGTTCTTGAAAGAAACTCCCAAAGCCTAGCCCTGGTTCAATAACTGATAGTTTTCCAACTATTGATGCTTAGACCCCACTGGATCACCTGGGGCATCAAAGTAAATTGTGACTTGGGTATGCTATAAATCAAATCATATCCCCTGAAAACCAAATCCATTAACTCTAGTAGCCAATGGTACCTTTTTAAGTCCTGGCCAAGGACAAAGTCTGATCTTTAGTGCATGTGTACTGAGATGTGGGGCCAGATCCAGGGATGTCTAGATGAAGGAGGGGAAAGAGAAGAATCATGTATTTTGGAATTTTCAGGATGGGGGAAGGGGAATATCCTGAGTCCCAGGGGAAAGTGGAGTGAGATTACCTTTAAAGTGTTTCTGTTTGCTTCAGGAAGAATTAAGATGAGCAGATTCAGAGCCTGTAACCGTTGCTTCAGATCTGGGATATCTGTTGGGAGAAAAGAAGAGATACAATATTAATATCATATCATATCAAGAGTACTTGATACCTAGCTCTTTTATTTTGGATTTAATTAGGAGGAAGGTAGCTGGACAGAACCCTGGAGATGGACAGGAAGACTTGAAGTTAAAATCCCAAACTTGCTAGCCATGTGACCCTTGGCAAAACACTTAACTTAATTTGCCTCAGTTTCCTTACCTGTAAAACAGGGATAATAATAGCCCCTTCCTTCAAAGTTTGTTGTGATGATCAAATGAGACAGTAAAACACTCAGCAAGTGCCTGACAACAGTAGGTGCTCAATAAATGTTTGTTATTCTTCCTGTTGTGACTCCTAGGATACTTTTTCCTTTAGAGTTGTCAACACATTTTTGAACAACAATCTCAGGAGGAGCCAATTGTGTATCATGAATGGACTTCTTAAATTCTATCCATTAGAATTCTTAATTTCCTTCAAAGCTCAGCTCAAAAAAAATTTTTTTAAAAAGCTCTACTCAAATGTTATCTCCTACATGAGGCCTTTCTTCTAGAGACTTTCTCCCATGCCCCAAAGTTACTTTGCATTTATTTTACTTTTATTTTTTATAATGAATAATACAATTTTTAAATTCTATTTGGGGCAGCTAGGTGGTGCAGTGGATAGAGCACTGGCCCTGGAGTCAGGAGTACCTGAGCTCAAATCTGGCCTCAGACGCTTAATAATTACCTAGCTGTGTGACCTTGGGCAACCCACTTAACCCCATTGCCTTGCAAAAAAACCTAAAAAAACATTCTATTTTATTGGATTTTCAGCTCCAAATTCTCTCCCTTCTCTTTCCCCTCTCCTATCACTGAGAAGGCAAGAAAAACAAAACCAATTACAAATATTATAGTCAGTAAAGAATAATATACTAAGAGGCAAAGGAGTATTGCAGTTAGAATGATGTTTCCAAAGCCAGGAAGACCTAGGGTCATGCCTTACCTCTAACACAAACTACCTGTACGACCCTGGCTAGTTACTTAGAGTTTTAGGGCTCTAAGGAATTCCCTGGGTCTATAAATATTTTTTCTTTAATTTTAAAATTTGTACTTTCAGTTCTAAATTCTCTCCCTCTACCCTTCTCCCCACCCATTGAGAAGACAAATAAATATGATACCCATTCTATATATGAAGTAAGATTATAAAGTATTAGAGAAAGTGTTGAACTGCACTAGGAGAAGTTCTGGAAGTTCCCAAGACCAATGAAATCACAAATCCAGACCCTAGCCCTTTCTATATTTTATATCTATTTATATATGTTTATGTAGAAGGCAAGCTCCTTGAGGGAAGGCACCATTTCATTTTGTTATTTCCCCAGTGCTTAGTGTAATAATCAACACATAGTAGCTTTAAAAAAAATGTTCATTCATTGATTACTTAATAAAAGGATGGCCCTTATCAGCAAGGTATGACAAGTTACTTCCTAGGGAAGCAATGGAAATTTCCATTTCCAGATAGAAGGAAGTACTGAAGAAGCTTGCACTGACTCCCAAAGGAAATTCCCTAATCTTTTCTAGTGTCTTCTAGGTAAAAAGAACACACACACACACACACACACATACACAGAATAACAATAAGCATCTGATCTGAGAGCTAGGATGGATTCTAAAACAAAGAAATCTGCAAGACAGAAAAGAGCAAACTGTTTGTTGCCTCTACCCAAGTGAGACTCAGCAAGTTCCTGTCTTTGGTTCATCTTTTATGCATTTAAAGTCTTTACAGAATTGAAAATGAGTATCACCAAGGCATTTGGGGTATGTGAGCAGTCTGCAACTTAGTATAGACAAAATTAGGAAACAAAGAGGAGTAAAAGATGTCAGCAAATAAATATATCCAAAAAAGATGAGCTAGTCATGTGGCAAGAGTCAGGGACAAATGATGAGCAGCCCATTGGTTCCACTGACATCCTTGCAATGGCAAGACAACATAAAAAAGGCTCCTATTGTAGGTAAACATGAAAAAGAGTTGCACAAGTATAGGAAAGAATCAATGGGGTGGGGCCTGGAGCCAAAAGGACCTCAGGAGACTAGAGATGAGGAGAAATTAAGGCCCATAGAAGTTCAGTGACTCAACCAAGGGAACCCAGGTACTAAGTGGCAGAGTTAAGATTTAAAATCTATGAGATCAGAGCTCCATTGAAGTACACTTAAAGGTGTTAATATTCAACCCTTTCTTTGTAAGATAAGAATGTTTTCCTTTTTCAAAGAAGTTAGAGAATTGAACTTCCACATTTTTGTGGTGGGAGAATTCAGCTAAATCAGATTAAACTGTAATTGGTAATATTTAACAAAATAAAAATATAGTATCACAGACAGTTTAATTTTTTAATTTTTGTCATAAATATGAGCCTACTAGGAACTATTTCTGTTTTAGTTTGGCACTAGTTCAACCAATAGCTGAATAGAAATTTTCTCTCTAACATCCCTGACAAGTGATGGTCATCCAGCTGTCCTCTACTGGAAGACCTCTGCTTATGGGGGAATCTCACTGAAGGCAGCCCATTCTTGTGGAAAGAACCTTATTTGTAAAGTACAAGAATTCCCTGAGCTCTTGTCATTCCCTTCTCCACATTCCCTTTGTATCCTAGGTCCCCAAGAATGAAGCTACTCACTCTGTACTACAGTGAAGGCAGGCAGGTACTCAGCTGTGAGCAGGGGAGCAGGTAGTTCTCGGATGAACCTCTTCAGCAAACCTGATGCATCATTTTGATGGACTTCATCCCAGTTGAAGAGATCTGCATAGAAATCTCTCTCCAGCTTCTTCTCCAAACTCTGAAAACAAGAATATGGGCTAGATGCTCAGGTTCAGGTAGAACCATCATATCTCTCATATCCTTAAATACACACAATCACCAACTCTAGTTCTGTCCCTCAGTCTTCACTTATGTGGACCATGTAATACCACCTAATTGTCTTTCCTTTTTCAGTCTTTCCTTTCTCCTATACATTCTTCAAAAAACTTCCAAAATAATCTAAAGAAAAGGTCACATCCATGCTCTAAGACTTTCAAGGGCTCCCTATTTACTTCTTAGATAAAATACAAACTTCTCAGACTGGTACTTAAGGAGTTTCAAAATCTAGATCCAACCCACATTCCTAGCCTTCTTTCATATTTACTCACCTTCCTGTACTCTCTGTTCCAACTAAACTGGATTAGAAGCTGTTCCCTGAATTCAACACTGCATTTGTACATCCCCAGTGCCTGGAATCCTCTGCCTCTTCAACTCTAACTCTGGAAATTCTTATCTTCCTTTCTTCAATAATCTCTGCTAAGAATCCTTTCCTTTGTCCTCCCCATCATCCCCTCCCCCAACTGGAAATATTTTCTGCCTATTTAAAATACCTTATATTTATTTATTTATTTATTTATTTGTGTGGAAGTTATATTTTCTACCAATCCCAACCTCTTCCTACACCCTGAATAGAATATAAACTATAACATTTCCCATCTCTAGGCTTCAAGGATTTGCTCGATTAGAGATCCAGGTCTGTGATATATCCGCCTAAGCACATGTTGGGTTTATTCTAGGACTAGAACCTAAAAAAGGAAGACCAAGGGAGTCTTCAGCAAGGCTGCAAATGGAACAAACCAGGTGCTCAGGAGTCCCAACATGTTTCTGAGTCCCAGAGCAAAAGAACCAGTCCCCAAAGCCATTAAAAAGTGGGGAATCAAATTAGAACAATATGATGCCTTAGTGGTCAGATTATAGAGAAGCATGAAAAGAATCACATGAACTGATGCTGAGGAAAGGAAGCAGAATGAAGAGAACATTGTACACATTAACAATAGCATTGTGAATTGATCAACTGATAGATGCAGCTCCTCTCAGTAGTTCAAGGGCAACTCTGGGAGACCCGTTATGGACAATACCATCCTCAACCAGAGGGAAAAAAAAACCCCACAGAATCTGAATGTATACTTTGTTCACTTTTTTAAGGGTTTTTTTTTATGTTTTTCCTTCCTATCTCAGGGTTTCCTTTCTTTCCCTTAGTCCTAATTCCTTTTACACAAAATGACTAATATGTGACCTTGGAGTCACTTGGAGGATGGGAGTTTGAATCCAGCCTCAGACACTTGCCACTTGATAATTCGATACCCTTGAGCAAGTCACTTAATCCTGATTGACTCAAATTCAGGGTCTCTCCAGTCATCCTGATTCTTATCTGGCTAATAGAACCAAATGGACCTAGAGAAGAAAGTGAGGCTGGTGACTTAGCACAGCATCCCCCTCACTCAAATCCAATCCATGTGCTTGTCATGGCATCATCTCCCTAATGTTATGGTCTTCTTAGAAAATGAAGGACAAACATTATTTATTATTATTATTATTATTAGTAGTAGTAGTAGTAGTAGTAGTAAATATGCTAAATAGTTATATATAGCTATATATATACATACATACATATATATGTATATATATATATATATATATATATATATACAGAGAGAGAGAGAGCTATATATATAGAGAGAGAGATCCAGGTCTGTGATATATCTGCCTAAGCACATGTTGGGTTTATTCTAGGACTAGAACCTAAAAAAGGAAGACCAAGGGAGTCATATATATATATACTTTCACCAGACTGTTCACCTCCAAGGGGAGAAGGGAAGGAAGGGAGGGTGGTAGAAAAATGTGTAACTTACGAATTTGCAAATGGATGAATGCTGAAAACTAACAAAGCATATAATTGGAAAAATGTAGGAAAATATTGATTATCTACAAAGAAAAATAATAACAGGATGTCAAGAGACATGGTCTGTTCAGTGGGGATGACTTCAATACAAGTTACATTAGCACATTCTATTTTCAGAAACCAGTTGGAGGTGGCATGAACACATTCATGAGAAATGGATAAAGAAAAGGAAAACTCACAAATCCAATTTCATGTGCAACAAAGAAGCAGAACACAGAACAGTAAGTCCCTCTGCTGTACAGTTTTCAGACTACCAAGGTCATGATGAAAAGAGATGAAGAAGGATTATGAGAAAAATAACTCCCTCACAAAAGCCTTTCAAGGGTTAATGGTTCCCAGGTCTCTTCCCCATCATCTCTATCCCCAATTCCTACCATCATTTGTGGTGACTGGACACACTAGATTACTACTCACAAGAAATATGTATGTTTATTATCTCTATTCTTTTACTAATTATTTTCATCCTAATGAAAAATTTTACTTTTAAATGCATGTATTTTATTTTAATTTACTAGGGAGGGTTGTGATTGAATTTAGATGGCCTGGGGTGGGGACTCAAGTGATCTTCAGTACATTTATTATCCAAATTACCTAGTTAACCCAGAATTCCATAGGAATTTCATGAAAAGAAATTAGTTCCTAGAGGACAGGAACTATTATGGCTCTTTGAGAATGGGGACTGTTTAGATATGCCTTTGTGTCTTACATGGTAGACACAGAAAAATATTCAATAAAATTGTGTTTAATTGAAGGGGAATTAACCCTTTTTTTCTAGGAGCCCAATACCTAGGGCATATGTTTCCTTCTGATAACACAATTTCTCTCCTAGGGTAATCAAGAGGCATCATAGTGTGAGTGAGAGTACTAGACAGAGTCAGAATCCTTGGAGTTGTGACCATATAACCATATACATACATATAACTAGGTCTCAGTTTTTTTCCCTTTGTAAAATAATGGGGATGGCCTAGACTAGGGTAACTGAGCAGACCCAGAAGGAAGGACACTAGGGTCAGAGTTTGAAGAACCCTGGACTAGAAGATCCCTAAGGTCCCATTCTGCTCTAAATCCTATGACTCTAATAACCATCCAAGGCTAACTGGGTGGTTAGATCGCTCTCCCCATTTCCTTCCATTTGCTCATTTCTTTCAGCCACTCAGACTCCAATGAGAGTCTGGGTATAAGGGAAAAAAAACACCAAGAGCACATACCCCCTTGACTTTCCTTCTTTTCTTCCCCCAACCTCCTGGTAATCTATAATCCAAGGGGCAGAAGAATACATGGCCTTATCATCTCCTGTGCCTCAATACCCTCCAGAACCATAGGGATTGTTGTTATTGGATCTACTGAAGAACCCCAGGGTCTTGCCCTATGTCCTGCTATACACTGTTAGATCTCCCAGTCTTTTTCCCATACCTGGGCCCAAAGAATTCCCTTGTATGAGTTCTTTCCCTGACTAGAATATGAGCTTTTTGAGAGCAAGGACTGTCTTGCATATATATATATATATATATATATATATATATATATATATATATATATATACACACACACATATAATTTAAGAGAACTGGATTTGTGCAAAAATTGTGCCAAATCAGTAAAAAAACAGAACTACTCCAAATGAATGTCAATATTCATGAACTTACTTATTCAACAAACATTCAAGTTCAATTATCCACATCATTTCATAAAATGAACAGGTCAATAAGAGAGTATTTCTATTGGACATGTACATATTAATAAGTAAAAATATATGTACAGGTGAATACAAAGACAGAAGATTCAACTCCAATTATTAGAAAAAAAAGCAAAACAAAATAAAAAAATCCAGTTACCTTAATTCTGCTCTGGGAGCCAGATACTCTCAGGATCCCTTCAGTGTCTAACCCTCTCTTTTCCAAACAGGACAGCAACTAGGAGAGAGTTGGAGTAAATGAGTGAAATAGAAGGTGACAGAGGCTTTGAAAATCCACCTAAGAAGATTCCAACTTGGGAGATGGATTTTATATATAAGCCAGTGTTTGAGAGGTCTGGGAATAATAGTATATTCAGATAGATGGCCAAAATCTGACTTGGAGCTACATACATATAACATCTGAAGCCAACTTACAGCTTGTAGAATCAATGGAACTTGTGTGTTGGGAACTACTTTCTGATCAGTCTCCAGCAAAGTGCTAAGAGGGACTCCAAAAAGTCGGTTCTCTGTAGAAAGAGAAGAAACAAAAAAATATTTCTTGTCTTTTAAAATATGATTTTCTTCCTTAGTTACTCCAGGAGCAACATGCATTGGGCCATCCATTCCAATAGAATTAAGAGATGAATTTTTAAAGAGAATGACTAATTTCCATAAAAGTTCTCCTCCAATGCCATTCTGAGACATGAACATTAAGTGCAGTCCTCAGGGTGATTGCAATAGAACATAAGTTCCTGCAGATCTTATTGAGTTGAAAGCATTCTGAGTATAGGACCAGAAACAGACTGTATGTCCATCATACAACAGTCACAGAGATTTAGGGATGGAAAGAAACTTAAGAGAGCAGAGTCCAACCCTTTTGTTTTTCAGATAAGGAAACTGGACCCAAGAAAGGGTAAATTGCCTAAGGTCACACAAGTAATAAGTTTATGAGGTAGGATATGAACCCAAGCCTCCCTGATGCGGCAGCATTGGATCTGCTAAGTTTAGAAATACTAATCTCCAAAGGTTGGCCACTGGAGCATGATTTCTTTGTTCAAAACAACTTATTAAACCATCTTCCAAGACATGGAGAGGATTCAATGTGTTTCAGTGGGAGTACTAACACCAGTGGGACCATAGGGTGCTTGAAATAACAAAAACTAAACCTCTGTCTTCTCCATATCTATCAAGAAAGCATATCAGTGGGGCAGCTAGGTGGCACAGTGGATAGAGCACCAGCCCTGGAGTCAGGAGTACCTGAGTTCAAATCCGGCCTCAGACACTTAATAATCACCTAGCTGTGGGGTCTTGGCAAGCCACCTAATCCCATTTGCCTTGCAAAAAAAAAAGAAAGCATATCAGGAAGGCAAAGATTACTGAGAAGGTCTGAGGGTTCAAGGGAAATTTGTATGTGCCAAAGATGCAACATATACTTGTGGGTAAATATATATGCAAAAATTTTGATGCAAACCTACAAATGAAGGGGAGGGAGACTTGGGATTGGGGAAAGTTGGGCTCTATTACTGGCCACAAGACACTAGAAGATAGATACATAGAACCTGGAGCCTGTTGATACTGGAGTCAGGAAGATTTGAGTTCAAATTCAGCCTCAGATTAACTACTAGCTGTGTGATCCTGGGCAAATCAACCTGCTTCAGTTTCCTCATCTGTAAAATGCAGATGATAACTGGATAACAAGGATTAAATGATATAATATTTGTAAAATGCCTCACATATTGTTTTGTCACATAAAACATGCTTAATAAATATTTGTCTCCTTCCTTTGATGATCAGACTCATCCATGAATCTGGGGCCCTTTGTTCTCAGTAACTATGGGCCAGTATTCTTAGAAAGAAAGCCTGTTGCATATCTAACTCCTTTTTTTTAAGGTGTTTTTGCAAGGCAACACAATGAAACACATTGAATCCTCTCCATGTCTTGGAAGATGGTTTAATAAGTTGTTTTGAACAAAGAAATCATGCTCCAGTGGCCAACCTTTGGAGATTAGTATTTCTAAACTTAGCAGATCCAATGCTGCAGCATCAGGGAGGCTTGGGTTCATATCCTACCTCATAAACTTATTACTTGTGGCTTGCCCAAGGCCACACAGCTAGGTGATTAAGTGTCTGAGACCAGATTTGAACCCAGGTACTCCTGACTCCAGGGCCGGTGCTTTATCTACTGCATCACCTAGCTGCCCTATCTAGCTCCTTTGCAAAGGTTATGATTTCTCAATTCTAACCCAAAATTTGAAAAAATTCAGGCCAATATAAGTTTGTTTTCAATCAAACCTTATTTCAGTTAAAGGTAGTTCACCTGTTGCCTTCCATTTTCCTGCCTTGCTCCTTCTCAGGTCCAGTCCCAAAATGTCACAGAGGGCTGTCAGCTCAATCAGGGCCAGAGTAGGAATCTTCTTCATATCTTGTGGTGATAAGTCTCCAATTCTTGTCACTCCAAGTCTTCCTTTGGGAATTCTAAACATCTAGTGACAAAGAAGAAAATTCCCAATGTTCAAACCTTTTAGTAAAGATTAAGGTGTCTGAAATTATAGATAATTCCAGTAAATTCAGTCATTTTCAGGTAACAGATGAATATTACTTGTAAAGATCACTAGTCTAAGAATCATAATGTCTATATTCTAGTCTTGGGTCTGATAGTAACATTTTGTATAACATTGAACTGACAACTCTCTCTTCTCTGGGCCTCAGTGTTGTTATTTGTATAATGAGAGCTTTGGCCTAGAATCTTGAAGGAATCTTAGAGATGATCTAAAGGTCTTACCTCATCTCCAAGGTTCCTTTTGGCACTGATAGTGTTATGCACCTATAATAATAGATGGTTACTAAGAACTTGCCCTTTGAAACACTCTCTTCAAATGCAAACTTAAGCCCCTCTGCCTCTCTTATCCCCGCCCTTCTTAAATGACCACAATTACAATGAATTTTGTTTCATAACATTATATATAGATGTCTTATTTCATATATGAAACTGCAGGTTCTTTGAAGGCATGTACTCAGGTATAATTCATCTATATATCCTCTATAGAATCTTACTTATTTTAAGTCTCCAGAAAATGTTTATGAAATTGAATTCAATAGCATATCTTCAACAATGCCTCAAAATTCAATTGCCCAAAGTAGTTAATGTATCCAATCATCCAAGTATATTTCCAATCCCTTACCGGCAGTGAGCCCTTGCTCTTTATCCATTTGGTTTCTGAGGGTAATGTTCCTTTTTGCAGAAGTGCTGCTTGCTCTGAATATGCAGAATCAGTGCTGAATATTTCCTCCTTCCCAGAACTGGGAACTGGGCAAGAATATGCCACACATCCTGGATAATCTGCCACTGCCAAGGGAAAAAAAACAGATCCAAAACAGACCTCTTCAACAGAAGTCACAGGGCAGATGTCCTATAAATGTTAATGACCTCAGTTCTGAGGGGAATAGCTGCTCAGGGATTTACTACAAATTGACTTCCCCCTCCCTGGACCCCATACTGATAAACCAAGCTCTTGGATTTCATAATCAAAGGTATCTTGCCTGTAAAATAGCTATAGATATTTCATTCAAGTTTTTCCTGTTTCTACTTTCTTATCCTTCCAATCTGTCCTTCATAACCATAATATTCTTCTAGCATAGATCTAGTGATGTCATTTAACTGTTAAAGAATTTTCAATGATTCCCTGTTGCCTTCAGAGAAAGACACATCCATTTCTTACTTCAAGTTTCTTCTACTTTAGTGCTACTCTACCTTTCCTGTCTTGTCTTAACATATATTCTATAACCAAATCCAATTGGACATCTTTAAGGTTGCAGAGTAGCCACTTATTCTCAGTTTCCTAGTTTTAGCCTATTCGAAATCCCCCTTCTGACCTATCCCTCTACCCACCCTCACCCCTTTGTCTGCTGAATTCCTTCCCATTCTTTTCTAATTCAAATTCCACCTCTTCCAAGAAGTCTTCCCAGACTTTAGTACATTGTTGGTGGAGCTGTGAACTCATCCAACCCTTCTGGAGAGAAATTTGGAATTATGCCAATTAGGGCAGCAAAAATGTGCATACCCTTTGATCCAGCAATACCACTACTGGGTCTATAACCTGAAGAGATGATGAAAAAAGGGTAAAAACATCACTTGTACAAAAATATTCATAGCAGCCTTGTTTGTGGTGGCAAAGAATTGGAAATCAAGTAACTGTCCTTCAACTGGGGAATGGCTTAACAAACTGTGTTATATGTATGTCATGGAACACTATTGTTCTATTAGAAACCAGGAGGGATGGGAATTCAGGGAAGCCTAGAGAGATTTGCATGAACTGATGCTGAGCGAGATGAGCAGAATCAGAAAAACACTGTACACCCTAACAGCAACATGGGGGAGATGGTAAACCTTGATGGACTCGTTCATTCCATCAGTGCAACAATCAGGGACAATTTGGGGCTGTCTGCGATGGAGAATTCCATCTGTTTCCAGAGAAAGAACTGTGGAGTTTGAACAAAGACCAAGGACTATTACCTTTAATTTAGAGGAAAAAACTGATATCTTATTGTCTGATCTTGCTATCTCTTATACTTTATATTTCTTCCTTAAGGATATGATTTGTCTCGCATCACATTCAATTTAGATCAATGTATACCATGGAAACAATGTAAAGACTGGCAAATTGCCTTCTGTGGAGGGTGGGAGGAGGGAAGTAAGATTAGGGGGAAAACTGTAAAACTCAAAATAAATAAAATCTTTAATAATAAAAAAAGAAGTCTTCCCTGATCCTCCTGGTTGGCGATAGCCTTTTCCCCTCAGATGTCTATAGCACTTTATTTGCATCTTCCTAATAAACTCATCATGTAATATTGTATATTATAGTGTTACTAGCATATTTCTCAGTATTTCTCATATTTCACAGGCGCCAGGACATTTAAACTTTGTATCTTTCTCAAGACCTAACCCAGGGCTCTGATCACAGTACACACTAAATAAATTATTTGTTGAATTGTATCTTAGAAATCTTGTAAGCATAATGTGCATTTTCTTTTTCTATTATGGAAGATCCCAAAGTCCACCAGAATTTCCAATACCTTTGACTGGAATTTCTCAAGTTCTCCAAAACATGGAAAAGAAAACATTTTATCTGGGTCATGTTAATGCCAGGTCTTGGGCACACAATTCTATGTAGATAAAAGATTCACCACCCTTAAGGTTCTATCCTCACATTCCAAACTCTCAAGTAGCCTGGTTTACCAAGAAATTTGAACTCCATTGGTCCTGCTTAAGGTCATTTCTACATTGATATCAGGGCCCAGAAGTCTACCAGTCACTCCTTGATGATTTTCAAAAACAATTTCCAAAGACAGCAAGGTCCCGGTCAGCTCTTGATAGCTTAGGAGGCAGAGGCAGGGAGCCCAGAAGAAGGAATGAGCAGGAAAGAGGGAGGAGGAAGAAAAGGAAAAATTAATTTTTAAAGTTTTAACATGAGGACATTGGTAGTAAAAGGTTTCTTTTGGTTGATAAACATCTTCCAGAGACTGATATTGGTCCAAAGACCAGTAGCTAGAAAATATTGTTATAGAAAATGTCCTTGAAGAGGAACCTAGACCAATTTTTAGATTTCCAAAAAAAATAGCCAAAAAGATTTCTTACCTGGTGGGGATTCTGCAGGTCTGGATTTGAGCTGTGTCCATTTCCCTTCAGCATCTACTCTCTCTGCTAAAACCTCCTGCATTAGAATGTTGCAAATTACACTCATTAATAAGCAATTATTAAGCACCAATTCTATGTCAAATACCAGTGACATAATGACAGAAATGATATAGTCCCTTTCCTCAAAAAGCTTACAGATTATAGGAGAAAATCACACGTAAAATAGAGTATACAAAATGGATATCTACTACAGATTCAAAGTAAATGCAAGTTAAATTTGAGTGGGGGGAGAGTAATAGCCAGAGGGAATCAGGATAGGCATCACACAGGAAAGGCATGAAGCAAACTTTGAAGGAAGCTAGAGATTCTAAAAGCAAGAAGAAGTAAAGAGGGAGTAAATTGCGGGCACTGGTGAGAGATGGAAGGGGGACAGCCTATGTAAAGAAAGAGGAATGGGTAATGGAATGACATTATATCTAGCATTTAAGGTCATCTTATTTAACTCTCACCATGATTCTCTAAAGTAAGGAATAGTCTTATTTTGCAGAAAAGAAAACTGAGACAGAAGTTTCAGAAGGCTAATTTGACTGGACTGTAGTATATATGTAGGAAAGTACAATTATCCCTTCCACATCTCAGGGGTTAGGGCTGCAGCACCCAATGATCTGTAAAATTCAAAAAAAATTTTGACCCTCCCTTCAAATCAAAGATGAGAGCTGAATAATTACAGTATTAAAATATGTTGGTATTAGATAATATCATATATATATATATATATATATATATATATATATATATATATGTTGTACATTTCTAAACTTTATCTGTGTTATCTGCTGGTCTTTATGTGTCATCTACAGCTTATGCAAATTTTTCCCCCAAAATTCTATTTAACATTTTATCAAATGATATATTAAAAATGCAAGGGGAAAAATTATGACATAGAAGCCATAACTCTAATGTATAATAAACCTGGAGGTAGGCTAAAATCAGGTTGTAAAAGGCTAGAAATACCAAACAAAGAGAGAAGTTGATACTTGCTCCTAGAAGCTATAGGAAGCAAATGGATTTTTTTTGAGAGCAAGTAATAGGGGAATGATATGGTCACATCTGTACTATAGGCATCTAATATCTGATGTACAGAGTTCTTGTTCTAGAAGCCCCGAAACTACAACTACTGTGATTCATTCCTAAGATGTGGTTTGTACTACATATGACTTCTTTTTAAATGTATAAAAGAATAGGTTAGGTTTTCCTCTTAGAATTGTGTTCCTGCAAATAACATCCTTTCTCTGGGGAATGAAAAATGAATGGCTATCACTTACCAGAGAATAAAGATGCATAGTCATATATAGAGACAGATGTTAAAATTCTAGACTTTTCCCTTTCTTTGTCAGAAACATTTGTGGATTGAAGTTTATTTCCCCTTCTCAAGTAAAATAAGAGTTATATTCTTATGTGAAGAATTCCAAAGGGAAAAGATATAAGCATTTCCAACAGAGGGCCTCTGATCATCACTTGAGAGTCAATAGTCCAAGCAACTGATGAGGTAATTTAGAAGCAAAACTTGCTGGGGAGAATCATGCCTATCTTATACTATCATATATAGCTATATAATTTTAATTGCTTCTCACTTTCTGATGTTTTTTCCCCTTAAACTAATCTCTTGATCTTCCTTTCACAACTTTATAGATAAGTGTGCAAATGGACCCATAAAACCTGGGTTCTTGGTAAAATCCTTCACTTCCCTCTGCTGGCTAATCTTGAATCAAATGGGAAATATTCTGATTTCATAATCTCATCTCCACAATCAATTATCTTAATCAAAGAATTCAAAGAGTAGTTGAGGACATAGAGGACACAGAGATATCAGATAATACCTGGCTCACCACCTAACCCAACTCAGAAATGAAAATTTTCCATTATAGAAAGTACAGAAATGGAAAACTGGAAGCCACCACACTACCACTACCCCAATCTAGGCACAGATTTAGGAGACAGCAGCATTCTTCTCCCATCACCAACCCTCTTGAGGTCTTAGCTCTACAGAATAGTTTTTAATATATATTAAATATATTATTTATATAAATATTTATATATATTATATTTATCGTATAAATATATAATATATTAAATAAATATTATTTGGATATCAGATTGGCTTGTTATTTTAGGGGACAGAAAAGGAAGAGAGCAAAATTTGGAACTCAAAGTCTTGTAAAAAACAAATGTTGAGGGGCAGTTAGGTGGCACAGTGGATAAGGCACCTGACCTGGAGTCAGGAGGACCTGAGTTCAAATCTGACCTCAGACACTTGATAATTACCTAGCTGTGTGACCTTGGGCAAGTCACTTAACCCCATTGCCTTAAATAAATAAAATATATTTAAAAAAGAAAGAAAACTACATGTAATTGAAAAAAATAAAAGGCAATTCACCAAAAAAAATCTAACTTGGATCCATAAATCTTATATATGATGTTAACCATATAATCCTTCAAAGAGATATTTCTGCTCCAAATATAGACACATAAATGGATAAGAAATGCTGATCATATTTCCATGTCAAACATAATATGTCACTTGGTTTCACTTAAGTATTTTTTTGTTTGTTTTCTGTTGCATAGAAGGCTGCCTTGAAGGCCTAGGGGCAGTGGTGGTGGTGGGTGAATAGGAGACAACAAGGGGATTCAATTCAAAATGACTATAATATAAAAATAAAGCTCTTCAATAAAATTTTACTAAAATTTTATGCAATGGGGTTAAGTGACTTGCCAAAGGTCACAGGTAATTATTAAGTGTCAGAGGCCAGGATTTAAACTCAGGTCCTCCTGACTCCAGGGCCAGTGCTCTATAAAACTTTAAAGGAATAAATGAAATGAGAGTCAGTCTGCTAATTATAGCTATCATTCACATAGTATTTTAAGGATTGCAAATTGCATTTTTGTACATTTATCATCTTTGAGTTTCACACTGAGGATAATATTCTGAGGCAGCTGAGTGACGCAATATTTAGAGCACAGGATCTAAATATTAGGTCAGGAAGACCTAAGTTTGCTTCCAGTCTCAGATACTTAATGACTGGGTGACCCTGGGAAGTTAGGAAGACTTTGATGAGTTCAGTTTGGTATCCATAGATGTCTCTGATATCCCATAGATTTTGAAGGATCATTGGGATATTCAGCTGGAGACGCCATGTAGACAAGTAGAACTGGGGGATGAAGCATTAATCATGGAAGCATTCAAGGCTGCTAGGAGTGAGTACTGAAAGTCATTTTTATAGATGCAGTAACTAGAATCCTAGGGAGCAGTGGGTGAATTTTCCTTAGAAAAGAGGAGGATTGCTTCTTCCACTGAAGCAGGACAATCAAGCGGATTGTTTTTGCCATATAAAGGAGAGAGTTTAGAGGAACTCCTACTTGATGTCCCTGATCTTCTCAATGAACTAGGAGAAGAGTGAAAGGGACAAGAATGGGGTTGAGGAGAGCAGGGAAACGAATGACTATAATATCACAAAAAATTTGGGAAAGTTTTTATTCTTGTATCTTTAATGTGGACCTAGTAACCATAATCTTTTTTAAACATACAGCCAAATAAAAGTGTTTCTCAAGTCAAAAAATATAGGCATGCCTCACTGAGGAATTGCTCTATTACTGAACAGTCGACTACTGTTCATTTTTCTAATCTCTTCCCTCCCCCACCCCTAGCAAGTTAGGATGCTTCAAAAGCCTTTCTCTGGACCAAGGATGTAGTCTTGGAGTTGAAAGACTTGACAGTTACATGCTAGTTGTGTGACCTTAGGCAGGTCATTTGCCCTCTCTGAGGACATCAGTTCCCTCATCTACAAATGGGGATAAGATTATACTTCCAATCTCAGAGGTATTGTAAGGAACATACTTTATAAAGCTTTAAGCACTCTAAAATTTGAGTTACTATTATTTTTATTCTCTAAAATAGTGATAAAAAAAGATTCTGAATGATATTTTATTAATTAAACCCAGAAAAATTGCTAAAAGTCTGGCATGGATTCAGAGAAGCTAATTAATACCATCATGGTACAATGAACAGATTAATGATTTCAGCAAAGAGCATATAGGTTTGAATCTCAGTTATTGCTACTTATTTCCTCTGTGATCATAGAAGAACAAGTCACTTAAAACTCCCTGGATTTCAGTATCCTTCTTTGTAAAATGAAAGGGTTAGACTTGATGGGTTCTAATGACTTTTTTAATTCTAAATGTGTGACCCTAAAATCATGTTAGATAAACTCTTTGAGGTCAGGGACAAGGATTTTGACCTTTGTCACAGGATAAGAGGCATAGCCACCACTGAAGTCATTCTAGTCCAATCCCCTCATTTTTTTTAGGTTTTTTTGCAAGGCAATGGGGGTTAAGTGGGTTTCTTACAGCTAGGTAATTATTAAATGTCTGAGGCCAGATTTGAACTCAGGTACTCCTGACTCCAGGGCCAGTGCTCTATCCACTGGGCCACCTAACCGCCCCTAATTCCCTTATTTTAAAGAAGGAAAAACTGAATTCTAGAGAATTTAAATGACTTGACTAAGGTAGTTTTTGTTGTTTGGTCATTTCAGTCATGTCTGACTCTTCAAAATCCCATTTTTGGCAAAGATATTAGACTGGTTTGCCATTTCCTTCTCCAGCTCATTTTTACAAATGAGGAAAATGAGGCAAACAGGGTTGTGACTTTTTCAGGATCACACAGCAAGTAGGTATTTGAGCCTAGATTTGAACTTTGGAAAATGAGTCTTCCTGATTCCAAGTCCTCTAGGGATCTATCCACTGTGCCTCTCTGCTGCCCAATGTCCAATGTAGTATGGATAGTTTAGAGAAAAGTTTTATACCAAGATCCTCTGACTCCATATGCAACCACCCTTTCCATGACACCACAGTAATCCTAGCAATTAGTTTTAATGCATATTAGGTGCTTAATGAATGGTTACTAAATGGCACCAATTTTGCCTCAGAGATTTGATGTCCCTTCTCTTACTCAGGCAAAAAATATCACCTGTTCAGTTGAAAATCTAATCTCCTATTATATGGCCTTCTTTTGCATGTAGGAGTTTAATGTTTGTCCTTCATTTTCGAAGATCACAGCATCAGGGATGTGATGCTATGACAAGAACATTTAACTGGAATTTGAGTAAGGGATACTGTACTAGGTCACCAGTCTCACTTTCTCCTCCAGAGCCATCTAGGTCCAACGGCCAGATATGAATCAACTGGAGATAGCCCTGGATGTAAGGTAATCAGGGTTAAGTGACTTGCCCAAGGTTACACAGTTATTAAAGAGTCAAATGTCTGAGTCCAGATTCAAACTCCTATCCTCCTGACTCCAATGTCAGTGCTGTTCACTGTGCAAGAGTGTCAAGGATTAATTTTGTTTGTGAAAAATTGATTATTTAAGAGAAAATTACTTCTACTGTCAGTAGAAGTACTAGGAATGAGGCAAAAGGGGAAAGGGAATGAAGAGAGGACCAAAGTGCAGAAAAGACAAGATTTAACTGACCCCGGAATCAAAGGTGCCAAAGATGTCTCTGACGTCCCTCACTGGTGGCTTGTTTTTCTTACGGATTGAGCGCGTGTATGTGTCTAGTCTCCGTTGTACAGCAGCGGCTTGGGTCTTTGTGAGTGTAGACAGGAGTACTCTGTTATCACTGTCTGGAGTAGAGGCCCCAATAAGGTCAGCCAAGCCTGTGTCCTGAAGCCACTGAGCTTCTGCCTCACCCTCTGTCAACACATGGAAAGTATTTTATACAGTAAACATATTATCATGATTCCAAAGGCAAGGGAGATAGTTAGACAGGGTCATGCTGATACAGATAATACCAGACAAACAGATAGAAATTTATGATAATGAGTTCCCTGTCAGTCATGGTATTTGGGCTCACACTAAATACCCACTTGTTAGGGATGTTGGGTAGAAGGGATAGTTAGCTTGAGAGGGTGCCAAGTTAGATGGCATTTGAAGCCCCATCTAAGGACTACATATAATGAATGTTTAGTATTAACCAATGACCTCCTATATATTCCAAATATATAACACAGGGTTCACATGCCTTAGTTTCTTACAATATAGAATGAGGGGGCTGGATTAGCATTTCAGAAATATTTAACACTCGGCAAATATTTTACTACTGATGTACAGATGAGCTCAGTAATGAGTGGACTAGTAAAAGTTATGCTTTATTTCAAGCACAAAGCTTCCCAAATTATAAGGACCTGATAGATGACCTTAAGAGGTCATTGTCCCTTGACTAAAGGTAAATGAATGTCTAAATAATCCAGGTCAAAAATGCCTTTCCTTTTCCTTCAGAGTCATCACAACCATCCTTAGTCTTTCCTTCAAGGATTTTATCCTCATGCTGACCAAGAAGTTTTCCTTTTGTGTCTGATCATCATCCTTATACTCTAGTTTAAACTCATTTACATTTTATTTAATATTCTCTAAAAATAGAACAGTTAATGCTACACCAAGCAAACAAGCAAAAAATTACTCATAGAAGTAAGTAAAATAATAGCAAAACTAATAGAGGTGAGTCAGAGAATAGAACAAGTAATCCAATTCTCAAATTATATTATAAAGCTATAATCATTAAAACTATTTCAGACTGGTTAAAAAAAATGGAAGAGTATTTCAATGCAAACAACAAGATAAGAAAGGCTGAGAAGCAAACAAACATGGGGGGGCACAGCGTTTTACAGATCCAAGAACAAACTACTGGAAGAGTCTTTATTAAAGTTCTGAGAAACCTGGAAAGCAGTAAGGCAGAAAAATAGTTTTAAACCAGCATCCTGATATAAGTGACCTAAATATTAAAATCATGTTAGAGAAAAAACAGACAATTTCAATTTTAAAGCTTTTGGGCAAATAAAATCATTGGAGCCAAACTAAGAAAAATTTTTGAAAAAAATCATATCAAATATTTTTAATAAACATAACTTACATAGGAAATTGACATAAATTTACAAAACTGTAGGTTTTATTTTATTTATTTTACTTTTGGGGGGTGTTTTTTTTGCAAGGTGATAGGGTTAAGTGACTTGCCCAAGGTCACACAGCTAAGTAATTATAAGTGTCTGAGGCCAGATTTGAGTTCAGGTCCTCCTGACTCCAGGGCCATATTCTATCCACTGTGAAACTTAGGTGCCTTCAAAACTTTTATTTTAAAGCAAAAGTTCAGCAATCAAAGAACATGAAGAATTTTCAAAAGACAAAATATACTCCATCAAAAAACATTTAAAAAAAAGTTCAAAATGCTGAAAATCTCTAAAGGAAATGCAAATCAAAATAGCTTCTCAACAAATTAGCAAGGATGATAAAAGATGCAAATAATCAATAATTTGAATTGAATGTTAGAAGGGCTGTGTACCTTTTAACAAAGGTACACTAATTTAGTTTGGAACAATGTAAGCAGAGTTACTAAGTTATTTATTGCCTATGTGTCAAAAAAAGTACTGATATGTAATCCCAAGAAAGTCAATGACTGAAAAAAAGGTTATATGTGTGTGTATACATATATACATGTTCATTAGCAATATTTTTCTGTAATACTAAAAGTAGATACCCATTGGTTAGGTAAAGGCTAAACAAATCATTCTAAATTAATGTAATGGAATATACTTTGTTTTGAGGAGCACCAATTATGAGGAATTCAAAGAAACATGAGAAGGTTTACATGAATTGATACGAGGAAAGGACCGGGAGATGATGAGTATAATAATACATTGTAAGGCAATGCATAAAAGAGAAAATAGCACAGAATAAATGCAAAAATCCACTTTGGCTCCAGATTTTAGAAATTGGAATGTGCCTCCTTTTTCTTAATAGAGAAGTGGTGGGCTATGGCTTCGGAATGTTTTATACTTCAGGCAAATGTGCTGTGTTAGAAGGTTTTGTTTAACTGTTTTTCATTGTTGTTTTAAGTGAGGGGATTACCAGGGGAAAGGAAGAATCATTAGAAGTGATTAAATTATTTAAAAATATATAGTACTAAAATATTTTTAAAAAGGAAATTCACTAGAATATCAAAACAAATATGGTAGCAAAAATGACATAAATAGACTAATATTCTTTTCAAATTTGCCAGCATAGAATTAATTCAAGAAACACCAGCCAGAACTTTGGCATCATTGAACTTTGCCCCAAGTGAAGTCCCCAAGGCTCTCTGAGAGCAGACAAGGAGGTATGAGTATGTACTAAGACTGGAGGTCACAGGATCATAAGCTATAGAACAAGAAAGGACTTAAGGGATCATTCTGTCCAACTGCCACATTCCATATATACAGAAACTGAGGTTCAGAAAGGGAAGGAATTTGCCAAAGGTCACATAGTGAGTATCACAGCTGGGGCTTGAATCCATCCAATCCTCTGATGCCAAATCCAGTACTCTTTTTACTCTATCATGTAGCCTCCCCTACATGTATTACAGATGTTTGTTAAAGCAAACTAAATTCCCTCCTCCACCCCAATATTTCAGATTCTTTTCTTCTGACCCTTCGCTTGTCAATCTTTTATCATTTTTATGAAATAAGCATTATGAAACAATGCTAATGGGTGTGTGTCAAGGGAAATTTGCCAGGCATTCGAAGGATCCATGCACCAAAAGTAGAAACTGATGCTATTTTGTTAAAAGTTTCAAACCAGAGTCTCCACTGACATGCTCTGGTGACTCACATGGGCATGTGAACCTGGAGATCTTTAAGATGATCTTAGCCAAGGTAAGAACTGCCAGATCCTACCAAACTGGAAAAGCTTTGAATAAAGCCGTGGTCAAAAAAAAAGAAGTTCATCATCACAAAAATGATCACTATGGTAACTAGGTACATAGAGCTCCAGTCCTGGAATCGGGAAGACCTGAGTTCAAATCCAGCCTCATACATTTGATACTAGTTGAGTGACTTTGGGCAAGTCACTTAACCCCACTGCCAAGAAGGAAGGAAGGGAGGGAGGGAGAGAAAGATGGCCACTAAGGAAATACAAATTAATCAGAAAGAAAGACAGCCAGGCTGGAGTGGGGATGGAAGGAGGGGAATCTGGAGAGTTAGGAAAGAAACATCAAAAGAAAATGAAGATGTGGTTGACTTGGACACTCTCCTTGAAATGGAAGTTCAGGAAGAACTGATGAAACAGAGAGAGACAAACTACAGGAGCAGGGCAAATATCCAGGGTAAGAAGGCTGGGTCATATTGAGTTTTCCAAATTAGGAGGCTACAAAGGTAGAGTGAACTTCCAGGGTAAGAGGAAAGAAAGGAAGGGAGGGAGAAAAAGAGAAAGAAAACAAAGGAACAAAGAGAAGGAAAGGGATGAGAAAAGAAGAAAAATTAACAAAAAAGGGAAAGGAGAAGAAAGAAAAGGAGAAATTTCTCATTGCTCTGTGGCTCTTTGTCTTTTTCTCTGTTTACAATTACACACCCCCTTATTACTTACAGGCAAGGGTAGGGGTTCTGATAGTAAAGTCAAGTTAAGGGGTCTCCAACTGAGCCCATCAAGTTCTAGGACTCTGAAATCACTGTCCATGTTCTATGGACAGCTCAGCTTCTTATACAAAATAATCACAAATTTTCAAAATATAATTGGATTTGGTCTGAATGTTTTGCACATAATTTAATTAGAGATTCTGCTGGCCTATAATGAAGCTTAACCTAGAAAAATCATCCCTATTCTCAGTAAATTAACTTTCCCCAACTGATGTCAGAGACTGCCTGTGATGACCCACTTTTATCACAAACAGAACTTTCAGATAAACTGAAGAGCTGATCTTTTACAGCTACCATTTCCATTTATAAACTGCAAAGCACTATATAAATGTTTATCACTATCATTTTCTACCTAAAACTTCATCTGTCCAAATGTAAAACTCATTTCAGCCCAAAATGGCCAATTTCTTCTCAATAAACAGTTTTTTTATACATTAGAAGATCCATTGTAACATATAAAAATAGCAAATTAAAATGGGGAAATATTCCATCTAATTGGCCCTATTTAGGGAGAGATTGTTCTGTGATAGAGGCCTCAACTATCTGAGCTCAATTAACTAAAAGATCATTTGTCCCTTCATGGACTCCCTATGTTATGGATAAAATTTCCTCCTACCCACACACTTAGGAGCCATTTCAAAACCTGGCAAATTGGAGCCCATGGGATTTTCCCAGAAACTCCCAACATTAAAAGGCATATTGATCACTAAAGAACAAAGGATAAGGGGATACAGGCATGCCACCAATGTCCTCCACAATATACCCAGAGTGCAGTTGGTAACAGCTCTTCTATAGAATTACTGACATTTACATAGTAAATGCAAATCACTTTGTCTTCTGGTCTGCCAGTTTCACCCAGGAACGAGATCATTTAGATCCAGAGAAAGTCTAATGAGGCAAAAAAAATCTGGATGTGGAATTGGAAATCTTGTGTTCCAAGTCTAGCTATGTCACTTACTCCCTCTGTTATCTAAAACAAATTTATCTAAACCTCAGTTTTCTCATCTGTAAAAACAAAGGGATTGGAATAGATGGACTTTCAGGTTCCTTCCAGATTAAAATCTCTAATCCTATGATCCAACAGGTTTGGACTCTAGGTTACATAATAGTTCCCTTAATCAGCAAGCATTTCACCTACTATGTGCTTTGGGGTACTAGGTGCTGGGAATACAAAGCAAAATTTTTTTTAAGAACCTACCCTCGGGGCAGCTAGATGGCACAGTGGATAAAGCACACCGCCCTGGAGTCAGTAGTACCTGGGTTCAAATCAGGTCTCAAACACTTAATAATTACCTAGCTGTGTGGCCTTGGGCAAGCCACTTAACCCTGTTTGCCTTGCAAAAACCTAAAAAAAAAAAAAAAAAAAAAAAAAAAAGAACCTACCCTCAAGGAGCTCACATTCTAGTAGGGGGAAAAACTTCAAATACACAGAAAAGAACATCCAAATTACACACAACAAAATAAAAACTAATATTAAATAGGAGAAAGCACTAACAGGCAGGGGAAATCAGAAACAGTCTTATGTAGGAAGCGGCACGTGAGCTGAGCTTTGAAAGAAACTAGGGATTCTAAGAGGCAAGAATGCATTCCAGGCAGTAGGGAGAGCTTGGGCAGAAGAATGAAGACAGGAGACAGAGGCTCTGTATAGGTAACAACAAGAAGGAAAGTTTGGCTGAAACAATTATGTAAAGGGGAGTAATATGTAATAAGCCTGGATGGGAGCTGGGGAGAGGGGTGTTGGAAGCAGATTGTAAAGCATTTTGTAATGGAGAATACCCCCTTATCTGTTTTGTCTGGAGCCCTTCCTATGGAGGTGGGCATGCCCCTGGTCCCTTCCAGTGGCCCCCACCTATGAACTGTTTCTGATAAACATTTTTGCTCTGGCAGTTTGCTAAAGCCCAAGTGTAAACAGAAACTTGTGGTTGGTGTCCTGGTCACTGGAATAGGGAAGTTGGGGGAGGGGGTGTGAACCAAACCCAACAGGACTAGCCACTGAGCAGGAAAAGCTGCCTAGTCTAATAGACTTTAAAGGGAGAAACAGCTTTATTGATCGTTCTTTCTTCCCATTTGGCAAACATGTTAGTACAATTAAGTCTTCCCTCAAATTTCCAGCAACACCTTTGAAGTTATGGAAGCTCCATGCACATGACAGTGAATATCTGATGGCCCAGATAAACCTGAGACTGGACCTCAAGTCTTTAGCTCTCTCTTTTTTGTGTTTCTTTCTCTGAGCACCAGTGAACAAACAGCAATCCTTAGATGGGTGGTTTCAGCCTTGATAACAACTTTGTGGGTTCAATAGGTCAGGAGTTGTCCTATTCACAAGAATATGATGGGAGAGATGCTTTAATGTTACATTCTCTAATTGTCAACAAACATTTTGTGTTTTAAACATTTTCTATGTTTTAAACATGTCCTTTGTGTTTTAAACATTTCTTCTTTAATGGAAGAAAGAAAAAGTTATCCTATATCTTATCTTCTTTGTAAACAGCCCTGTTAATTCCTTTGGGGAATACCCTAGTCATGAATCATACCCAAGGGTTACAGAATGAGATATAATGATTCAAAGAGTATAAGAAAAGCTTGATTTCCCTCTCTTTTGACTTAGTCTCCTTCAGACTGAACCTAAGCTGAATGATCCTAGAGTTCAGAGAGCTATGGTGCAAGAGGATTCTCCCACCCTTAAAGAATGGATTTTATTGGGTTTTGATCAGTCAGAAGTATATATATATATATATATATATATATATATATATATATATATATATATATATATTATCCTAGAAGCTAGAGGGAGTCACTGAATCTTTTTAAGTGAAATAAGAAGACTGATACTGAATCTTTTTTTAATTGATCTTATTTGTAATTTTTTTTTGTCCTGGAACTGCCTAAGTCATGATTCTTTGTTGTTAAATTTAATTCAGAAATTCAGCTGGTCTGTAATGAGTTATGTTTAGAAATCCAATTCTCCTGTTATTCACTCTTCTATTCTTGTGTCAAGGAAATCTGTTACTGTTAAAGGATACAAGTGGACATGAGGGATTCTAATCTAGCATCTTTATACCACCCAGCTATCCTTCATGAATCTTTTGTTTTATTACCCAAAGAAATCTGGTTTGCTGTGTCTGACCTCGCAGCTGGACTCAAACTACGAATATTTCTTAGTCACAGGAGGAAAAGAGTGGTGTTGTTGCTAGCCCTCATTCCCAATTTCCATTCAATTATATTTTCTTCCATTTATGATGCTAGTCTTCCTATTTTCTATACTCCCCAAAATTAAAAAAGATACTAGTCTCTCTAATTTGAGAGAAAAAGCTTACTGGGGAAGCTGAGTTTCTATTTATTGCTAAATTCTCATATACTAATAAATTGATCATACTCAGAATTTTGTACCCCAATCTATCTTAATTTTACTTGTTAATTAAACAAGGAAATAAATAATGTCCTAATATTCCTAGAAGTCTCAGATAATGGAAACTAAAAAGACTGTTGAGCTCCCTTTTGTTCTATTCTGCAAAGGTTTCCTCTAAAGCTGAAACTACCAAAAATATAGTCTATGTGTATTAGCCACAAATTTACTGAGGGAGGGGGCATGGGGGTGGAAGAAAAGACATACACAGGGGTGGCTAGGTGGTATAGTGGATAAAGCACTGGCCCTGGATTCAGGAGTACCTGGGCTCAAATCCGGTCTCAGAAACTTAATAATTACCTGGCTGTGTGGCCTTGGGCAAGCCACTTAACCCCATTTGCCTTGCAAAAACATTTAAAAAAAAAAAAAGACATGCACAATCACAAGTGTAGGAATAAAAAATTGAAAGAACAGCCCTGCTCATCATGGAAGTACACATCCCCATCTCACCACATGACTTTCTGCTGATTACAACCAACAAGATCTGGAAGGGAATATTTTGGCTAGTTTGTGTTTAGGAAGGGTGAGAAATAGGCAGTGAAGGTGAGTAGAAGGAAGACAGAAAGGCAAAAATGGCAGAAGAGAATCTATTCCTTTGGATCTGTGTACTGTTTGGGGACAATATGGGGAACAGATGATAAGACTATCCAGAGTTATTTGACATATTTAAAAAATTGGGCTAAACAGTATTGACAAATAGAGAAATTTTATAGGCAAGGACTTGTTATACCACATAAGTAAGAGTGCTATTTCTTATCAGGCTGGTTAATTGGAAGAATGCTACAGATACACTGGATCTTGATTTCAATAAAGTAGTTCTCAAGTCCACCATAATATATTTGCTAGGATGCTGGCTTTGGAGTTAAGAACAGAGTTTGAATCTCAGTCTTTTGAATTTTAAGCTTTCAGAGGAAAGGAAATGCTTATCTTTCTCTCTGTGTCTGTGTCTGTCTACGTCTGTCAGTCTGTCTCTCTCTCTCTCTGTCATACAATGTAATCATAATCTCATTGTTATTCATATCACCTCAGTGTGTGTGTGTCTATCTGACTTTTCATGACCTTGGTCACCCTTGGCAAAGAGACTGGCTTGTCATTTCCTTCTCCAGTTCATTTTACAGATGGACGAAAGTGAGGCAAACAAGATTAAGTGACTTGCCCCAAGTTACACAGCTAGTTAGTATCTGAGGTCGAATTTGAACTTGGATCTTCCTGACTCCAGGCCTGGAGCTCTGTCATCACCTCATTACTCCAATCAAAACCTGTCCTGGGCCAATGCACTCATTCTTTCTCATTTAATATTTCAAAATTAAATGTTTTCTCCATGGTATTCTTCCCATCACATCACCCTCCTTTACATTTTCTGGTTAGCAGCAGCCAAATTCCTTACCCTCTGGGATTGGGGTTTCAGTAACACTCCTCTCCTCCTGCTTCAGCTCATCACTTTGCTTCATGTTCTCTACCTCCATCCAAAAGTCATCCATTGAGAGACTCTCTATGGAGGGGAGCCAGGAGTTTGAATCCTCCAGGGGTTGACATTGGGAGGAACTCTTTGCTGGAAACTGGCTCATGCTGCATGAGAAAGGGGAATTTCTGTAAAGAAAAGTAAAAACCAGTTATTAAAAATGCAGTTTTGCAAGGGGAAAAAACATGTTCTGATTGCTGAGAAGATCAATCAAAAGAATACATTAAAGCAAACAGGACATTATTGTTCTGTTTTAAATTTTTTTGCTTAAGTTTAGCATTTAAAAAATTCTTAAAGATTCTGTTTTATTAGATCACAATAATAACCACCACATAAAAATTACTATGAAATTAGATAATATTTTCTTATTTAAGCCTCACAACAACCCTGAAGGTAAGGTACTTCAGTCTTTTTTTAAACAAATAAAGACAGTGAGGCTCAAACAAAGGAAGCAACTTGCCCAGATTTTGTCAGAGGCAAGATCTGACCCCAAATTCACATTCTCTTCTGCCTCTCCAACTCTGATCTCTCCAAATTAAATTTGGGGAGGGAAAAAACAAGATTGTAAGTGATATAATCCATTAGCCAGAATATTGCCTTCCATGGCTGTGAAAGTGGAAATAAAGGTTTGTTAGGAGGCACAATGGATAATGTTGGACTCGTCAGAAAGACCTCAGTTCAACTCTACCTTAGACTCTTAATAGTGTCTGTCTGTCTCTCTCTCTGTCTGACTGACCAGTGACCCTGGGCAAGTCAACTTAATCTTTTCAATTTCTTCATCTTTAAAATATGGTCTAAAAATAACCTAAGGACACAATAGATAGGATGTTGGAGCCAGAGTCAGGAGAACGGAAGTTCAAATCTGACCAGCTGTGTGACCTTGGGCAAACCACTTAACTTTGTTTGCCTCAATTCCTCCTCATCCGTCAAATGAGTTGGAGAAGTAAATAGCAATCAACTCTAATATCTTTTCCAAGAAAACCCCCAAATGGGTCAAAAAAAGAATCAGACACAACAGAAACTACTGAACAATCACAAATAATAATACTTATATCAACTACAATAAAGTACTATTTTAAAAGTCCAAGATCTGAGAAAAATCAAGATTGGGCCACAGTGTCAAATTAAACAATATCAAGAATTTTAATTTTTTAAAAAAATTTGTAACACCAATACTATCTGCCTCTTTTATGCCTCCCTTCCCTCCACTGCATCTTCTTATGACTGCCTTGTTACCCAGGACATTGCTCATGTTTATCGACTTTGCTGCTCAACTTAAAAGACTTTGGGATGAAGGAAAGGAAAGTTGAACATAGTGTGACACACACCCTAGATTTTGGGAATGTAGATTTCAAAACTTTCAGAGAAAGGGCAGGGAAGGTCCCACGAATTCAAATTATAGGGGCAGCTAGGTGGTGAAGTGGCTAAAGCACCGACCCTGGAGTCAGGAGTACCTGGGTTCAAATCCGGTCTCAGACACTTAATAATTACCTAGCTGTGTGGCCTTGGGCAAGCCACTTAACCCTATTTGCCTTGCAAAAACCTAAAAAAAAGAATTCAAATTCAAATTATATAGGGGAAGTTAGCACAAGAAAAATGAGAAGCTCTCAAGAATGAAAAGTGTGAAAACCCAAAGAGAAATAATTCCAAAGAGGAAGAAAAGGAGTAGATGAAACAAAGAGTATCTAGGTGCAATTAGGTAGTGTAGTGGATAGAGTGCTGGGCCTGGAGTCAAAATTCAACTTCCTGAGTTCAAATATGATCTCAGACACTAGCTTTGTGACCCTGAGCAAGTCACTTAATCCTATTTCCCTCCATTTCCTCATCTGTAAAATGAGCTGGAAAAAGAAATGGTAAATCACTCCACTATTTTTGCCAAGAAAATCCCAAATGGGTTCACAAAGATTCATACACAATAATAAAAGAAAGGGAGATCACTGGCCATTTAAAAGAAAATGTATAGAAGAAGGTCACAAGATAAGGGAATGGAAGATGAATACTTAAATATAATAAACATTTAAAGAATAGTGTCAGGAGCTCAAAAACTGTAACGGATCCAGATGCCATGGACAAACAGAAAGAACATTTTTAGTTGTGCTGTGGGAAAGGGGAGAGCAAGGATAGGACTACTCTGGGGAAAACTAGGATGACAGAGGAAAAGGAAAGTTTCTCAGTTCTCATTGTTTTTATTTCTTTGCCAAGATGCATAAACTTTGAACTGAAAAGGTGAGGACAGAAAAAAATAGTGATCAAAGATTTGGAACCCAAAATAAGCAAGGAAGGAGAGTATGAAAGATTCTAGCTGCCTTCAATGAATTCCAATCCCCAGGGCAAGATAAACTATATTCTAGAGATTCAAGTTGAGCTATTGACCATCACCTCTAACAGATCATCATAAACAGGAATAATTGTAAAATGGAACTGGAAAATGACAAATACTGTCCTGGTTTTCAAAAAAAGCGAAACTAAGTCAGCAAGTTTTAGATGGGTCAGTGAACTTGACTTCCTTGAATTCCTGGCATGATTTTGTATAACCTATAATTAGGGTATGTCTTGTGAACACCTAGAAAGAGAAACTCTGATTATTTCCAAAAACAAGTCATGCCAGACTAACCTCATTTCCTTTTTTGACAGGATTTTTAGACTGGTAGATCAGGATAATGCCATTGACATAGTTACCAAGATTTCAGTCAAGCATTCAACATGCTATGCTTGTGGACAAGATGGAGTGATATGGGTTAAACAACGGTATCCGAGGTAAATTCAGAAAATTTGGAACTAGATACAAAAAGCCATCATTAATATAAAAAAAGCTTGATATAATTAAGAGAGAGATATTTACTGGACTGCTTCAGGGAATCAGAGGTTTACCATTTTTCATCATTCATTTAGACAAAGACATAGATGGTATGTTTAGCAAAGTTTCTAATGACATAAAACTGGGAGGATATGGTAGATGATCAGGCCTCATGAGGTATTAAAAAGATTTTGACCCAATGGAACGAAAGACCATATCATAATACAAGATGGTGGAGGCATGGTGAAACACGATTCATATGGGAAAAGGTCTGGGTTTTTAAGAGATTTCTAGGACATATCAATTGACAATGTTACTTGGAAGCCAAAGGTGCTAACATATTCTCAGGCTACATTGAAAAGCATAATATCCACAACAAAGGAAAGCCGTAGTAAGAGGATTGATCCCATTAGGATAATTAAGGTAAGTTCTATTTATATCTTATTTCATATTCATTTCTGTTCCAAATTATCTTAATAAATTCTACTAATTTTTTTGTATTGGCAAGAAAAATCATTTTCCACCCCTCTCCAGATTGTTTCCTCCTCTCCCAAGATAAAAACCATAACTGACAACATATACATTGTTCTGTCCTAATAGTTCCTGTCTTCTCTGCCATAAGCAAAGAGATATGCTTCATTTTTTCACCTCTAAAACTTTCATCAAACTCTCAGATTTCAAGTTCTTTTTAGTGATTTTTCTTCATTTACATTGTTGTAACTGTTTTATGTTGTTCTTCTGGATCTGTTTCTCTCATAATGCATCAGTTTATACAAATAATGCCATATTTCTCTAAGGTTCTCATATCTGTCATTTGACTTCTGCATATTTGTCAGTGTTGCATTTTATAAAGGTCAAGCAGCATTTGGGGGCCAGGCACTAAAGAATAATGTTGAAGGGGCACAGTGGATGGAGCACCGGCCCTGGAGTCAGGAGTACCTGAGTTCAAATCCAGCCTCAGACACTTAAAAATTATCGAGCTGTGTGGCTGTGGGCAAGTCACTTAACCTCATTGCCTTGCAAAAACCTAAAAAAATGTTAAGTAAATGGAAACCATAATATTCAAGCCTTGGTTTAAGGAGCAGGTTTGGGATTGGGGCTGGATCTCCGATATCACTCCTGGTTGAGGAAGCTCCCTCTGTCAATGCAGCTCACCACCTCTACACCTTGTAGAGTTGTCTAGAAAAGATTGTCCAAGCTTTTTGATTAAATATATTTCTTAGTAAAAAATATTTGAGCCCTTATCTTAAACCATCCACACACTGCTTTAGCTGCTAGTACTTCTAATATTTAATTATAGCCAAGAAGATACACTACTAAAGAACTGTATCACATAAACAAGTTGGAGGAAAATACCTGGAATAAGTATTTGATCCTTCTATGGAGGATTTTTTTTTAAATAACAAATGAAAACGTAATAGAATGAGAAAATTTGGAATGGATTTATATAATCTACACTGCTGGGTGGAATATCCATACCAATCCATCAAAGCATGAAACATAAGTAATCATTTGTAAATTCTTGATAGCTGCCATTTTTGTCCTAAGTTCATAGACTAAATTTCACACCCCCTACTTTCTAATCATAAAACTGATCCACAATAACATATTTGACTTACCCAGGTATATGAAATAAATCTAGTTATTGCTGCAGCAGCAATGGAAACATCACAAGACTTGAAATCTCAAGACCTTAATTTGCATCCCAGCTCTGATGTTTATTAATGATGTGCCCTTAAACAGGTCACTTGAGATTAATTTTCTTCATCTGAGTCAGATTGGGAGCTACCACCCTGAGGAAGTACTGACCTGATTAGTGAATCAGCCAGGGCCAATACATATATACCCCCCTTTTATTTAGTGATACCATATTTAAATTCCATCCAACATTCTCCTTGGACCACCCCATTGTCCCTTCTGCCTCAAGCAGTGAACCAACACACTTCCTCCTCATCCCTAGGTACCTATAATGCCATTGCTCCTGGAAGGGGGGTGTCAATCAAGAAATGTTTTTTCATTCATTTAATGGTTAAAATGAGGGTAAAAATATTCTCCCCCTCAGGAGGAGGAACATTGTAGACTACAAAATACTATGGAAATGGGAGTTATTACAAGAGTCTTGGTCCAAGTAGATTTATTAATCAAAATATCACTACAATATTATTTCCATAACTGAGATTCCACTGGCTTTGTCATATTCCTGATGCAAAGTTATGTTTAAGTAAGTCTCAAGATGGTCTAGTCTATAAGACTAGAAGGATGTAAATACATGGATATAGATGAATGCAATACTACATATGCACCTGAAGAAAACAAGCATTTATAAAGCACTTGCTATGTGTCAGACATTATCTCATTTGGTCCCTATTTTGCAGTAGAGGAAACCAAGGTAGGCAGAGGTTAAGTGACTCACCCAAGGTCTTACAACTAGAAAGCGTCTGATGCTGGATTTGACTCCCAATCTGGTGCTCTACCATTCTGCCTAGCTGCCCAATTGCCTTGAGATTAGAATGTCTAACTGATATTATGAGTCATAGGTAATCAAACAGCCCCTCTTCAAATCCAGTGTGGTTCATATGTTTTGGCATTTCCATACTTATATCTCTGCCCTGGCCCTCTCCTGACGTAGGCGGTTTTCCTTTAATTCATCATGTCATGCCTAGAGAAGAATTAGCACACATGGAAATCAATGAACCAAGCACTGACACTGTGTGTCCTGGCCAAGTTGACTATTTTCTAACCATCAGAAGACCTAGCTGAGCTTCATTCAGGGGCTCTCTGAGCCATGGAGTCACACATCAGTGCTTTGCACATAGTAGGGACCCAAGAGATTTGCTTGTTGAGCTGAAGTGCATAACTTCTACAATATCCCTTTGAGAATGTGAAGCTCTTTGGCACTGGATTGAGCATGTGGGTGTGTGAGAGGAGGAAGCAAAAATACCTGGAGGGAGGGAGAAGGGAGGATCAGCAACAAATCATCCTTCCCATTCGGAAACCGTCCTTGTATTCCCAAGGAATAAATTCATAAGTTGGCTTTGGGTGTTTGTTCTTAGCCCTATCTCCTGGTTAATAATCAATCTTAAACTTTCCCTAGGAAACAACTCTTTTATAAAAACAAATTTAATAAGAAAGGATAAGACTATAAAAGATATATAACAAGACTCAATAAGAATAAGATTTCCAGGGCCAGCTAGGTGGTACAGTGGATAGAGTACCCACCCTGGAGTCAAGAGGACCTGAGTTCAAATCCCACCTCAGACACCTAATAATGGCCTTGCCCAGTGACCTTGGGCAAGTCACTCTTTACCCCATTGCCTTAAATAAATAAATTTTCAAAAAAAGAATAAGGGTTCCAGTTTATTTTCACATAGTAGAATCACAGAACCTTATGTTTTTCTCTTTTATACCGGAATCTAGCTGTACTTCTTTCTAGCCCAAGTTTAAAGTTAAAAGTCATGGGTACATTAAGCCCAGGACTATCCAATAAGTATTTCTTTTTTTTTTTTTTAGGTTTTTGCAAGGCAATGGAGTTAAATGGCTTGTCTAAGGCCACACAGCTAGGTAAGGGCCAGTGCTCTATCCACTGCGCCACCTAGCCACCCCACAGTAAGTATTTCTTAAAACATATCATATGCCAGATACTATATTTGATACTGGAAAAACAAATGCTAAATGAAAAGTAGCCCCCATCTCAAGTTCCTACTATCCTACATGGGGGTTTCTGCTTCCATCAGAGAGGAAGAACTCATCTCCTCCTAAAGCAGTCCATTTGACTTTCAGACAGTTTTGATTATTATGAAGTATAATTTTCCCTTCCCCTTTTTGTAAACATTAAACTGAAATTTGTCTTTTAGTTACTCCTATTCAAATTTGTCTCTTAGTCATTCCTATTTTCTGGGATGGAGCCAGTCAATCCCTCTTCTGGCTGAGAGTCCATCAAATACTAGGAGGCTGAAATCATATCCCTCGAAAACTGAATCTCTTCCTCAGGTAAAACATCTCCAGTTCCTTTAACTGATCCTACTAATCAAACATGGCTTTGAGTTTTCTCCCTATAAAGAACCCTGTTTCCCTTTCCCAGGCCCAATGCCAAGTCAAAAAAATGTGACTCTTTCCCATCATTTTCCTGTTGTGCGACCTTCCAGCCATCATCCTCATCTTCTCCTTTCCTCTCCCTCTGCAACACAACTTTGGAATCTATCCCTGAGATGCCTATCTCTGAGAGTTGACCTTATCCCAAAACAGACTTCCATGCCACCTACCAGTCATCTCCATGAACATATCCTCCCTCCATGTGTTTTCTTCCCCCAGATACTTTTTCCCTTTCCTTCTCCCCTTATCATATACATTATTCAAAGGACTGAAGGAATTAAGAGCTGGAAGGAATCTTAGAGATCATTTTTGTTCATCATCTCTCCCTATCCTTCACCCCACATCCTACTCCTTCACATACATAAACACATTTTCCTAATGAGGAAACAAGCAATAAATTGTAAGGATATTTTCCCCTTGCTTCAAATCTAAATTTTCCTCTTTAAACCTTCTATCCATTAATTTCTACTTCTGTTTTCTGGAGCCAAGCAGAACAATGTTTTCACATGGAAGAGAAGACTCTCCCTTCATAACCCATTCCAGAAACTCTTCTCTTTTCTAAGATAATGAACCCAGTTCCTTCAACCAATACTCCTATGTATGGCATGATCTTGAAGTGCTTTGACAACATGGTAATCTTTAAATGTATACTCTCCAATTTATTAAAGTCCATCCTAAAATGTATCACTGAGACCTGAATACAATGTACCAGATATTACCAGGCCAAGAGAATATTCAAACTGGTCCTAGTAACTGTCTTTCTTAATGCTGCCCAAGGTTACATTATACACAATAGTAGCAACATTGTTTGATAATAAACCATGATTTACTGACCTCTTCTCAGCCATGATTTACTGACCTCTTCTCAGCCATACAGAGATCAAAAACAATTCTCAAAGACTTGTGATAGAAAATGCCATTCACATCTAAGAAAGAACCATAACATCTGAATGCAGACCAAAACATACTATTTTTATTTTTTAAATTTATTTTTTCTTTGCAGTATTTTTCCCTTTTGTTCTGATTCTCCTTTTACAAATCCTAATATGGAAATATGTTTAATTTGGCTACACATGTATAACCTATATCAAGTTATTTGCTATCTTGGGGAGGGGAGAGGAAAGAGGAAGGGAGAAAAATTTGGAACCTAAAAGTCTTACAAAATTGATGTTGAAAACTACCTTTACAAGTAATTGGAAAAAAATACTATTAACCTAGGAGTAGAAGCAAAATCAACCTCAGAGAAAGGATAAATGGGAATGATTGTCTACAATTTTATATGTAAATTCAGTATAGGAGAAAAAGGGTAAGAATCAAGTTCTAAAAACATTAATAGAAATAATCACCTCAAAGAAGGGAGCCAAAGGAAGAGAGTGGGTTAAGTTATGTGGGGGAAAGAGAAGAAAAAACTCTATTTTGGACAACTAATTAGCTTCTAGGATTGTGAGTCTGATCCTACTGAGGTCTTTTGGTATTTGGGGTTTTATTGCAAACATCACTGATTTAAGTCTAAGAAGACAGATAATGTCCAGAGGGCAAAAGGGATTATTAGTCTTGAATTCATATCATATAAGGATTGGATAAGGGACCTGGGAATGTTTAGTTGAGAGAAGACAGCATAAGGGAAAGAAGCAGAGGTAGAACATGAGTGTCATCTTCAAGGATGGGAAGGGTTTGAATGTGATAGTCTTTCCAAATGAGATAACACACTCAAGGTGTGGCAAGTCTTAAAATGCTATATAAATGTTTCTGTTATTATTCTGTTAAGTCTCAAAAGAGCAGAATCAGGAGGAATGAGTAGGAATTGCTAAGACGTAAATGAAGACACAATGAGAAAAAAAATTATCAATTGATGAAAGCAGTTCAAAAGTGGAATGAGATGCCTCAAGAGGTGTTGAACATCATGAAAGTCCTTCAAGCAGAAAATGTATTACCATTACCATCGGTCTTTCATGTTAAAACAGATATTCTTTTTGGGTGTGGATTGGACTAGATGACCTTTAAGATTCCATACAACTAACTCTCAATTCTGTGATGTCCTTGCAAGAAGGAACACCAGGAAGATCTTGTCTTCAATGTAATCCATGCTCTATTTGGACTATTATTGAACCATAACCATATATACAAATACTTGATTGAGTTGATTACTCTGTCATCAGTAGGTCTGATGGTGGGTTATTCTGGTGAAGGTCACAGTTCATTCATACCTCTTCACAAAGTACATGATGCAGTAAGGCAACTCTTTCACACCTCCCTAACTGGCAAAGGCTTTTAAAGTTTCCTTTTAGTCTCTCCTCAAACCTACATAGCTTTCCTCCCAGCACTCACTCATCTGAGAACTTTGTCTCATATTTAACTAAAAAAAAAATTAAAGTCATTTGTCAGGAGATTCCTCCTCTTCCTTCCTCATCTTTTATCATCTAGATGGTTTCTGTCACTATCTCTGCTTTCATCCTTGTTTCATATGATGAGGTAGTCCTTACCAAGGCAAAGCCCTCTCCATGCACAGGTGAGCCTAATATATCCTATCTTCACTGGTAAAATTCTCTTGCTGATCTTCTATTTCCTTTCACTTTCTTCTTTTTTTCTCTGTGGTTTGACTCCTGACCTCATCATTTAACTTAAACAATTTTTTCCAAAGTTACCAGTGATCTCTTTTTATATTTTTGTTTGGTTTGGTTTTTGCAAGGCAATGGGTTAAATGACTTGCCCAAGGTCATACAGCTAAGTAATTATTTCTTGTCTGAGGTTAAATTTGAACTCAGGTCCTCCTGACTCCAGGGCTGTTGTTCTATCATTGTGCCATGCAGCTGTTCCATAGTATCTCTTAATTGTCAATGCTAAAGATTTTTTCTCAAACCTTATCTTTTTTTTTACTTCTCTGTTTTCTCTAACACTATTAATTATCCTCTTTTTTTTAATACTCTCTTCTCTCTGGGTTTTTGTGACAAGGCTCCCCAGCTTGTCTTCCTACCTGGCCATGCCTGATGACTATGACTATCTTAGTACTCTGTCCTGGACCCTCCTCTTCTCTCTCTATATTATTTCACTTTATGATCTCATCAACTCCTATGGATTTAATTATCATTTCTCTGTTGATGATTCTCAAATCTATTTACCTAGTCCTTTAACCTCTCTCCTTACCTCCAGTCTCTTATCTCTAGTTTTGTCTATTAGACATCTAAAACTGGATGCCTTGCAATTTCAAATACAACATATCTAACTGATTATCTCCCTGCCAAGTCTTCCCCTCTCCCAAACTTCCCTATTATTGTTAAGTGTGGACCATTCTTTCAATTACATCTTACCAATAATTCAGGTGTTATCTTCCACTCCTCATACTTCCTAATCCCCATAAGCAATCTGTTGCCAGGTTCTGGTGATTCTACCTTCAAGTAGCATTACTCAGAAATGCCTTCTTCTTTCCTTTGATACTCATCATTTTAGTGCAGGCTCTCATCATCTTACCCCTGGACTACTGCAATAGCTTGCTGGTTGGTCTCCTTGCCTCAAGTCTTTCCCCAATCTCAGCTGCCAGTGATACTTTTAAAGCTCAAGTCCAACCATATCAAACAAATTCTACTGACTTATTACTTCCACAATCAAACAGAAAATCCTCTGTTTGTTTAAAAGTTCTTTACAACTGGCTCCTCCCTACCTTTCCAGTCTTCTTACATTTTATTCCCCTCTACACACTCTACAATCCAGTCATACTGGTTTTCTCATTGTTCTTCATTTAAGACACTATTTCATAAGCAAACTTTTCACTGGCTGTCCCCTATTCCTGGAATGTTCTCCCTCTTCATCTCTGCTTCCTAGTTTCCTTTATTTCCTTCAAGTCAAAGCTAAAATCCCTGAAAGAATCTGGAAGAAGACTTTCTTGATCCCACTCAATGCTGGTACCTGTCCTCTGAGCTGACCTCCAATTAATCATATATAAACCTGTCCTCTGAGCTGACCTCCAATTAATCATATATATATATATATATATATATATATATATATTATATATATATATATATATATATATATATATATATATCACTGTGTATGTAAATCATTCTCCCATTAGAATATAAACTCCTTAAAGGAAAGGGATTTTTTTTGTCTTTCTTCATAGCTACAACTCTTAGCCCTGAACAAAATAGGAGCTTAAAAAATTCTTGTTAACATATGGACTTGACTTCTTGTTGATGTCCTCCCTTACATTCTTCTATAGGGGATTTATTCAATGAGCTGAACCAGAGGTCATAAAGACCATTGTGCCTCAGAAAGTGATAGAAATGGAATATAAATAAACCTGGAAAGACTTACACTGAGACAGAAAATGAGGCTGAGCCAAAAAAAAAACAGAGTGAGAACACAAATACTGACTATAAAGGTGAAGACATAATGTTGAGATTAATTGCATAAAGAGACAAGAGTTACAGTGCAAGTAAATGTTATTATTTACTCTGCAGCTATATTTATTATACATATATGTATACATATGTGTAGATACATGTTTTGTGTTTATATTTATGTGTGTGCATTTTGTGTATGTGTTGTATGTATGTATATGTATTGTGTACATATGTAAAGTTAAGTGGCTCAGCACATAGAACCCTGGTCCCAGAGCCAGAAAGACCTAGTTGTGGGCATTTAACCCAGTTTGGCTCAGTTTCCTCATCTATAAAATGAGTTAGAGAAGGAAATGGCAAACCACTCTAGTGAAAACCCCAAAAAAGGGTCATGAAGAATCAGAAATAACTGAATAAAATGAATAACAAAATATGTATAATATTTGTATGTATACATTTATAGAGATATAGATATTTATTTTTATCAGAAAGCAAATAGAGACAGAGATAGACAGATAAGCAGTATGGTACAGTGGAAAGAATATTGGCTCTAGAATTAGAGACCCTGGATTAAATCCTGACTCTGTTACTCCCTACCTGAAGCCCAACAAGCTATTTAACCTCTCCATGCCTTAGTTTTCTCATCTAAAATAATGAATGAGGCTAGAGATGACTTCTAAGGTCCCTCCCAGCTCTACATTTTTGATCTTATGGTTTTATGTTTGATTATTTTCCAGGACTATGGATGTCTATAAAAGCTTTATTTTTCAGGGGTTGGTTTGTTTGCTGTTTACTCAATGGGGTAGGAAAATAGGAGGACTAGATCAATTAAAAAAAACTTTAAATAAAAGGGGGGAAATTAGTTGGTAGTGACATAGAGAAGTAAAAAAGTGAAAGAAAGAAAAAAGTATCAATGAAACATTTAATAATACAGAGAAGAGAACGGAAGGAAGCTCAGAATGGCACCCAGAGAAGCTGGTCAGTTTCGTAACAGTTTCATATACAATGTTTTTTGTTCTTTGTGTACTGAAATGTTCATGATCACTGATAATAAAAAAATTTTTCAAAGAGCTGTCAGAGAAAGTGGCTTTCATGATCTTTGAATATTCCTTTCTGGGTGATTTAGGAGCCATTTTGAGACAAGAAGCTTCAAGTAGACACTAATTCTGCATAAATTACAGGGTTTGCCTTTCACTCTCTTGGCCTTCTCCCAGAAAACAACCAGTCCCTGAGCTACCTACAGACTAAGCTTGCACCACATTGCTGGCAGAAAAAGGCATAAGCTGCTTCATCAAGATGCCTACCATTTGTTTGAAAATAAACAAACAAACATCTGATCAAGTGTACAACTAAACCAAAACAAAAATCTCAGCTGTGCCACCAGTTTGACTGGAAGGTGAACAATGCTTCCTTTGTGAAAAGTTTTTAAATAACATAAAAGCCCAGCAGGAATAAAGGGGGGGGGGAGGACCATTAATATTTTAAATACACGTTTGTTTCAAAATCATCTTGAACTATGGAGAATTGATGTCTCCACTACACTCAAATCAGGAAATACCAATGTCCATTGATATTTAGCACAGCTGCATGATGCTGGCCTCGAAAGCCTCAAACAACCCCCATTCCCTTCAGAGGAATTCTTCAAGGAGCCCATCAGAGACCACCTCAAGTTTGAGTCTTTGGTTCATAAGTCAGTCCCTGGTTTCCATGGGTGCAGAAGCCTAGGGTCACAAATGAAAGAGTATATCCAGTCATTGCTTTGGATATATGTGAAAATGAATAGCAGTGGGCTAGTCAAAACAAACAGGAGGGCTCCTTCTGCCACTAACAGCTTGTATGGCCTTAGACAAGCTGCTGAGCATAATCTTGGATTTGAAAGGAATCTCAGACATCATCTGGCCCGACAAGCACCAGAGCACAGTCTCTATAGTGGCTCTAAGTCAATTTCTGCTTGAACAGGTCCAGAGAAGGTGAACTCAACATCTACCAACATAATTAATTTTCATTTTGTGGTAGTTCTTATTGTTGGCAGATTTGTTCTAATATTAAACTCAAATTCAACTATCTGTAGCTTCCCCCCATTTCTTCTGGTTTTTCTCTTTGGAGTCAACCAGAACAAGAAGCTTTTCTCTTCTACTTTGGAAAGGAAAAGTCTAGAGAAACTGATGATTTCATTGGTATAGCAAATATCTAATGGAGAAACTACTTTAACCAATACAGATCCAGGTTAAATGATTTTCCTATGGGATACACCAGAGAAGGCACTTGAGCCCAAATTTTCCCAATATGAAGTCCAGTTCTCTGTCTACTCTTTCATGTGGAGGGATAGGAACTCAGTCTATGATTCAGTGTCAGGGATACTCTTCCATAAGAAAATTTCCTCTACAGTTTCAGGTCACCACCCTCTTTAACACATAAAATCTTAAGCTGCTGTCCAAGACAATAAGAGAGACTTGCCCAGGGTAAAACAACCAGTAGGCTGACTTTAAACCAAGATCTTCTAGTGCTTGGTCCTTAGTAAGCATTTAGTAAACACTGCCTTCCTTCCTCCTTTTCTTTCTTCCTTCCTTCCTTTCCTCCTTCCTTCTTTCTTTCCTTCCTTCCTACTACTTTTCTTATTCCTCCCTTCTTTACTTCCTTCTCTTCCTCCTTCCTGTCTTCTTTCTTCCCTCTCTTTCTCTTTCATTTCTTTCTTCCTTTCTGTCTTTTCTTCCTCTTTCCCTCCTTTGTTACTGGCTCTTTGACCACAAAACTATATTGCCTCTGCTTTCCATGCAATTGTCCCTCCAAATACATGAAGACAGCAATCACACCTCCATTGTCTTCTTTTCTCATCCCTAAAACCCTCAATTTCTCCCATTCCATTTTCATACAACACTTTTCAGTCCCCACATCAGTCTGGATGCCTCACTCTGAATACTACAGTTTTGTCAATGTTCTGGTCATTTCCTTCTCCAGCTCATTTTACAAATTAGGAAACTAAGGCAAACAGGATTAAATGACTTGCCTAGGATCATACAGCTATTAAGTGTCTGGGGCCAGATTTGAATTTAGGAAGATGAGTCTTTCCAGTTCCAAGTCTGGTGCTGCCTAGCTGCTCCTGTTCTTTTATACATTATATTAAAGACTAAAAACCTGCAAATTCTCCCCATTAATTATCAGATTATGAATCTGTTTAGTCTGGCTTTCATGATAAATTAATTCATCTCAACAAACATTTATACTAAGAATCAACTCTATATGAAATATCATGCAAAAATAGTCCCTGACCTCAAAGAGTTTACATTCTCCTGGAAGGATACCAAATACACACAGATAAATAAACTCAAGATTATTTGAGGAAGGAGAGATTACCAATGACTGGGAGGGATAGCAAGTGTCAGATGGCAAAAGGTGGCATTGGAGTTAAGCCTAGAAGGAAGGCAGAGTTGCACAAAAGCATTCCTAGCCTGGGGTTGACTTGAGAAATTCACAGGAGTAAGAGCTAGAATGTAGAGTTCCAGGAGCAATGAGTAGTTAAGTCTGACTGGAAAAGTAATGTAAAAGAAGGTGGAAAGATAGTTTGGTGTCAGATGGAGAAAACCCTTCATTCTCAGGTTATGTAGTTTGTATTTTATCTTATAGGTAAGTGGGAACCTTAAAAGATTTTTGAGAGGGGTGTGAAATAGTCAAGTCTGTATTATAGGAATTGTTTTTTGAGTAGCTTTATAAGAGAGCAGAGGTAGAGTAATAATAGGGAGTGGGCCTCTGAGCAGGATGACATTGGTGCAAGTTCCATCTCTGACATATACCCAATATGTCACTTAAACTTCTCAATGCTCTGGTCAACTAAAAACACTGTGCTGCTGACCTCCATCGATAAAGGGAGCTTCCTATATCAGGAAAATCACAGATGCTATCCCTATGGAAAGGGGAGAGATTAGAGACAAGAAGCAAGATTGTCCATAAATGGGCAGTGTATGTAATCTTCCTTATCTCTTGCTCCTTCCCAACACAAACATTACAGTCCAGTCAGTCTCCTTCCCAACCATTCAAATAAGTCAGAGGCATTCCAACCACCCTCTACCTCCGTCATGTCCTGCTCCCTAGGACATCCTCACCCATCTGCACTACCTCTCCAAATCTTACCCATTCTCTAAGGTGGCTAGTTTATGCAGAACATAAAGCCTGAACCAAGAAAGGCCTGAATTCATATCTGGTCTCAGACATTTATCAACCTTGTGATACCAAGCAGGTCATTTAACCTCTGTTGGCTTCAATTTCCTCAACTATAAAATGGGAATAATAATAGTATCTATCTACCCAGATTGTTGTGGGAATTAAATAAGATAATAAAATGCTTAGGGTAGTGGCTGACCACATTGGCCCCTTAATAAATGCTTGTTCCCTTCCCTTCAAGGCTCAAATAAAGACCAACTTCTTCAATGAAATCTTCTTCCCACTTGGGCACACATAGATTTCTCCTTTCTCTGAATTCCTTCTATAGCTAATGTCTACAGCACACAATTTAGCCCTTTGGTCTACACTGTCACTCTGTAATTACTTCAAATGAATTCTTTAAGAATGAAAGACAAGCATCGCTTCAAATGAGTCCTTTTTCCTAGAACGCAAACTAGGTTGGCACCAAGGTGCCAACTCTAGTAGACTTCAACCCTTGCCATAAAGCTGTATAAAAATATCACTGGTTAGCACCTAGTTAGTAAGACTAATTCATTAAAAATAGGAAGCTACCAGATGGCAGACTATGGTAAACTTCTCCCCTTAGCACTAAGGTTACACTGGCATGTTTATGGTGCTTCTTCATGATTCTTATTAGTTACAACTTTGTTGTCCCCATCACTAGATTTTGAGGTCCCAGGGGTCAGGGACTTTGCTTCTTCTTTTGTATTCTTCTTCCCAGCAACATGCTCAAATAAACATTTTTTTTTACTTAGACAAACACAAATGAGAATGTCCATTCTTCACAGACCTGAATAAACTAACTCTCTTTCTTTCAACTGGATTTCCTTATCTCAGGCAGCCTAAAAGTACATGATCCCCTTGCTGATGAGCTGGGAAGCTTTTGCTCCTTTTTAGGCAATTTGATGCCTCCCTCTGCCCTCCCCACTCCCAAGGACTTGCTATGCTGGTCAAGGCTTTAGCCTGGACACCTGATTGGCCTATACCTTCCCACAGCTCTGAATCCTGCAGCTCAAGTGATCCCCAGGATCACAGAAGGTCATCATCACACTTGGTTTTAGTAAACCTTCATGAAAATTTCCTGCTTGTTGTCTTTAATTTAATGTGGGGAACAACAATCCAATAAGGGCATTGAATATTAAGACAGAAGAAACAGTCTCAGTTCTGGTCACAGCTAAGTTGTATGACCTTGGGCAAGTCACCATACTTACGGTTGTTGTTCAGTTGTGTCTAACTCTGTGGATCATAGTGTCTACTGGCTTTTCTTGGCAAAGATACTGAAATGATTTGCCATTTCTTTCTCCAATGTATTAAGACAAACAGACAGGGTCATACAGCTAGTAAGTGTCTGAAGCTGGATATGAACTCAGGTCTTCCTGATTCCAGGTCTAGTGCAAACAGAGGTTAAGTGACTTACTCAGGGTCATATTTCTAGAAAGTGTCTAAGGCCAACTTTGAACTCAGGCCCAATACTATCCTCTGAACCACCTAGCTGTTTCCTAAGCCCCTATATAATATTACTTGAAATTCAGTGTTCTCTTCTGAAAAATGGAGATAGTAACTCCTGTACCTTCTTCAGAGGGCTGTTATAGAGATAGAATGACATAAACATACTCAAAGTACTTGGTAAACAGTAAAAAGCCACAGAATTTCTTCACTATTTTTGTCCACATTTGTCCATATCATCATTAGAATGGAAAACCAGAGACTGGATTTGCTTATCTTTTGTCCATATCTGGGAGAAAAGGGAAAAAAAAGGCCCTACTGAAATCAAGTTAGAAATACCATTCTCTAAGTTAAAAATCACCTAAGAAAAGTATTGACAATTCTATAGCATTTTAAGATTTACAAATCACTTGATATTCATTATCTTATTCGAGCTTCAGTTATTCTGTGAGATAGAAGGTCTGTTATCCCTCCTTTATGTCAGAGGAAGTGGAGGTAGAGAAAAATGAAATAACTTACAATTAGGGAATATTTGTAGTGGTATTTGAATCCAGGTCTTCCTGAATCAAGTCCAAAACTGGATCTACTGTGTGCTCCTACCTCCCCAAATCATGAGCTTTTTAAAGTTCTTGCTCTGTGTTGAACACAAAGAGTTGGATATAGTTGCTGCCTTCCAAGAGTGTTAGTTTTATTCACCATATTTTGAGAATTAATCTAAGGCATTTATATAGTACCTGCTATGTGTTAAGATTGTATCAAGATTAATTAAGTCAAAAAGGAACTTCTCTTCTATAAAAGGAAAGTGGTACAGTAGATAGAGTGTCAGGTCTGCAGTCAGGAAAACTCATCTTCCCGAGTTCAAATTTTGGGTTCAAAAATTCAAAAATTTTGAGTTCAAAAATGGGGTCATGAAAAGTCAGACAGAACTAAAAAAAAGGAAACAACATGGTTATATATAAGCATATTCAAAATAAAGGCTATGCCAATTCAAGCAGTTCTAACCTATAATGGTTAAAACTTTTGGGATACCTTAGTGCAAATTTGAGCTATTACATCTTTTTTGTGTGTTTTTTTGCAAGGCAATTTTGCTTACAGTCACATAGCTAAGGAAGTATTAAGTGTCTGAGGCTTCATTTGAACTCAGATCCCCTCCTAATTCCAGAGCTGGTGCTCTATGCACTTTGCAACCTAGCTGCCTGAGCTGTTACATCTTAAAACTGCATGAAGACTTTGAGCACTCTATCTATACAAAATAAAAATAGAGTAACTTTGCAGGGTGGAAGGAGGAAGGATATTGCCAAGATCATTGATTTAGAGTTGAAAGGTCCATTAAGTGTCTGTCCCTCAGCAGAATCAAGAGAACAAGGTACACATTAACAATAACAACATTGTGAAATGATCAACCTTGATGGAAGCAGCTCCTCTCAGCAGTTCAGAGAGCTAGGACAACGGAATTAGACCAGTTATGGATAATATTATCCCTATCCAGAGGAAAGAAAACAAAACAAAACAAAAAAACAACCCTTCAGAATCTGATGAACATTTTATAAAAATTATCCTAATTCCTCATACTGAAAATGACTAATCTGTAAACTGTTTATCAGAAATATGCATATACAAAGCTAACCTGACTGCTGCTGAGGAGAGGGGAGTGGGAAGGGAGGGTGGAAGGAAATTTTGTCTTAAAAATATACGTGTGCATATGAATGAAAAATAAATCCCCTCCCCCCTCTCTCTAGATGAAAAAACTGGGGCAAAAAGTTTTGGGGGTTTTTTAAGTGATTTATCTATATCTCAAAGCTAGTTCACATTTGACAATACTGGAGGAGAATGAGGAGGATGGTAAAAGAGCTGAGTTCATCTTCAGCTGGAAGAGAAGATAAGTGGGTGGGTCAGGAGATGTTAGCTATCTTCAAGTATCTTTAAGACTAGCCAGGACTAGATTTGATCTGCTTGACTCCAGAGGGCAGAAATAAGAGAGGCAAGGGGGTAGAACTAGACTTGGCATAAGGAAAAACTTCTCTAGGATAACAGCTGACATTCTTATAATGTTTTAAGGTTACAAAACACTATGGGGAGGCTGGGTGGCGCAGTGGATAAAGCACGGGCCCTGGAGTCAAGAGGACCTGAGGACCCTGAGTTCAAATCTGGTCTCAGACACTTAATAATTACCTAGCTGCGTGCCCTTGGGCAAGCCACTTAACCCCATTGCCTTGCAAAAACAAACAAACAAACAAAAAGGTTACAAAACACCAGTTTTCTCTCTTTTGATTTTTACAGTTCCCCCTCCCCCCTCCCCCAGCCAAGTAGGTGGGGCCACAGCTCTAGTTTCTCCTGACTCCACCTCCAGCCCTGTTTCTGGTCCCTCTCCAAAAGCAGAAACAGCCCTGTCCCTGATGCAATGGTCTAGCATATAGCAGACTCTCAATAAATGCTCATAAATTGATGCTTAAAATATGGTGCATAAAACTGAACACTCCTGGAAAAAAATGCATCTTCATCTACTCTTGGTATCTGAGTCAGGATTGTAAAATGGGACCTTCTGACTCCCAGTCCATTGAATCACCTTCTAAGTTTAGTCATCCCACATCATCATAGCATAGTTAAACACCATAGCAGCAACAATACCAGACTAATATTCAGAAAACCTGGATTCATATTCCACCTCTGTCACTTTGCTATGTGATCTTGGGTAAGTCTTGTTTCTTCTGTGGGCCTGCCTCAGTTTCATCATCTGTATAATAGGGGTTAGACTTCATGATCCTCAAGTTCCCATCTGGAACTCCAAATCCTAGGACTGGCTATTAAGTGTCTGAGGCCAGATTTGAACTCAGGTCCTCCTGACTCCAGGGCTGGTACTCTATCCACTGTACCACCTAGCCGTCCCTTTCTGACTCCTTGTTAAAAGATATATTTGATTAGATGTTCCTGGTTGGTCCCCATGTATTCCAATAATTGAAGGATTCATCAAAAAAGATCATCATTGGGCCAGTAAGAGTAACCCGCTCAGTGGCCTTTAGTATAGATCCTTGCTGTATATATATATATATATATATATATATATATATATATATATATGTACATATATATATATATATATTGCCTTATGCACCTTCTTCCCATCTCCATCTATCTTACACATCAAAAGTATATATGGGACCCACAACATCTCCTAGTATAGCTCTAACTAGGTTAAAATATAATTGGTAAAAGGGCAGCTTAGGTGGTGCAGTGGATAGAGCACCTGGAGTCAGGAGGACCTGAGTTCAAATCCAATCTCAGACAATTAATAGTGACCTTAACCCCATTGCCTTATAAAAAATATATAATTGGTAAATATTTAACAAGATAAATAAAAATTCAATAAAATAGTTGTATTTTATTGTTTTCTAAGTCAATATGTAGCACATAGGAATCTTTATGTACAATTTAGGGGCCTCCATTTCTATTTGGGTTTGACATCAAGGGTCCTCATCACTAAGTAATCTCCTTAATATATCCCATGTGTCTTCCACTTTCTACTCAAAAATCTTCAAACTGCCTACATTCTCCAGAAGGACCAGTTGTTTGCTTCTTTGAATCTCTCACAGCATCTTATATATTACAAGTATTTGATAAAATACTTGTAATTTATTTGAATGAATAAATTTAAAACATTTGATATTCCTGATTCCCCTTCTCCAGGGTTCTCTTCCTCAGCTTCTTCCCCCTCCTCCTCATAGACACAAAAAACCCAACATGATAAAGGCATCTATTTATCTATCAATATATTGATTATCTATATAGAGATGGGCCTTGGAGTCAGAAGGACTTGAGTTCAAATTTGACTTTAGAAACTTACTAGCTGGGGGAGTCAGGAGTACCTGGGTTCAAATCTGGTCTCAGACACAATTGCCTGTGTGGCCTTGGGCAAGCCACTTAACCCCAATGCCTTGCAAAAACCTAAAATTAGATAGAAAGAAAGGAAGGAAGAAAGGAAGGAAGGAAGGAAGGAAGGAAGGAAGGAAGGAAGGAAGGAAGGAAGGAAAAAACTTACTAGCTGTATGACCCTGGGTAAATCACTTAGCCATGTTGCCCCTCCCCCTCTTTCCCCCATCCAAAAAAAAGTGCTGGAGGATCTTGGAAGAAGGAAAGATCACTATGTATGTAGTAGAGCAATTAGGAAAGGCTCCAATGGGAAATGTGACTTGAACTGAGAACAGAAGGATGATAGGATTTGGATGGTCTAGAAGCAGGGGGTGGGGACAGGGAAAAGTATTCCAGATGAGTAGAAGAAGACTTAAGCATAGTAGTAGAAATGAGCCAGGTGTAAGCAGACTGGGCTGACCCAAGGGCAAAGTGAATTTAGACATAGAGTGATTTTTCTTTCTTTCCATTTCCAGTTTTAGGATTTAGAGCCACCTTCCTTCCAGAAAGATTAAGTTCCTTCACCTGTGCAGTCAGGAAGTAACAGGGCCAAGAGGAATAATAGTTCCTAACTTGGTGAATGTGAAACTTCTGGTTGAGAAGGTCATTAGAAGTTCAGGGGCCAAAGACACACCCATTAACTTTGCTCAGGGGACCCAAACTGGTTGGAATCCAAATAGGCCTAACCTACCAAGGTCTAAGTCTTGTTTGATCTCTGAAGCTCCATTTTCTCTATCAAAAACATTAAAATGTACTTCCCTCCTTTTCTTGTTCAAAAAAAGGAGCCATATTTTTTAGTCATTGACAATAGCATTTTTATAACATTCACAGCAAGTAACAAGTTGCACAAACCTATGTTTAGAGCCTTTCCTGAGCCTTGGAGAAGTGATGCCTGGCCAAAGCAGGTCCAAAGCAGGTCCAAAGTAGGTCCAAAGCAGGGCTGACCTTCCCAGTCAAAAGTTTAAAGAATCTCCAAGTCAAGACCTACTCTTATTCAAAGGTCCTTGATTTGAAGTTCATGAACTTTAATATATCTACATGTATTTCAATATAATTGTTTTTAATCATTCTCTATATTTTAGGTATTTAAAAACATTAAATTTGCTTTCAGTAAACTGCTAAAATAATTCAAAACATGGAAATATTAAGCACCCCTGCTCTAGATACAAGGTAAATACTATATTTGTAACTGGGTACACTTATCCCTATCTTGATTTTCCCCATCATGACTTCAATATATCATAGAATGACATAAGAAATTAAATTAAATGGGAATATGGGAATGTTTTACAGAAGTAGCAGATGACACAGAGAAAGTTTAGAAATTCTGACATGCATAAGACATTTGTATAGTATTATATAATATCAACATATTTTATATTTTAATACCATAACATTTTGGACTTCTTCTTTGGTACAAAGAGAGGGCCAAATTTTTTATGTGTATTTTCCAGATTGTGGTTGTCTCTAGCTCCTCTGATATGAATGACATCACTGTATTTTCTCAATCTGATTCTAGAAATCTCTCTCAAGCAAAGATCTTTTTCCCAAATTGCTCATTTTTCCCAAAGGAAACTGGTTAAATGCTTTGGGCCAAGGTATTCATTCTTTAAATTACAAAACTAATGACCCTTCCCTCCCTTCTATAAAACAAGCAAATGAAAAGAAGTGCATTAAGACAATGACCACCAATAATAATCCTCTATAACATACCTCATAAGATAGGCAGGTGACCCCAGGTCCTTAAGGGTCAACCCAGTGGCAAGCTCTAGCAGGCCTACCAGGCTAGAAATGCTTTGAACACTATGGATATTTGTGTCTATTATCCAAGGAACAACTTAACTAAGCTTGGAAAAGCTAGTCCCTAAGATTGTTCATCATAACTTTGTGACCACAAAAACTCCAGACCAACACACCTACTATTGCAGCAAGCTGAAGTTGATTGGTGTAAGGAGTACCCACATCAAATAAATTACACTCTTGAAATTATAATAATACAACAACAATAATAATACAGAGATAACATGGTATATAGAACTGGCCTCAGAACCAAGACCTGGATTACTTGACTCTAGGGAAATCATTTGATTTCTGAGTGTCTCCAGTCATCCAAGTTGTAGAGAAATTGCTAACCTACATTGATAAAGGAAATTTCCTCATCATTCTCAATGAAATCCATGGGTCCCATCTCTAACAAGAAGAGCAGGAGGATCAACAACAGCAGCAGTAACAGCAGTAGTAATGCATAATTGTTTCATTATCAATAATAACAAATATTTGTTTTAACTAGTTTTAATAATTTATAGCAATTTTATAGCAATATTATATAGTATGTAGTATTTATAATATATTGTTAATATAATAATAAAAACAACCTCTCAAATCATATTGTTTTTTAGTTCATGATTTTTTTTTTAGGATTTTTGCAAGGCAATGGGGTTAAGTGGTTTGTCCAAGGCCACACAGCGTCTGAGACTGGATTTGAACCCAGGTACTCCTGACTCCAAGGCCGGTGCTTTATCCACTACGCCACCTAGCCACCTCAGTTCATGATTTCAATGAAATAGCTATAGCCATGGATCGATAGTTCAACCCTCACTAATCAAGATAGATAACCTACCTATACCAAAAAAATAAAGGATCTCTTCCCATAAGAAATTCACAGTCTGGTGAGGGATATCAAACTTACTACTCTAGGAAAGACTTGAGCATCCAGTACCATACAAGTGAAGAGTCCCATCCAGACTGATCTAGACTCCTGGCCAGTTCCTTTGAGATGACTGGGGATTTGGGCCTAGTAGAAACTGGATCTGAGTCCAGAGACTGAGACAAGTAACAGTACATACAACACAATCACATATATGCAGATCATACATGTCAGATTAACTGGAGGTGGAGGATAAATTTTGTTTGATTACCACAGAAATCTCTATTCAGGTTGCATCAGTCTCCATGGGTTGCTGTCAGTGCACCATTTTGAAAAATTAAAGGGAACCCTGTCAGGGAGGACCCAAACCCTTCCCTGCCTGGTTATTACTAGGTATTACATTTGCAGCTCTTCTAGGTGGTGTTTTCTCTATCTGAGGTTGTTTCCCTAACCATCAGCAACCTCAGAAACACCCAGACTTTTAGTCTAATCCCAGGGTCCTGAGCATCTTCATCCCCTTATTCTCCCACCTTTCAGTACTGTTATTTTTACCAAATAGTAGATGCTTAATAAATATTTTTTGTATGGTATTGTATTTTTTATTTTTATATCCTTAATGCCTAGCACTTGGACCCTGCTCATAACTGCTACTTCAATGTTCGTGTAATTGAATATAAAATAGCCAAACTTCATATAGCCTTTTAAGCTTTGCAAAACACTTCACATATGATTGTCACTATAATGTTGTGAGGTAGATACTATTATTATATCCATCTTACCAATGAGGAAATTGAGACTGAAAAGTGAAATGGCTTGTCTAGGGTTGCCCACTTATTAAGTGACTAAGGTAGAATAACATTAGGAAATAGTATGTGCTGACAATAAAATGAGCTATAGATGATCCCTCTAATGACCAATGGGTTGACAAAGAACATTGAAGGTCAGATAATCTACTGCCCAGAAGGCAGACACACAGAAAATACTAAGGACAGCTGTCCCCAGGGACCTGTCCAGCATTCCCATACCACCTGGTATGGGAAACCTTCTCTCAAAGACTAGATTTGGTACAAAGAATCATCTTAGAATATCAATTATATGAACATTTTTCCCCAAGGAAAAAGTGAGTAAAGGGGAAGGGAAAGAGAGATAGAATGAAGACAGACCTGGTGCAGGAGAACAGCTACTCCCTTGGAGTCCTACAGGCCAGCCCATCAGGAGAGAGAGAGAGAGAGAGAGAGAGAGAGAGAGAGAGAGAGAGAGAGAGAGAGAGAGAGAGAGAGAGAGAGAGAGAGAGAGACAGAGAGAGAGAGAGAGAGACAGAGAGAGAGACAGAGAGAGAGAGAGGCTTAGGCTAGTCCCCGCACCAAGAGAAGCTCCAGGCTAGTTCCCCAAGGGAGAGAAGTCCAGGTTAGCCCCCCAGGGGAGAGAAGTTCCAGGCTAGCCCCCCAGAGAGAGAAGGTGGGTCCTGCTCAGACCTGTCCATGATCCTCAGACAGCTCTAGTCACTACTGTTGCTGTTTTGTGGAATGCTACTCAACAGGTTCTGGGGTTTGGGAGGGAGCATCTGCACATGCCCCAGTGTGCAAAGACAGAGCATATACCACTTGTCTTTTTTTAAGAGGGAACACAGATTTAAAGGGGATAGAGAGATTTCTCCTGTTAAGAGAAAAGAAAGCATGGGAGATCCTCCAAATAAACAGAAGCATAACATAATCACCTGGTGCTGCCCTGGCATTTTAGCATAACAAATAACTTCACCTTGTTACTAAATAGCAACCAATTGCATAAAAAATAAAAAATAGGGGGAGTTGAATCAAATCACAGATTTGAAGTTGGATTCAATCTAGTTCAACATCCTCATTTTATAGTGGAAGAAACTGAAACCCATGGAAGTCAAGTCACTTGATCCAGTTCACAGAGGAGTATATTACGGAAGCTAGATGCAAATTTAGCACCTCTGATCCTAAAGCTTTTCCCAGTGTACTACTTTTCTGCTAACCTCTGAGCAGACCACCTGAACATTTGTGTCTTTACCCAGGAAGTTCTCAGTGAAATCAAGATTATAATGATCCCTGTCTGAAATAGGCTTCTCCTTTTTTCCTCTCCATTCCTTAAACTACCCAACTAGTATTACAGAAACCAATGCATTTGGATACCCTATTCAGTCACCACCACCTGCCCAGGTTCTGGACTAGTTATCCAAAGAAAGTTTTTAAAAATCACAGGATGTCCAACTTCTGAGGACCTTGGAGGCCTTTTGTTCAACCGTACCCTTAGCCGAGCAGGATTTTCCTAAAACATCCCTTGTAAACAGTCATTCAATCATTTCTAGGGAAGCACCAGAAATGAGGAATTCCTTCAATTCCAAATCTGCCCTTTCCATTTTTAGAGAGCAAGTTTACTTCAAAATCCCCCAAATGCTGAGTTCTGCCCTCTGGGGCTAAGCTGAGTAAAAATACTTGAAGTTAATAATACTATTCCCTCTAAAATTTCTTCTTCTCTAAGCCAGACATCCCAAATTCCTTCAACTGGGCCCTAGCTACACACAGGGATAATATATTTCTTCCTCCCTATTTCAATATACATGCTATGTACTATTGGTATGCCCTTGGATAAATCACATTCCATTTCTGGGTCTCAGTTTTCCCAATGAGAAAGTTGAACTAGGTCAAGTGTTCTTTACCTTTTTGTGGTATGGATTCCTTTGGCAGTTAGGTAAAGCTTTTGGACCCCTTCTCAGAATAATGATTTTAAATTTATAAAAACAAAATGTTTATAGAGGCTCTTTTTGAAGTGGCAAAGAATTGGAAACTGAGGGGATGCCCATCAACTGGAGGATGGCAGAACAAATTGTGGTAGATGTATGGAACACTATTGTTCTATAAGAAATCATGAGGGACAGGATTTCAGAAAAGCCTGGAAAGACTCACATGAATTGATGTTGAATGAAATGAGCAGAACCAGAACATTATATACACTAACAATAATATGGGGTGATGATCAACTATGATGGACTTGTTCATTTCAGCAGCAAATAATCAAAGACAATTTTAAAAGACTTAGGATGGAAAATACCATTCATATCCAGAGAAGTAACTGTGGAGTTTAAATGAAGAACAAAGCTTATTATCTTTAATTTTTAAAAACTGTCTCATGTAATTGTTATTTTTTCTCCCTAATGTTTTCTTTCTTCTGTTTGGATTTGATTCTTCTCGCAACATGATCATTATGGATTTATTGCTTTGCATAGTTATAAATGAGAACCTATATTTGATTGTTTTCTGTCAGGGGGAGGCAGGAAGAGAAGGGAGAGAGGGAGAAAAATATAAAACTTAATACCTTGCAAAAAATTATTAAAAACTACCATTGTATGTAGTTGGAAAAACAAAAATAATTACAATAAAATAAAATAAAGTGTATAGGATAACAAAGGAAACCAATTATATTTAAATAAAGTTGTCATTTTTTTAAAAAAAGTTCAATGACCCTAGGTTAAGATCTCTTGGATTACAGTCTATTCAACTCTAAACTCTAAGCAGAATCAAGTTTCAAAAGTATATTTGAATGTGCAACAAGTGACTAGGAAAAAATACATTCTACATTGAACATAGAATGCACACCAAAAAATATTAGAAAAATATTTCTCTATTGCTTTCTTTAGGTGCTCTCATCTACCCAATAAGAAACCACACAGATCTATTCTTCAGACTCCTGTGCCCATAGTGAGATGATCTTTCTCCTGAAGGTCTGGTGCAGGAATGAGATCTAGATTATTCCTCCCCCTGTCCCGAGGCCCCTACCCCTGCTTCACTCAAGGAAGGGAACAAAGAGGAACAGCCCTTAGTACCTGAACACCAGGTTCGAGCCTGGCCAGCGTCTGCAGTAATGAACTGGCTGCCACACAAGCTGGGGCCTAGGGATCCGGGTATGAGTGAAAGCAGGCCACGGCTGCCCCACCTCTTCCATCTTCTCGGTTCTGACCCAGGACAGGAGTCGCCTTTTTTCCAAATCACTTAAACTTTTCCCCCTGTAAAGTCCCAGAGCAGGGGAGGTGCTGCTATGATCCTGCTTCATCCGTGTAGAGCCACCCACCAGGCAGAGAAAAAAAGAGAAAGAAGGGGAGGGAGAGGAGGGAGGGAGAGAGAGGAGATTTTGAGAGAGAGAGAGAAAGAGAGGAGAGAGAGAGAGAGAGAGAGAGAGAGAGAGAGAGAGAGAGAGAGAGAGAGAGAGAAACTGCAACTGAGAAAGAGATATGCCAACTGTGTATTAGTCTCTCACCTCCTCCTCCTCCTCCTCCTCCTCCTCCTCCTCTCCTGGGTGTAGCCAACTCAATTCAGCACAGCCAGATCATTGTACATACATACACACAAACACATATATACACAGAGAAAATCTTTACAGTTAAGCTTGGCAAGAAGGGAATCAGCAAAGATTCAGCGGGATCAATTAAATATTTCTTGATCAGTCTGTCTCATTCAAAACTCTATACATATAAAGTTGGCTTTACTAGTAACCATTTTTATAGAGTAAAATTTTTTTTTATTATAACTAAAGTCATTCTCACTCACAAAGCTTCTGAAAAGCCTCTAGTTTTCTTCACTTAAGAGCTGTCACAGTACAGTGGAGACCCTGCCTTGCTTGGAACCAAGACCTGGATTCCCCAATTCGACCTTGAATACCATCACGCTGGGCAAGTCATTTAACCTCTCTTCAAAGGTTCTGAACCTTTTTTGTGGATCCCTTTGGAAATGTAGTGAAGTCTATAACTTCTCAGAAAAAATACTTTTAAATGAATAAAATAAACAACATAGGATTGCCGAAAAAAATTATACAATTATATATGAAAAGTCTTAGTATAGTTTTAAGTACTTTAAAGCTTTAATAGCATAAAACTGTACTAAGACTTTTGGGTCACCCTTAGAAATATCAAAATATGTTTTAAAAATAAGTTCCTGGATTTCTGGTTAAGAATCTTTATCTCTCTATATAATTCAATAAATTCCCAGCTCTATATAGGTTGAAAGAGTTCTTAGATTGGGAGACCCCTAAGCTGACCAAAATCATAATTCCTTCAAACATTCCTGAAATATTTGACACAATTTAATTTTAGTTCTTTTAAACCAACTGTTGCTTTTATTAAAGGGAAGGGGAGATGGAGAAAAAGGAAAACTCTTTCCTCATCTCAGCTTACCTAAAAAATTGTGTTTATTCTGTGATTTGAATAAGTTGCTTTAATATTTTGCATACCTTTTGAGCTCTGTAACTTAACATCTTGATGCATGATAATTTGTTTCATTATGTAATAGCTAAAATGGTATATTGATGCTAGATATTTATGACATCTTGAGAATGTGTGATTATCATTCTGAAGAAAAAAAAACTGTCAACGTTTTTTAGCTAGCAAAACTCACAGGAGAGCTTAAACCTCTCAAGAAATGTTGCCCCACTTCCACTCCCCACCAAGTTGCATTTCATGCTATGCATTAGAGAACCCTGACAATAATAAGGAAATATTTAAGGCAACCCATGGAACAGTAAGACATTTTTCTCCTCTCAGTTGGTCCAATCAACACTAGACATTAGGCAATCTGACCTCAGGAGCCTACTCATTTCCACCCCTTTGGAAGTCTGTTTCTGGCCTAATACTCTCCAGCTGCTCAAAATCCATACTGCAATTGGTTTTGGATCATTTAAGATTTGGGTTTGAACCCAGGGTAAATTACTAGGTATGGGAGACCAGGGAATTTGCTTTCCTCTAAGAGGCTCAAGTTTCTCAACTATAAAATCTATATAATAATGCACACATCACAAAACCAATAGAAATTGCTTTGTATACTCTAAAGCATGATGGAAATGTAAGCTGTTATCATCATCATCATCATCATCATTGCAAGAAGGACTTCATTCCAGTCTGTCCTCAGGAATCTACCACCTCCTACCCAATCCCCAAAAGAATATATCTCTGTCCAACAGCTCATTCCCTCAAGACTTTACTGTCTACCAGGATTTAATTTGAGAAATTAATTATTAATAGTTATTTGTACATATAATAGGGATTTCATTTAAAAAGAGACTGGACAAATGAATAAATACTTACTATATTACTTCCCCAGATAATTATTTCTATTCTAAAAGAAGCCTCCTAGAGATATTCTATATCAACTCAAAGAAGTGTTTGGGGATGCCTATCCAAGTTCGAGACCCTCCTGCTTCCCCATAGATTGGCTTCTCAGTTCCATGACAGGATGAGGCAGCCATAGCTATCCTAAAGAAAACACAACAACCTCATAACAACTTAACTGTGGGGAACATAATAAACCCAGGTGGAACAGAGGTGTAAGGTTCCATTGCTCAGACCCTACCTATGAGGAAAATACTGAAATCCATTAATGCCAGTGAAAGGCTCCCATGCCATGGAAGTGAATGCCAAGAAACTCCAAGCAACTTGGTCTTGGTTTAGGAGAAAGAACAGTCAATTCAAATCAACACTTATTAAACACCAATCATGTACAAAACACTGTATTAGGCACTGGAAACACAAAGACAAAAATGAGGTAATTGAAGGAGTTTATTATCTCCTGAGAGAAGATTATATAGCTCCAAGTCCAACTGTTTAAAATGAGACTGGTTTCTCTGAGATGCAGCATGGTATTGTGGGGAAATGGCAGATATGGAATTAATATACTTGGATTGAAATCTAGCCTTTGATACTTAATATCAGAGTAACCTTGGACAAATAACCCCTCCTTCCCTCTGAGTGTGTCTCCTTATTTGTAAAATGAAGATTAATAATACTTGCACTAATTACTATAGGGTTGTTGTGAGGAAAGTACTTTATATGGCAAGCCTTTGAGTGTCACAGAAATGTGAGTTATTCCTATAATACAGTATTATAATCTTGCTCATATTGGTGTTGTTTTAAGTACTTCATACAAAGATGCTTACTTAAGACAAGGACTAGAATAAATAAGGATGCTTCCTTAAGTCTAGTTTGGGGGGAAGGTTCAAATATCATAGACTTCAAAGTCAAGAGAGTCCAAGTCCTTTGTTTTATAAATGAAGAAACTGAAGCTCAGATAGTTGAGTGCCTTGCCTGGGTCACACAGGAGGCAGGATTCAAGTCCATGTTTTCCTGATTCTAGGACTAATTTTCTATTTTCTAGGCAACACTGCCCACAATGATGCCCCTACAGGAGCTTCTGAGAGCATATGTTTGGAGGCCAACTAAGCAAAGCTTTGAGATTTCTTCATAGATTTCAGTCTACTAGGTAAGAACTAAATATATTAAGAACTAGATGAATAGGATTCCACAGTGCCCTTCTCTGAGCTTTGTTTTGAGTAGCATTTATTTCTAATTCCCATATAGAGTTCCCATCTGGTCCTTCTTCAGCCCTTTCTTCTTGTAGTTGTTGCTATTGTTTATCCAGAAAGCCTTTTGTGGGGGCAGCTAGGTGGTGCACTGGAGTCATGAGGATCTGAGTTCAAATCCAATCTCAGATAATTAATAATTACCTAGCTGTGAGACCTTGGGCAAGTCACCTTACTCTATTGCCTTGCCAAAAAAAGCCCTTTTCTTCTCCATTGGATGATTGTAGTTTTACCAAGAGATGATAGTATGACAGTGTGACAGACTTGCAGTCAGGGTACCTGGATCTGAATCCAGCCTCTTACACTGCTTTCTGACAATGTTCTCTCCTGAATCTCTTCCTACTTGTCTGACTACTCTTTATCTCTTTTGCTGGTTCTTCTCATCACAACTACTAACAATGGTATCCACCAAGGTTGTGCCCTGTTCCCTCTTCTCTTTGCTATTTCACTTGGTGATCTTATCAGTTTCCATGGTCTCAGTCATCATCTTTATAGATGACTCTGATAGCTACTTAACCAGCCTTAATCTCTCTACTAACTCCTAGTCTCACAGTTCAAATTCCATTTATACATCTCAAACCAGATGTCAAGGAGAGATTTCTAAACTCATGTCCAAAACTGAACTCATTATCTTTCTTCTTCCCAGTCACCTAGGCTTGCTACTCCACTAATAGATAATTCTTTCATTCCCATTCATTTTCAAATCTTAATTGATTCTATGTTTTCAATATCTTTTGTGTATACCCTCACTACCCCACCTTTCCCTTATCCAATGCTGCTATCACACTGGTAAAGGTGCTCATCACTTCATTCGTGGACTATTGCAATAGCCTACTTGTTGTATAGCTGCCTCAAGTCTCTCCCCACTCCAGTCTATTTCCCACTTAGCTATCAAATTGGCATTCCTAAGGCACAAATCTAATAAACTCTAGTATCTAATGTAAAATCTTCCATTTGGCTTTTAAAGCTTTTCATAACCTGACTCCTTTTTCCATTTCTAACAACTTACTCCCTCCTCCACATACTCTATAATCCAGGGACACAGGTCTCTTTGCTATTCCTTACACCCAAAACACCATCTCTCAGCTCCAGGCATTTTCACTGACTGTTTCCACTGCATGGCATGTTCTCCTCATCTGTCTCTTGGTTTTCTTTATTTCCTTCAAATTGGAGGTAAAATCCCATATTTTTCAAGAAGTCTCCCAAACTTCTTTAATGCTAGAGACTTTTTCCTGTATGTAACTTTGCTTGCACATAGTTATTTGCAGGTTGTCTCCATTAGATTATGACTTCCTTTGAGTTGGGACTATTTTAATAGCCTTTCGTTATATCTCCAGCTCCTAGCCCATAGTAGGGAATTACTAAATGCTAGTTGACTGATAGATTTACTAGTTTTGTGACCATGTCAGTGACTCTCAGAGCTTCAATTTCCATCCATAAAATTGGAATAATAATATTTGTACTTGATAAACCTTAAGGTTATAGATAAATGTGAATTATAATTTCATTTTGTCTTTTAATTACACACTCACTCACACAGACATGTTGTCCTCTGATGCATAGGTCAGTGACATAGAGAGAGTTCCTGGAAGTTTTCATAACCTAGTCAATAGAAGAAGGCTGACTTGGCTATACCCCAGAATGTCTGCAATGCTTGGACTGTACCTTCACCACATTATGTCTTGATACTGAAGCCTTTGTCACTCTTGTCTTACCCCACTCTTAGGTTAGTTGTAAGATCCATGAGAGGAGGGAACATGTCTTATTCATTTCTAAAGAACTCTGGTAGCCCAACATAGGACCTTATATTTAAGTCAATATCTAGTAAATGCTGCTTGAAAAACTAAATGCAGTTTCTCCTCAGAATAGATTTCCTACCTTTCAGAGGCACAAACAGAGCTTCTTAATCCTCCCTGTGTTCTGGAACCCCTTGGTGACCTATTGAAGCCTATGAACCCTTTCTCAAAATCTTTTTTTAAATACGTAAAACAAAGGAAATAAATGATTTTGAAAATATAGTTACTGATATTAAAGAAAAAGTTCATGGGTAGTTAGGTGGTACAGTTGATAGAGCACTGGCCCTGGAGTCAGGAGTACCTGAGTTCAAATCCAGCCTCAGACACTTAATAATTACCTAGCTGTGTGACCTTGGGCAAATCACTTAACTCCATGGCCTTGCAAAAAAAATAAAATAAAATAAAAGGTTCATAAACCTCAGGTTAAGAATCCCTGATCTAAAAAAAGCACACTCTATACAAAGTTTTAAAAAAATACACAATGAGATAATGAATATATGATGAATTACTTTTTCAACTTCTTTAAGTATGAATATTGGATGTAAAAGCAGGGAACCCAGGTTCAAATCCTTACTAACTGTGTAATGTTGAGCAAGTCACCTAGTTTCTTCTGAGCTAAATATCCTCATCTGTAAAATGGTGCTTGGGGGAGAGAAAGCAAATAGGTTACATGATATCTGAAGTGCTATTCAGTTCTAAATCTTTGCTTCCACATCCCAAGTCACCTACATCTCTGAGATAAGCCACTTCCCCAAAGAACTGCTTATAGCTGCCCTGAAGAAATAATCTACGTGAACTAAGCAACAATTCCAAACACACAAATAGGCCACTTAACTCAACCTCAAGGTTGCCTAGTATCTGTCCTACAGGTTTAGACATAACTAGAGATTTTGCTCAACAGTCTGGCAAGGTTCCAAGGCCACGTAATGGAAGTCCTGAAATCGAAACATCTCCTTTCTGTCAACACACATTCCTTCTGATACTATAAATCACTCAAGTGAAACTAAAATATAGGACTGCCTTATGTCATCATGCTTAACAAAAAAAAGCATCATTAAGCATCCAAGGGTCTATTGCCTCCTCATGCCACACCCCCTCACTCCTAATTTCATTTTCTTCCATCTCCCTCCCCATATTCCCCCAAATTGTACATCTTCAACCCCAATATGTGTCATCTGATGAGGGTACCACTCATCATTGGATAATCCTCAATTACATGCCTAGGGGTGGGGCACAGTCTGACCCAGTGAACCTGGACTGACTTTAGAGAAGCCTGACTCACTCCCCGGGGAAGTACTGGAGGTACCAGAGCTGTGGAAGGAGGGGACCAGAAAGGTGGGGTCCTATGGCACCATGGACATTGATGACACTCTAGGGCTGCCCCATGGCAAATCATCACTGCATCTCTGAGCCTTCTTGTGGGGTACTCTTTTTTTTTTAAGTGACTTGCCCAACTCACACAGTTAAATAAGTAATAAGTGTCTGAGGTCAGATTGAACTTAGGTCCTCCTGACTCCAGGGCTGAAAAAAATTCTTTTATGTATTTCTTTCCTATCTCACGGTTTTCTTTTTCTTCCCTTAATCATAATTCCTCATACCAAAAATGACTAATATGTAAACATGTTACATACAAATGTGAATATACAATCTTCACCTGACTGTTCACTGCTGAGGAGAGGGGGGTGAGAAGGGAGGGTGGAAGGAAATTATGTAACTTAAAAATATGCATATGCATGTGAATTAATGTTGAAAAACTTTCATAAGATGTAATTGAAAAATAAAATAAAATATTAATTGAGAAAAATATAAATGTAATATTCTGGTCTGGTAGTCCTCTGCTTCTTGGCTATGATGGGGTTATGCTTCATTGTCTCTCTTCTAGGATTTTCAGTGTATTTTCTATCACACGGAGTTCAATTTTCTTTTAATTTTATATTCACTTATATTGTTCTCATATTTTGTATTCTTTTCTTTTAGGTTTTTGTAAGGCAAATGAGGTTAAGTGACTTGTCCAAGGCCACACAGCTAGGTAATTATTAAGTGTCTGAGACCAAATTTGAACCCAGGTACTCCTGACTCCAGGGCCGGTGCTTTATCCACTGAGCCACCTAGCCGCCCCTATAGTTTGTATTCTTGCCTCAGTTTCTGTCTCTGTATCAATTCATAAAAATCTCATATTTCTCTAAATTTCTTTTAATCCTTATTTCTTTTTCCCCTAATCCTTATTTCCTACTGTGCAATAATATTTGCAGTATTTGCAATACTGTGGAAAAATATTGCATTCAAGAAGCAAAAATGCTTCAGTCATTCCCCAATCAATAAATATCCCTTTTATTTCCCATTTCCTATGGTTTGCTATGGATATTTTGTAATATATTATGCCCTTATTTCTGTATTATATAGACTGAATTCTAGAAATCATGAAATTAAACACCTTGCCCAGAGATAATATTCCTGACCTTTAGTAAACTAGCCTCTACTAAAAACAGATGTGGGACCTGCCAAAAAGTGATGGAGAACTCACTATCATCAGTCTACTGGAATTTTTGGAAAACCCTGGATGAGTCACTTAATCTTTCTTGGTCTCAGTTTCCTCATGTGTAAAATGGAGAAAAAGACTCACATTCCAAGGTTGTTGTAAAGATCAAATGATACAATATTACATAAACAGTGCCTTGAAAACCTTAAAAAACTATATGAACCCTGGTTGTTACTGCTGTTGTTATTCTTATTGTTATTCTACAAGCTACTTCCTTCTACCTTTTGCCTCCATAGCTTTTACCTGGATATCCTCTGGGTTTACATCAGGGTTCTAGCTTCATTTGATCACAGGCTCAGGGCAGTTATTCACAATCTAAGGGAGTCTAACAAACATTATTCCTGCACTCTCAAGAACTGGCATACCTCTAAGCACTTTGGTAGTCATGCTGATCATACCCAACTCTTTATGACTATATTCAGACTTTTCTTGGTAAAATTAATGAAGCAATTTGTCATATCCTTCTCCAGGATATTATACAAATGAGGAAACTGAGGCAAATGGGGTTAAGTGATTTGCTCAGCTTGACACAGTTCATTTGAAGTCCTGGTCTCCCTGACTTCAGGCCCAGCACCCTTCCCCCAAACAAAACTGGTGAGAAATGTATCCACCTTATAACTTCACCCATTGTTCCTTGTTTTGCCTCTTCAGTAACAGAAGAGAAAACTTCCTCTCCCATGTCAGCTTTCCACATCAAATGAACTATAAATATTTCTATATAACTCAATGACTTTTGATGTCTGAAGATAATTACCATCTCTTCCCTCTTTCCCATCCCACCATGTCTTTTCTTCTCAGCTTTAAGCATCCTCTGTTCCTTCCATTTAACTTCATATTCTATTTCTTTCCCTCCTTAAACCTCAAAAAAGCATTTTGTATTTCCCTCATGTACTTAGTATATGCCACTTATTGTTAGATTTGTTCCTGTGTCATATCCCCCTACTGGATCATAAATTCTCTGAAGGCAGAGGTCAGTTCTTATCTTTGTGTCTCCCTTTCCCTCCACCCCAACTCCAATGTCAATCACAATGTTTTAAAGAAAGTAGAAACATGGCCAATATCTGCTGAATTACTCTGGTCTCCTGAGTTCTTGCTATTGTGTTCTGCTATGAACTTTTACCTCTTGGTCCACAAAGAGATGACACAAATCAGAGTTGAACATTCTTCCAATTCATCCCAATTGATAGATTCCTCAGACTGAAAGGAGAGACATATCTATTTTTGAACTTATGCAAAACAGGAAAATATTTTGCTGTCCTGTGCAAATTTGTTATAAAGGTTTTGTTATTCTTTACTTTCTTTTTTTTCTCCTATGGAACAGTGAGTCACAAAAGGTAGAGAAAATATTTTTATCTTATTTTTAAAAACAGTGTTGGACTTGGGAATTCAATGTCCTGGGTGAAGAAAGAAAGAAAAAGAAGAGAAGAAGAAGACATGGAAGGAGAAGTAGAAAAAGAAGAAGAAGAAGAAAGAAAGAAACAGAAGCAGAAGAATAATATGATGATGATGATGATGAATATCAAGATGAAGAACAATAAGCAAATAGAAGCATAAGAAAACAAAAAGCAGAAAAAGCAAATAGAAGCAGAAGCAGAAACAGAAGAAACAGTAGTAGTAGTAGTAATAGTAGTAGTAGTAGAAGGAATTAGCATTTATTTACCACTTTGAGGCTTGTAAAAACATTTTGCAAATATTTTCTCATTTTATTATGTATTTTACTTTTGTTTCTGACTTGAATAGACTGGATTTTGGATCTAATAAAAAAAACTCACCTAGGAAAGGTTCTTGACAATCAGTCATCTAGCCTCTATTCAAAAACTTCCAGTGACACCACCTCTCAGATTGGCCAATATTACCAGAAAAGACAATGATCAGTGTTGGAAGGGATGTAAGAAATCTGGGACACTAATGCATTGATGGTGGAGATGTGAACTGATCCAACCTTTCTGGAGAGCAATTTGGAATTATGCCCAAAAGGCAATAAAAATGTGCATACCCTTTGATCCAGCAATACCACTACTGGGTCTGTACCCTGAAGAGATCATGGAAAAAGGGTAAAAACATCACTTGGACAGAATTATTCATAGCAGTTCTGTTTGTGGTAGCAAAGAATTGGAAATCAAGGGAATGTCCATCCATTGGGGAATGGCTAAACAAACTGTGGTTTATATATGCTATGGAACACTATTGTTCTGTTAGAAACCAGCAAGGATGGGATTTCAAAGATGCCTGGAAAGACTTGCATGAATTAATGATGAGTGAGATGAACACAACTAGAAGAACATTGTATACCCTAACAGAAAAATAGGGTGATGATCAACCTTAATGGACTTGCTCATTCCATCATTGCAATAACCAGGGATAATTTTAGGGTATCTGCAATGGGGAATACCATCTGTATCTAGAGAAAGAATTGTAGAGTTTTAAACAAAGACCAAAGATTATTATCTTCAATATTTTTTAAAAGTCTTTTGTACTACATAATTTTACTAGCTCTAATATTTTGTTTCTTCTTCAAGGTTATGTTTTTTTCTCTCAACACATTCAATTCTGATCAGTGCATAGCATAGAAACAATGTAAAGATTATCAGATTGCCTTCTGTGTGGGGAGGGAAGGAGGGGAATTGTAAAATTCAAACCTTACAAAAATAAATGGAAAGGGGGCGGAGCCAAGATGGCGACAAGAGAGGAACTCTCCTAGGCGCTCTCTCATAAAAACTATAAACTAAGGACTCTAACTAAATTTCTGAGAGACAGAACCCACAGAGGGACCCAGTGAGGCAGTTCTCCTACTCAAGGTAACCTGGAAAAGAGCAGAAAGGCCCTGCTCCCTGGGGTTGGAGGAGCTGCCCGCCAGAGCAACAGAACTTCAGTCTCCCAGAGGCAGCCCCAGGGCGCTGGGAGCCGTGGCTCACAGCAGTGGGAGTCTCCTGAGCTATGCCCCGGGAGCACTGGGCACAAAGTGGGGGAACAGCATGGGAGGGGGGGAAGAACCTCTGCCAGAGAGAGCACGTGAAACCCAGCCCTCAGGGCACACAGCAAGCAACCTGGTCTTTAGGCAGCCCAGATCCAGGAACAGAAGCAGGCAGTAAGCAGGAGCCCCCAGGGCATGAGCCCATTGAACCTAGGGAGGGGAGTGAAGAGAGAGAGAGACTGCAGAGCTCTAGCCTCTGCCCCTAGAACAGGACTCTGGGGCTCTGAACACATTCAGATCCTGATCACAGTCTAGGCCCCCCAATAGAACAGCAGGGCCCCCCCACCTCAGCCCTGTGGCAAAGGGGGGGGCGCATATGGTCATTCACAGACCAGGAGGGAAGACAGAGACTCACACACTGAGACCCTTGTGGGAGTGTCCCAAAAGGTCAGGAAGCACCCCCAAAACAGGCTCAGGCTGGGAAAATGAGCAAGCAGAGAAACAAGAGGAACACCATTGAGAAATATTTTGCATATGAGCCCAAGAAGGATCAAAACACTCAGTCTGAAGATGAGGAAGCACAAGCTCCTGCATCTAAAGACTCCAAGAAAAACAGAAATTGGCTCAGGCTATGACAGAGCTCAAAAAAGATTTTGAAAATCAAATGAGGGAGTTAGAAGAAAAACTGGGAAAAGAAAGGAGAGAGATGCAGGAAAAACATGAAAATGAAGTCAGAAGCCAGAAGCTTAGTCAAGGAAATCCAAAAAAATGCTGAAGAAAATAGCATGCTAAAAACCAGCTTAGGTCAAATGGATAAAACAGTTCAAAAAGTTATTGAGGAGAAGAATGCTTTAAAAAAGCAAAATTGGCCAGATGGAAAAAGAGATAAGAAAACTCTGAGGAAAAAAATCTTTCAGACAAAGAATAGAAATCAGGGAGATTGATGAATTTACCAGAAATCAGGAATCAATACTTCAAAATCAAAAAAATGAAAAATTAGAAGAAAATGTGAAACATCTCATTGAAAAAAACAACTGATATGGAAAACAGATTTAGGAAAGATAATTTTAAAATTATTGGAATACCTGAAAGTCATGATCAGGAAAAGAACCTTGACATCATTTTCAAAGAATTACTACAGGAAAATTGCCCTGATATCCTAGAAGCAGAGGGCAAAATAGAAATGGAGAGAATCTACCGATCCCCCCGAGAAAGAGATTCCCAAAAAAACAACCCCCAGGAATATTATAGCCAAGTTCCAAAACTCCCAAATCAAAGAGAAAATATTACAAGCAGTCAGAAGGACACAATTCAAATATTGGGGAGCTGCCTTCAGGATCACACAGGACTTAGCAGCAACTACATTAAAAGCTCTTAGGGCTTGGAATATAATATACTGGAAGGCAAAAGAGCTTAGAATGCAACCAAGAATCAACTACCCAGTCAAACTGAATGTCCTCTTCCAGGGAAAAAGATGGACTTTCAATGAACCAGGGGAATTTCAAAGGTTCCTTTTGGAATGGCCAGAGCTGAACAGAAGGTTTGATCTTCAAATACAGGACTCAGGTGAAGCATAGAGAGTGGAGGAGAGGGGGAAAATATGAGGGACTTGATGATGAACTGCATGTATTCCTGCATAGAAAAATGACACTGATAATACTCATATGAACCTTCTCAGTTAATAGAGCAGGAAGAAGGAGCTTTTATATTTGAAGCACAGGAGAAAGCTGAATTTGAAGATAAAATATGGTGTAAAAATGGAGTCAATAGAAAAAAGGGAAATGTAATGGGAGAAAGAAAAAGGAGAGGGGGAGTAGGCCAAGATAATTCATATAATAAGATTTTTCTTTATTATAATGAGCTGTTGTAATGATATGGAAGGGGGGAAGGCAAGAGGGAATGAGGGAATCTTCGTTCTCATCAGAGGTGGCTAGGAGAGGAAATAGCATATATACTCAAGGGGGTATAGACATCTGGAGTAAGAAGGGGGGGGGACAGGGGAAGGGGGGGATGTGAGTGATGGAGGAGAGGATGGACCACGGGGGGAGAGTGGTCAGATATAACACATTTTCTTTTTTTACTTCTTGCAAGGGGCTGGGAGTGGATGGCCTGTCCAGGACCATAGGGCCAGATGGATGCTGGACCTAAGGGGTGTTATGGGGGCTCAGGGCCTCATGGCCCCAGGGCCAGGGATCTGTCTGCTGCACCACTCAGCTACCCTACAGCAGAGTCAGAGTGAAAGGAGAGAGAAAATATAAAACATGGTAGTGGAGAAATACGAAAGGAGGGAGTTGCAATCAGCAATGGCAACGGTGGAAAAATATGGAAGTAACTTTTGCGATGGACTTATCATAAAGAATGTGATCCACCCGCGACAGAGTTGTTGGTGTTGGAACAAAGACTGAAGCACAGGGGTGGCTAGGTGGCACAATGGATAAAGCACAGGCCCTGGAGTCAGGAGTACCTGAGTTCAAATCCGGCCTCAGACACTTGATTACCTAGCTGTGTAGCCTTGGGCGAGCCATTTAACTCCATTTGCCTTGCAAAAACCTAAAAAAAAAAGACTGAAGCACATTTTTCATTATTATTATTAATTATTATTATTATTTTGGGGGGATGCAGAGCAAATGGGGCTGGTGGGCCTGCCTGGGGCTGCATAGCAGAGTGATCGTTAGGTGTCTGAGGCCGGATTTGGGGCCAGGTGCTCCTGGCTCAAGGGCCAATGCTCTGTCCACCACCCAGCCACCCCTACTATTATTACTATTTTATTATATTTTGGGTCTTTTTTTTCTTCTTTTTGGTTTTTGCAGGGCAATGGGGTTCAGGTGGCTTGCATGTCACACAGCTGGGTGATTGTTGGGTGTACGGTGCCGGATCTGGGCTTGGGTGCTTCTGGCTCCAGGGCTGGTGCTCTGTCCATTGCGCCACCTGGCCATACCTACAATTATTACTATTATTTTTTTCTTTTCAATTTCTCTCCCCTTTACTTTATCACTCAAGCGAGTCTATATTTTTTGGGGGGAGGGGGTATTTAGTTTGCTCTTAAACAAGAATATTTTATTAAAGTATAAAGAAACATTATTTGTACAAAATGAGAATAAATAAATATTAAATACAAAAAAGCCTAAAAATAAGTAGAAACTACTATTGTATACAATTAGAAAATAAAATATTTATATAATAAAAGAAATTGCAGTGATGGGAAATATCACCATAGAGTCCATTTGAATTGATGGACAGTCCTGAGCAAGTCATTTATTCTTTCTTAGATTGAATTTCTTCATCTCATTCCTCCTCAACTTTGGGAAATATTCTCTATTATTATCCCCATGTTACAGAAAAGAAATGGAAGTTCAGAAGGGTTAAGTCACTTGCCCAGTGACTCACAACTAACAAGGACCAGATCTGAGATTGAAACCCAAGGACTGTGATTCCCAAGCTCAACATTCCACTGAACCATAGTGTATCTCTTTTCCTAAGGTATGGAAATGACCTCTATCAAAAGGCCCATGCCTGGAATATATTTCTTCTTTACTCATGCCTGCAAAAATTCTTGTTTTCTATATCTTCCTGTCACCTTCACCATGAACTCTTCTTTGATTTCTGTGCCAGAAAGGATCTTCTCCCATTTCAAATTTGCCTCTAGGTAGCACATACTCCGATAAAGGCAGCCTCTGGTCCTCTTTGGTTCCTTATTAGGGGGATGGAAAGGGAGGTTGCTCACTGAGAAACAGACATTTCCTTCTCTTCTGGGGTCCAGACACAGGATTCACCTGGACTCTCCTCAAATCAGCATCAAAGAATAACCAGAAACAGGAAATGGGTCTCTAGCAAATGAACCAAAAACATCCCCCAGCAAACTGACAGACACACATCCTGGTCAACTTTTGGAAGGTGCTGATTTGCATGGGCTCCCTCAGGCAGAACTCAATCAAGGGGAGGATGGACTGGCTCTCCTCCAGCACCCTGAGGTCTTCCTTCCTCTCTCCCTGCCAAAGTCCTTCCTACAACAGCCACTAGGAAATATTTCCTAGAATAATTTCCACCCTTTTGAATAGGTAGTTAGCCACTAAAATGGGGGAAAGGGCATTCTGTGGGTAGTACTGTGAACAAAGGCAGATTCCTGTGTTCACTGATTCATAAACTATTCATTCTGAAAAGAGTATTAGAGATTACCAAGCAAAGCACTTCATTTTACATATGAAAAAACAAAAGTTAGAGTCAATGATGTGCTATGGAGCTAGGGTGCTGGAGTTGGAAAGGAAATCTTGTCTCAGATACCTAGTGACTGTGTGTGATGATGAGCAATTCACTTAATATGGGTCTGTCTCAATATCCTTCTGTATAGGAATAAAAGCACCTACCTTCCAGAGTTATTGTGAAGATAAAAGGATATAATATTTATAAAGAATTTTGCAAATCTTAAAACATATATGACCTAATATTAGATCAAATTAAGAGATTTGTTCAAGGTCACAATGAGTTAGTGGGAGAGCTAGGTCTTGAATCCAGATCATAAATAAGTCCCAATATAATACTATCCAACACACACATATACACATACCTGGGAACTAGAGTTGAGTAAGAAAATCTGGTTTTATTTACTACAATGTTAGCAAATTATTTCAAAGAAGCACAAATTTAGAGTAGGAATCAGTATCAGTTCAACTGCCTTCATTTTACAGATGCAGAAATTGAGACCTAGAAAAGTTAAGCAAACTATCCAAGGTGGCACAGGTGGCATCAGAGATTAGATCTGAAGGAATGCCAAGGACAGGGAAATTTCCCTTTTCTGTGGTCTTTGGACTCTAGAGCCAATATACTTTCTACTGGACCCCCTTGCCTCATTTTCCCCTTCTGTAAAATGGGAATAATAATGCCACTTCTTAGGGTAGCTAGGTAGTGCAGTGGATAGAGCACCGGCCTTGGAGTCTGGAGTACTTGAGTTCAAATCTGGCCTCAAACACAATAATTACCTAGCTGTGTGACCTTGGGCAAGCCACTTAACCCCATTTGCCTTGCAAAAACCTAAAAAAAATAATGCCACTTCTTTACATCATAGGGTGTTAGTGAAGATCAAATGAAAAAATGTATGTAGTGTTTGGTACACTTTTTTAGCGTTACAGAAATGTAAGCTATTGTTACTATTATTGCTTTTCTAAAGCTTAGGAAGGGCTAGATAAGATGTGAATAAGTATTCTTTAGATTAGCATCATTCTTACCTCTATACTTGCTCTAAACCATAAATGAGGCTCCTGTAGAACTGACAACTGAAAAAATGAAAAGAAAAACCATTTCCCCCTTAAAACCACAGTATCTGGGGACTGTGGAGAGGACCCTAGAGAGCAGAGAAGAAATTCATCAGGGAAAGAATACAGGCACAAATATGAAATACGTTGCCAAGGCAACACTATTTATTACTATACAAACTCTGGCCACTAGTAGAAAATAGGAAACCAAAGAACCCAGCAGGATGCAGGGCCTATTACTCCCTTAAATCTGCTCATTAAATCCCGCTGTTCTTCTGGCACAGAATTGCCTGAACACAACTGAGTTTTTTCCCTGTTTCTATGTCTCACCATTGGTAGCTCCAACCTGACTTCCCCAAGCTCCCCTCCTTGGTTCTTTGCAGTAATAAATACCAACATTTATTAATCACCTATTGTATTCAGAGTCCTGTTCTGGGAACTATGGAAGGGATGAGATTTAGATAAATAAGATGAAGTCTCTGCCCTCCTGTGGAGTTTACAGACTAGCAGGAAGATAAGACACAAACAGTTTACTAGAATTCAATTGTTGTAGCTGTGGTCAAGTTGTGTCTATCATAAATTCATTGAGTTTTTTTTTTGGCAGCGATATGGGAATGGTTTGCCATATCCTTCTACAGTTCATTTTAGAGATGTAGAAACTGAGGCATACAGGGTCATACCAGGATCAAACACCTAGCAAGTGTTTAACGTCAGATTTTAACTCAGGAAGATGTCTTTCTGCCTCCAGTGTTCTAGCCACTACACTACCAGATACTCAATAAATCTATGAAAGAGGGGCAAAGCAAATTATAGTGTGACCTCAAAGAAGGTATAACCCTAGACCAAAAGAGATTTACTGGAGAAGATAGCATTTGAGTTGAGCTTTAAAGGATTAGAAATTCATATGTCAGCAAAGGCCAAGATATATTAGAATACAGATTTTGTGATAAGGAAAGAGAATATTCCAGTTTGAAGGAAGGGTAGAGTATTTGTAAAGAAGTCTCTTTCAAATGAAGAAATTGAGGCCTAGAAAGGGAAAGAACTAAGCTCAGGGTCACACACCTAGCAAGTGGAGAAGCCAGAAGTTGAACCTTGATTTTACAGATTCCAAATTCAGCACTCTACATTATTCCACACTGTCTACTAAAATTTGACTACAACCAGAAACCATCTCATATTACTTTCTAGTTGTTTCACACGTAGTAGGTAGCCTTATCATCCTCAACTAGACTGTGAGCCTTCTGAAGGAAGAACTACATTTTTTGGTAATTCCTTCAGTATCTCATGTCAGCCTGAGTTCATCACAAATTGTAATCCATCCTAGTCAGTGGTTTTGATATCTCAAGTTAATTTTCTTTTCTTTATTCACACAATTCTGTATTTTAGGACCTATGATTTTGTAAGTGTGCTACTACTACCTGTTAATGATAAGATCACAGCCCTTTCTGTGACTAGACAGATAGTCTTCCAGAGTTATTTTGGTCAAAACCATCAACACCCTTGAGTCATTTTGTTGGATGGCAGAAATGCATTCCATCACTAGCATTGTATTTGATAGGACCAGTCAAGAATCTTATCTAGTATATATATATATATATATATATATATATATATATATATACGCAGCCTTCTAGAACCCAGACTCCCCTCCATGCCAGGAGACATCAAAGAAGACTTTATTGTGAAGTCACTGAAGTAGGACTTCTACCTTCACTGCAATAAGAAGCTGTGGTTAAAGTTTGGTCAAGTCAAGTACAGTAATTAAGCAACTTCTAAAGATAAAACAGAGGAAGAGCCATGACAATGGAAGGAAGTTTCCACCATAGTACCTATTTTTACAACAGAATGTTATTACATTGTTTTTGTTCAACAACAACAAAAAAAACACAACAAAATAGACTTTGAAAACTGTTAGGCTAGTAGGATATAGAGCTGGAAGGGACTGGAGAGATCATCTACTCCAAGTCTCTCACCTTACAGATAAGAAAATTGAGTCTTTGAGCTGAGAAAGTGATTTGTCTAAGCTCACACTATAAATCAGAATTTGGTTTATTCTTTTGTTTATATTATAGACTTAAGAAAGTGATGTTAATAACAGATTTAATTTAGAAGTATATAGCGGGGCGGCTAGGTGGTACAGTGGATAGAACACCAGCCCTGGAGTCAAGAGTATCTGAGTTCAAATCCGACCTCAGACACTTAATAATTACCTAGCTGTGTAGCCTTGGGTAAGCTACTTAACCCTGTTTGCCTTGCAAAAACCTAAAAAAAAAAGTATATAGTGGGAACACTTTGGAGGAGTCAATTGTCAAAACATTTACCAAGAAATCCCTACATATGTACATATAGAGTTTATAAAATTCATGGGGGATAAAGTTTCAGATATCAATATTTGCAGATGGTAAATCCATCTATGTTCTATGATCACTCATTCAGAGGTCACTTATTAAATGCCTACTTCATATTATCATGTTACTGAAAGAAACAGTATGGAGAATTTGCATTGGTTGAGAAGACCTGAATTCAAGTCTTGACTTTAATAGATACTAGTGTATGACTCTAAGGAATCACCATACCTCTCAAAACCAACAAGTAACTCTCTAATATTATAAATTACATGGGCAGAGGGAGTACATATGGAAGTACAGTAGGCCTACCCGGATCCTCTCTCTTTAAATAATTCTTTATTAAGAAAAAAATATTAAGACAGAACTTTAGTCTGGTCTGACTGAAAAATCTTATTAGATGTTCTTTAACTATCCATGGCCTACACTAAAAATCTTTTTATAGTCTTCTTATTGAATGTCTAACAAGGAAGAGATCTGATCTCTTTAAGAGGGAATCAATCATCTCTGAAACTAATTAGGGTAATTATCAAACTGAAGCAGCCAGAAGGCTCAGTAGATGAAGTTCTGGCCTGGAGTCAAGGAAGATCAAAGTTAAAATATGGTCTCATATACTTAGTAGCTGTGTAATCTCGGGCAATTCACTTGACCCTATTTGCCTCAGTTTCCTTATTTGTAAAATAAGCTGGAGAAGGAAATGACAAACCAATATCTTTGTCAAAAAAACCCCAAGGATAAGATAGCACTGAACAACAACAATAACTATCAAACTAAGAGCAAGATGCTTTTAGATGAATTTACATAATAGAAGTATTTCTTAGGGGTGGCTAGGTGGTGCAGTGGATAGAGCACCAGCCCTGGAATCAGGAGTTCAAATATGGCCTCAGACATTTAATAATTGCCTAACTGTGATGTTGGACAGATCATTTAACCCCATTGCCTCCCCCACCCAAAAAAAAAAGTATTTCTTGAGTAGCTTTGATTAGGTTAAAAGGAGAATTAAAGGATTGAATGGTTTGAGGTAAATGATTCTGTCCAGGATGCACCAAAAAAATTACTATCATTCTGTTTGACATTCTGTTTCTACTTTTTCTTAATCATGGCAAGGGAATTTTGTCCTTGATTTTGAATTTTATAAATTTTAAGTAGTTTGAGCCAGAGAGAATTTCAAAAGTAAGATGATTTCTATCTCTTTGGATTATCCCCTTTAAGAAATTCTTTCTACTTAACTGTTGAATCTTTCAGACAGAATTGTGACAAATGTTAAGAGTACTAGGCTTCTGTTCTATACCTGTATAAATGGAATCATTGTTCAACAGCAAAAAAAGAAAAAATTTACTATGGCTGAAAAATATAAAAATATAATACCTGCCCTCAAAGAGATTATATTCTACAGGAGGTGGAGGGTAGGGTGGGGAGAATAACATATTGATAACTTCTTGTATCCTTTACACTGAATTTCCAGGACACATCAGATACCATATTCAAATAAAAATATAGGTAGATATGAATATGGACATAGATATAAATGTCTCAAAGTCAAATAATGATTCCAAATTATGTATCCTACTTCCTGTCTGCAAGGTCAGTTGTTTAAGTAAGGAATTCTGTAATACTCTATTATACGCTACATAGGTAAAGCACATGGTAAACCTTGATATAAATCCTAGCCATTAATATTATATTATCTCTATTTTGACATATTCTTCCCCCTCCTTCTTGAGTCATCCTTTATAAAAAATAATAACAAAAAGGAAGGAAGGACAGAAAGAAGGTAGGAGGAGAGGGAGAAAGGAAGGAAAGAAAAAAAGGAAGGAAAAAAGCACTTTGGCAAACTAATCTACCTATCAACAGTCTCAGCTGCATCCAAAATCCTCCAACTCTGTTAATTTTCTTATTTATCCTCTATATATCTTACTTTATATGTGTTTGTTTGCATGGTGTCTCTCATTAAATCGTGCATTAGATTTAAGCATTTAATAAATGCTTATTGATTGATACAAAAGAGAAGTACATTTCTTCCTTTTTACTTCAGTTTCAAGACTGGGTATTATTATTATTAAAGCATACTTTTGGGGCGGCTAGGTGGTGCAGTGGATAGAGCACTGGCCCTGGAGTCAGGAGTACCTGAGTTCAAATCCATCCTCAGACACTTAATTACCTAGTTGTGTGGCCTTGGGCCAGCCACTCAATCCCATTTGCCTTGCAAAAACCTAAAAAAAATAAATAAAATATAAGTATACTGTTGAACTTTTTGTTTTGCTGTTGCTTTTTCCATCTATATTTTAATTGTTTTCCTAGTTCTGTTTTCTTCACTTTGTACTTAATTCATATAGGTCTTTAGATGCTTCTCTGTATTCTTTATATGTAACTTTTCTTACCCTAACCCTAATATTCTACTATAGTCATGCTCCACAATTTGTTTAGCCACTTCCCGATTAATAAATATCTACTGTGTTTCAAGTTCTTTTCATCTATAAAGTGATACTATAAATATTTTTGTATATATAGGACCTTTCTTTCTGTTTTGTGACCTCTCACAGTGTTTAAAACCTAACAGTATAATGAATGGGCTAAGTGGGACGGATGCTTTAATCCATTTTTGTAGTAGGAAAAAAATATTTTAATGCTTTTCTCTCATGGTAGCCATTAGCATAATATCTAGATGCTGAGTAGTAAAAAGATCAATCTGTTTGTATCCCAGATTTGTCATATAAAAGATGGGTCTCGAAAATAAATAAGAATGACTCATTATTTAAAGAATATCTTAACACTCTTAATCTGCTGTAAATGAAACTATCTCTAGTCTTTACATAATTGATAATAATAAAATCACTACTTGTTATGAACTTGAGCAAAGTCCCTAACCTTCTCTGAACATCAATGTCTCCTGTAAAATGAGTGAAATGGTTTGTTTGGGTTTGGTTTTTTTTTTTTTTAGTTTTTGCAAGGCAGTGGGGTTAAATGACTTGCCCAGGGCCACACAGCTAGGTCATTATTAAGTGTCTGAGGCCGGATTTGAAGTCAGGTAATCCTGCCTGACTCCAGGGCTGGTGCTCTATCCACTGCACCACCTAAGCAGCCCCAAAATGAGTGAATTGGACCAGGGTTTAATCCTAAGAAATATATTACATTGGCAGTTTTCTTCCATCGAAGAAACCAACTCTCAGCCTGCAGAGGTCAGGGAGAAAAAAGCACCACCTTCCTTCCCCCCAGCAAATCCTGTCCATTTTTCTGAGAGAAGTATAATGGAACAAAATCTTAACTGGAGTGCAGAGATAGGGATTTTTGGATAAAATACCTAGTGGATATTTGACCTTAGACAAATTGCATTGCTAATCTGTAAAATGGGAATAATAATGCTTGCATTACCTAGCTCATAAGGCTTTTAAGATGAAAATGTATTTTGACTTTCAAAAGACAGCTCTTAGAAGAGGTGGTAATAACAAGTCATTTCAATGTAAATATTTTCTCATTTGACCCAGCCTCCCCAGTTGAGAGGTAAATCAGAGTCTCCTCCCTAAGGAAGAGTGCCCCCCAGGGCAGCCACCCCTTAATTTCACACTCTGTTGCAAACCAGGAGACTATTTCTTCAAGTTCTAGGGCCAGTACTTTTCCCCTCTGGTCCCCCAACTTTTCAACTTTCTTTGTTGTCTTCCCACTTTAGATTGTAAACTTGTAGAGGGCAGACTGCCAACCTTTCTTTTTTCACAATAATACTTCCACACCTTCCTCAAAACAGGAAGTTCACAGCTTCCTGAGGCAGTCAATTACCACTTACAGATAGGTAAACCTGAGTCTCCATAACAGCAATGTATCCCAGACCACTAGCCTATCTCTAGCCTATCCCCACCCCCCAAGCCATCTTGAAGAAAAACGATCTTTATAGAGAAGGGACCCACCATCCTGGTCACCATCAACACCAGCTACTGTCCAAATGCCACAGGGATAGATAAACCTGGGAATTCCAAAAATAATAGTGTCCTACAAACCATCTGCCCTGCAAGCATCATCTTGGGGGGAACAAATAATATTGTGGGAAAAGGGACCTGCCATTGCTGAGGCAGTCAGTGCAGCAAAGAAGCAAAATGTCTTGGTGCTTACTAAAGTAGGAAGTGGCACGAACAAATCAAGTGGGTCAAACCACCACCACCACCTTGACCATTACCTCCCCTCAAACCTTATGCCCTTGTCCACCCTTGCTTCCAGCTCAGCCCCACAGTCATCAATCAGGGAAGCAAACCTTGTAGAAACAGGCCTGGCAACTGTTTCTACAGGAGTTAGAACCTCTGCCACAGAAATAGTAACTATTGAAGATCTGGAAAAGAAAGTTCTTGACAACAAAATCCTTGGTATTTCCCAATAGTTCAGCATCAGAAACAAAAATGTTTTTTTTAATCTGACTTGCAGTTAAACCCTCCTACATGACTTACTTGTCTCCCCCGTTATAATATGAGCCCAGATTTAGCAAAAGAGTATCAACTTACCCTCAAGAATGCAGAAATTAAATTGACCAGACATTAAGGGGAAGAAATTCCCTTCTTCACAAGGAGGTTCTTTAGGAGGCAAGAAATTAGTTACCCTGGGAGGGGGCAGGGGAAGGAAAGAGAAGGATCTAAGCCCTCATAAAGTTAACACTTTCCTGAGCTCTTTTATCCAAAAGTAAGTGATCTGGAGTCTTCCATACAAAAGATAAGGGACAGAAATAACTCATTGTTATAAAGGATATCCCAGGACACAGGATCTACTGTAAGTTAACATTAGAATATCTCCAGCCTTGACCCCTTTTTGAGCAGTGAGCAAAGCTGGGGAGGAGCCAAAAAATTTCTGAATACAAAACACTTTTAAAATCAGGAAAGTTGGCCAGAGGCCATCCAGATGTTGCACATTGTTTCAGCCTAGTTATGGAATACAGTTCTCAGTGGCCAGTTTTTTGCAAGCTATCCAAATGATCTAATGCAACCAGAGACTATGCAGTACAGTGGTGGTGGGGTGGGGGTGGGGGGAAGCTCATCTTGGATACAGAGAATCAGCATTGAAAACTTGCCTTTGGGATTTACTACCTGTATTATTATTATGTGCAAGTCATTTAATCTCCTCAGGCCTCAGTTTTCTCATTTGCTCTCCAATGTTTTTTAGATTACATTCATATCAGATGCCCTAGCCTTGGCTCAGCTACATACTACTTATGTCACTTTGGGCAAATCATATCTCCTCTCTGGGCCTCAGAATTTCCTCATCTGAAAAAAGAGGAAGATTAAATTATGGATTCAAACGACACATGATAAAAACAGCTATCTACCTCCAGAGAAAGAACCAGTGAATTCTGAATGCAGATTGAAGCAAGCTTTTTCACTTTATTTTCTTGATTTTTTTTTTGGTTTTGTTATTATTTTACTGTAACCTAGCTAAAATGGAAATACATTTTGTATGACTTCACGGCTATAATTAATATCCAATCACTTGCCTTCTTGATGGGTAGGGTAGGTGTTGTAAGGAGGAAGAGAATTTGTAACAAAATTTTTTAAATGAATGTGAAAATAAATTTTTTAAAAAATTAGATTGTGGGGGCAGCTAGGTGGCGCAGTAGATAGAGCACCGGCCCTGGAGTCAGGAGTCCCTGAGTTCAAATCCAGCCTCAGACAGGTAATAATTACCTAGCTGTGTGGCCTTGGGCAAGCCACTTGACCCCATTGCCTTCCAAAAAAAAACCTAAAAAAAATTAGATTGTGAATCTTTGAGAAAAGGAATTCTAATACCTCTTTTTGTAACCTGGCATATGCTAGATGCTTAATATTGATTGAGGGACAGCTAGGAGGCATGGTGGATAGAGCAGACACCCTGAGTAAGTCACTTAACCCTAACTTGCCTCCCCCCCAAATAACAGAACCTGGTAAAAGCACTGGAGAGGACCATTGCAGAATAAGACTGGGATGTGCCTTGGCAGAGAGGACAGCAGACCCAGTAGAGCAGGGTTGGGGAACCTTTTTTCTGCCAAAGGCCATTTGGATATTTATAACACCATTCTCCTGTTATATTTGGTCAAATATTTAAATAATTCACCCCTAAAAAACTCCTAGATTTATTGAATTTCAAATCCTGCCTGACTAATGTTGCTAACCCCTGCAGTAGAGAGTAGAATAGGGTGAGAGTTTAGGGTGAAAAGATATGTAGTGTCTCTGCTTTCTTTGCCTACCACAAAAAAGCAACTGTGCTTTGGAATGGAACCATCCCAGACTTAGAACTCACTTGACTACATAGCAGAGATTCCCACATGTGTAGGCCCCACAGCTGTACCTCCTATCATCTGCCATGTAGGAGGCTGGGGAGGGGGAGGATGGAGGGCAGCTGGTTTCCTGTATGGGCAAATCCAATTTCCTTTCTCTACTTTTAAGTCTTGGGCTTTTTGTCCTCTGTATTGTCCCAACTTTACCTTAGCTGGAGAAAACAACTTGGAATATCCTTCAGGCAGCCTCCAAAGGATATCCCCTCATGCTCCTAGCTGCTCACCAGCTGCTGCTGAGCCACAGCTCAACCCCAACTACCACACTACCTGAAGACCTTGATGAGATCAACTTCCCCACAAGAAACAAGAATAGGGGAGATGAAGTCTTTATCCCCCTGTCCTGCAAAAGACACATGTTAATATGCCTACAGAAAAAAAAAAAAAAGATGCCTACAGAACCCAGAAGGCTCATTAAGGGCACAGAACTTAGCCCATTACTATCTTCTGGGAGAGCCACAAACCAAGGTTGCAACATCATGTAGTAGAAAGAATGTTGTGCTTGGAGCCCCTTCCGGCTCTAAATGGTATATAACCCTACTTCATTGCATCCAAGCCCCTCTTTTCCTCATCTCTAAAACAGAGACACTAGTCTCTTGTCTTTGCCTACTCTACCCTCACCTCCAGAGTAATTATGAAGAACAATAAGCATAAGACATTTTGTAACACTACAGCTCTATGCAGATATATGTATACTACTAGCATAGTTCTTTGCTAACTATATGACCCTAGGCAAGACACTTAACCCTGTTTGCCTCAGTTTCCTCATCTGTAAAATGAGTTCTGAAAGGAAATGACAAACTATTCTTGTATTTCTGCAAAGAAAATCCCAAAATCTGACAGAGTCAGACAGGGCTGAAAAATAACTGAACAACAAAAGTTCCTCACTAAGAGATGTGTTTGTGTGTGTGTGTGTGTGTGTGTGTGTGTGTGTGTGTGTGTGAGAGATAGACAGAGAGAGAGAGAGAGAGAGAGAGAGAGTGGGAGAGAGAGAGAAGAACTGACAATCTCGGGGGGAATCAATGTTAATATTAGCTCATTATCATGAAAGGAACTTTGAAGATTCCTGTCAAAAGACCTGAGTTATAATGCCTTTTGTACCACTTGTTAAGCAAATCACTTCCCCTCCTCTATACCTCAGTTTCTCCATTTGTAAAATGAAAGCATTCATCTCTTCCATTCTTAAAATCTTATGATCCTATAAGCTAACGTCTTTCTTAGATATTAAAAATAATAAATGTACCTCCTAAAAACTAAACAAGAAAAATAGATTTGATCTCTCAGAATTCCAACTCTCAAAGTAGTTCTTTTAAATGACAATTTCTATTTGAGATAGAAATATAATAACAATGACAACAATCTCACTAGCTGTGTGGCCCTGGGCAAGGCACAATTTCTCTAGGGCTCATTTGCACATTGAGGAGAATGGACTAACTGATCTCTAAGATCCCTTCTAGAACTATAGTATTAAAGTTTGCAAAATGTCTTCACATTAACACTGTGAGATAACAAAGAAAAATTTGGAAGAAGTAGTCTCACTTTAAAAATCCTGGGTGTCCATTTTAAGTTATGAAAAAAAAGTTCTCATAATTTAGAAATGCACTAAAATTTTTGGACCACCTTTTTATATGAAAATGCAAACTTAAAAAGGTCTGTTATGAGGCAATTATTTAAGAGGATCATAACTCTAATCAACAATCAACAAGCATTTATTAAAGCCTAATATGTGTTGGATACAAGCCAAGTGATGATAATACAAAAAAAAGACTAAAGAACAAAAAGTTCTTGATCTCAAGGAATCCACAGTCTAATTCTTGTCAAGTTGTTTCAGTTTGGGTTTTCTTGGTAAAGATACTAGAGCGGTTTACCATTTTATAGATGAGAAAATTGAGGCAAACAGATCAAGTGACTTGCCCAAGGTCACACAGCTACTAAGTATTGGATTTGAACTCAGGTGCTCTAACTCCAAATTTAGTTCTCTTTCCTCTGAACCACAATGCGATTCATCATTTAAAATGTGGCTAGGTGGCGCAGTAGATAGAGCACCAGCCCTGGAGTCAGGAGTACTGAGTTCAAATCCGACCTCAGACGCTTAATAATTACCTAGCTATGTGGACTTGGGCAAGCCACTTAACCCCATTGTCTTGCAAAAAAAAAAAAACCTAAAAAAAGAGCATTCACAATTTACATGGAACTTTAAAAATGGGTCAATTTGCCCCCACAAATAGATTTGAACAGAGGTTTTTTAGGAACATACTTTTTGCATAAAACAAGGTATGTCTCTATGGTGACTACAAAGTATGTTGTTGTTACTAGACAGCTGAACATGGTTCTCAATCAATGCGCATCTTTGGCAGATTTATATTGATATTCTGGTTGTATTTTTCTGTTAACTTCATTTTTACTGGTAAAAATTATGTTGTATGGTGATGTACTTGTGACTCAGAGATATCCAAACCTGTCATGTGAATACAAAGGCTTTATTTTTTTCCCCCCTAAGACTCTCTAAAACTAGAAAGGATGAATTTGGAATCCTTTAGTTCTGAGTAAGAGTAGACAACAGTCTTAGTAACCATGTTTGTTGTCCTCCTGGTGAATACAGATCTCAGTTTTCTTTGTTCTTTATTTCCTGGCCTCAGTCCCACATTGTGTAAGAAATTTTAGCATCTGCTACAAATCTCCACATTAGAATCTCTTTCTCAACTGACAAATCAATATTAAATTATACTTTTTTAAATTCAATTATCACAGTCCTTTTCCCCCAAGCTTGACAAGTATTATACAATAGCAGGACAACTTTCTAGGATATAATATGAGTCTCAAATGCTTTTAGCCCTAACTAATCCCTATGCACTCAGCTGAACAAGACCAGCATTTCTGACACTCACAGTTAGGTCAATGAATGAAGCACTGCAAAATCAAGTAGACAGGCCTATGCCAGTCAGATCTTGCCTCAGAATAACATTTAAATCGAGAGACTTTCATTCAGTGAGGAATCAGCCCAAAGAGTGATTGGCAGGAAGCTAAGCTACAAGATAAATAAAAAAATTCTGGATTCAAGGCAGGGGAAAGCAGAATCAGAGAAAAGTGAGGTGATCTAGATCAAGGAGATCCTGGCAGTGTGAAGTCTTACTTCTGGTGGGGCTAACTGAAAGACTTTATTCAAGAATAATAATCTAAAAATCACTGATATTTTCAAATCACTATATATGCTTTTTCTTATTTGCTTTTCACAACTCATTAAGGTATACACTATGATACTTATTATTAGCCCCATTTTACACCTGAAAAAACTTGAGCTTAAAAGAGGTTAAAGTATTAATCAAAGCAAAGAATCAAACCCTGATCCTGTTAATGCTCCCTCTATACCAAGCTTCAACAACTCTTTTTGACATTGAATGGGGATCCTTGCTGTTTTCCAATCATTTCAGTCTGACTCTTTGTGGCCTTATTTGGGGTTTTCTTAGTAAAGATTTTTTTAGGGTTTTTTTTGCAAGGCAATGGGGTTAAGTGACTTACCCAAGGCCACACAGCTAGGTAATTATTAAGCGTCTGAGGTCGGATTTGAACTCAGGTGCTCCTGACACCAGGGCCGGTGCTCTATCTACTGCGCCACCTAGCTGCCCCCCTCTTAGTAAAGATATTGCAGTGTTTTGTCATTTCTTTCTTCAATCCAATTCACAGAGGAAACTGAGGCAAACTCTATTAAATGGCTTTGCCCAGGGGATCAGTAAGTGTCTGATGCTGGATTTGAACTCAGGTCCTCCTGATTCCAAGCTAGGCATTCTTCAATACTCATATGCTCCTTTGACCTTCAAAAGAACATGTTCATCAATTCTCAATAATCAAAAGTGTAGAAAGATATTCAGAGGAGCTAAATCTGTCTCTCCCCTCCACTATTTCTTCCCTCCTCCTCTCAATTCTTGCCTTCAGATTCTTTGAGTTAGAAGGGACAGTGTTTAATAACTGTCCCACAGGTTAAAAAAAAAATCCCCCCAACTAAAAATCCTCCATGTGAACAGTTAAGGAAAGAAAAAGTCATTGAAGAGAAAAAGACAATTTTGTGAGTAATTTTTAAAAATTTTTTTAAAAGATCATAATTTTAAGATCATAGACTTGGGGCTAGAAGGAATCTTATAAGTTCCTTTCATTTTCACAATGTGATACAATCTAATAGAAGTCCTTCATTTCACAGAAGACAGAACTAAGATCTAGGGGTGATTAAAGGACTTTGCTCAAGGTCACAGGTAGTAAATCAAAGATATGAAATTTAAAAGTGAAGTCTTCAGATACTTACTAGCTGTGTGATTCTGAAGAAGTCATTTAATCCAGACTGCCTCCCTGACCAAAAAAAAACCTAAAAAAAACCCAAGAGTAAAATCAAGATCCTCTGACCCCAAATCTAGAAATTCTTTTCTCTAGTCCACATCAAAGAAGCAAATTTTAAAAACTGCTCAGCTTCAACAGAATTACTGCAGTGAATAGAAGTCTCTAAAACTAAATTTATAAGAATATCCATTTTTCAATGCATAGTCAAATTCAAATCAAACAACATTTATTTTAAAATCTACTATGAAAAACACTGAAAGGAAAAGGAGGCAATCGGTGGTTAATTATCACTTGAAAAATTGTCTAAGCTTCTAAGACAAATGCACATCAGAACAACTTTGAGGTATATATTAAAGGTAAAATTCACTGATGGTAAACCATGGAGGTAAATGTACACTGTTAAGACCTATTGGTAAGCAGCAAGGTTTTAGATAGTCTGTATATTGTTGGATTTGACTTGAGGAAATTCTGTGTTCAAATACAGCTTCGGTTGCTAGCTAGCTGTTTGATCCTGAACAAGTCATGAGGGAGGAAAATAATGAACAAACAATACAATAAAACATAGATAATGTTAATGTGTGTTTTTCTTCATCAAAATGTAGCCTTCAGGCATCCTCTGCTCTGGCTTAGTAAGGCTTTCATTTCTTTCTGAATTTGACACCACTGCCCTAGATTGCAGTTTCATGAGGTCTTTAAGGGCAAAAATGACCTCACACGGCCACCCATTCTGGTGGAGAGTCTTCCTCTGCTATTAATTAAAGCTAGTTATTCTAAAAAAGACACAAAGTCCTCCAAACAGTCATTACTTGAAGTTTTTCCAGTTTGGTGGTACCTGCCTAAGCTCCTCCTAGCATTCCAGAACGTCAACATCATTCAGTCATTTTTTTATTGGAATATTAAATTGTGCCCCTAATAACAAATAAGAATATAAAGAAATATGCAGATTTACTTAAAGTAAATGATATCTCTAACTATAATTAAAACAGAATGACAACAAAAATACGATAAAGACATGAGACCAGAAATGGACACATAGCAAATATTCTGCTATTGTTTTTTTATGTATACAAAAATGATTTTCTTTTATCAAACTAGTTTAGAGTGTGTAGTTTGTAGGCAAAATATTATTAATCAGTTTTTGCTGAGATAGCTACTATTTATAATAAATGTTATGGGAGAGACAAAGGAAGTCTAAGAGTGAGAAAAGGAATTTAAGAGAGGAGAGGGGAAAGGAAGATAGAATGAAAAAATAGAGAAAGGCAAAAAAGAATGAGAGAAGGGAAAGAAAGAATAAAAGAGAAAGTATGATAAATGAGTGGGCCAAAAAGAGACACCTCCTCTTCCAAACTCACCCAGTCCCTGGCACTCAACTACAGCATTTCTTTCCGACTCCAGTTTACCAAACATAATATAAAGTAACAATTAACACTAGCAGTGTAAATTCAGAAACACCCAGCCTGGAAAGCAATTTATCATTTACAATCTGGTTAAGGAGAAGAAAAAATATTCAAAGTGAATGAAGTCAAGCGTCTCAGTGGAAGATATAATTCGCTCCAGGTCTGCTCGGGGCTAGCCGATGGTCAGTGGGAGCGCCGACCCAGAGCCAGAAAGAGCCCCGGAAGCCGGGAGCAGGGTGCAGCCTCCACGGAGACTCACTCTCTCCGGGCTGAAAAGTGTGTCTCCAACCCGTGGGCAACCTACCCGCCTCGGCGCCACCAAAGACTTCTCTTCCCAACTCTCCTTGGCTCCCCCACAGATGTGCAAACAGTTGTCAGCAAAGAGAACCAGAGGTTTTCAACAATCGCTCTTTGAAGGTTAAAATAAGAAGTTAAACATTTGCACCTTTAAATATCCCTCGACAGGCCCGGGCCAGCTCTCACCTCGCTTGGCCTGGAGAAGTGTCCTGGCAACGGACTCCGCCTCTCTCGCCCTCTCGCCCTCTCTTTCTTAGAACAGCTAATTGAGTTTTTCCCCACTTTGCTTACCTTTTAGGTCATTAAAGTCGTCCCACCCCCCATCTCCCCTTCCCCTAGTTTAACTAAGCTCCCCTTCCCGGCAGAGCAATTCTAGACCCTCTCCCTCAATAGAGCCCCCAAATTGACTAAAGCTCTCAGGAATCCCTTTCCGATTAGTGCCTTTGCCCGCCCTTATTAGAGACCCCGATGAGCCTCTTACCATTTCCAGTGCCATTCCCTCCGAGAATCCCCAGGACCCTCACCTGCTGCCCCTTCAGTGTCTGTAAAGGTTCCTTCCTCTCATCGAGACCCCCAAGCCCCCTTTTCCCGGAACCCCTAGATCTTCGCTTTCTCCAAGAACCACTGATGCCCCCAAAGCAGACCTTCTCTTCCCCACAGAAGCCCGGGTCACGCTTCCCACAAGTCCGGGTCAGCTCGGAGAGCCCCCACACCTCCACGCGCCCTACCTGGGATGCGCTAGAGGAAGGATGGATTAAGCACAACAGGGCAAGGATTGGGGCATTTCTGGTGCCGGTTCCCCTCGTTACCCGTGAAAGGGGAGGTGAAGGCAGAGCGCAGAACCAAGCCTCCGGAGAAAAGGCAGAGAAAGCGGCGAGTTCCGAAGGAACTGGGCTCTGGGGTCTGGAATCCGTCTCCCTAGGGAAGCTGGAGCAAGGGGCGGGGGCGTGGAGCTGAAGGGCGGGGCGATCAGTGGGCAGGGAGCGGTGCTGCTTGGACCCGTGCCAAGGCGGACAGCACCAAAGGTCCGGCGGAATCATCAAATCCCTGCGCTGCTTTCTGCTCACTGACCAACCGCTGGGCTCTTTCTCAATTCAATTTTCACTGATTCAACAGATAAGTAGCTAAAGCTTATTGGGTTTGGGAATTTTCCTTAAAAAAAAAAGATACTTAAATGCTCATACCCCTTGCCCCAGAGCTGACAATATGCCCCAAGGAGGTAAAAGATAGATAGTAACGTCTTATACATCAAAATATTCATAGCAACACTTGTTACGGTAGCAGAGAACTGGAAACAAAGTCCTCCAATCATTAGGATCGACTAAAACAATGTGTTACACGAGTGTGCCATAAGAATATAAAGAATAGCGCAAAGTAAGGAAAGACATGGAACAGATGCCAAGTGATATAAACAATTAAAAAATCAATGTAAAAGATGACTACTACAACAGCATACATATTAGGGGAAGAACAACAAAACAATAGATACTGAATTATGCCTAAGGTTGGCCCCAAATTGGAAATAGAAAAATCTATTGGGCATCTAGTTGGCACATTGCACCGGGCTTGGAATCAGGAAGACTCATCTTCCTGAGTTCAAATCTGGCCTCGGATTCTTACTAGTTGTGTGACCCTGGGCAAGTCACTTCACTCTGCCTCAGTTTCTTCATCTGTGAAATGAGCAGGAGGCAGCAATGGCAAACCACTTTAGTATCTTTGTCAAGAAAACACTCAAAGGCAGTCACCAAGAGTAGGAAGTGAACAATAATAGAAAAGAATATTTCCTTTCTTTGCAGGCTGTGGATGTTAAATGTTATCCAGACTCTGTTGATAGGTTGGTTAGTTCTGATTTTTTTCTCACTGTTATTTTTTTGTTACAAGTGATGACTTTCTGATAGGGGGTGGGAGAGGAGCTTAATAGGAGACTTAAAAGATGCAAAAATATTAGTAAAGCATTTTAAAACCTTAAAATAGGGGCCGCTAGGTGGCAGTGGATAAAGCACCTGCCCTGGAGTCAGGAGTACCTGGGTTCAAATCTGATCTCAGACACTTAATAATTACCTAGCTTTGTGGCATTGGGCAAGCCACTTAGCCCCATTTGCCTTGCAAAAACCTTAAAAACAAACAAACAAACAAACAAAACCTTAAAATAGTAGAATTTATCAGAGTTCAGTCCTTCCAGGGGGTGGAGATGAGGGAGACAAAAATGATCCTTTGCTCTCTTGAAGCTAATGGCCAATTTAACATCTCAGTTTCCTCATCTGTAAAATAGGAGAGATAAAATATGGAAAGCACTTTATAAACTTAAAAAAAAGCAAGTTACCGTAAGAGAGGCAGCTTGGCAATGCAAATAAAAGATCAGTTTAGTTAGCATGGCCTGAATTCAAATCCTGACTAACACATAAGTTCTCATAAACAAAAGCTCTTTGAAACTCTGGCAAAAGGTAATAGGGAGATTTCTTAGTATAAGAGTCAGGGGCCTCAAAAGAGGGAGCATGGTATATTGAGAAGAACTGACCAGGAAATGAGCTGATTTTCTACCTCTAAGGAAAAAAGTATGACCTTAAGCAGGTCACTTAATCTCCCTTGGCCTCAATTTTCTTAACTGTACAATGAAGTATTTGGATCAGATAACCTCCAAGGCTATTTCCAGATCTTTCCATGAGCCTATGACTAGATCATAGTATGGGGAATTTATACTGGAAACTATGTAAAAGATCAATTGGATTAAAGAGGTTATTGTAATAGTTCAGATAGATGGTGATGAGAGACTATATTAGGGAGTTAATTGTGGGAATAAAAAGCAATGAATTCTAGAGATATAAGAGGAGGAAATGATAATACTAGACAATTGATTGGAGATATAGAATATGAGGGAGAGTCCAAAATAACCTCAGGCTTTCCTTCCCTACATACTTCCAAGAATCAAATAAATATAGCAATCTATCCATGGGAGATTGTTCTGTTGCTCAATACTCAGATGGAAAAAATCTTTGGTAAAGTTTTGATGGCTCCACATTAGAGTCAAAGTTTTGATGAGAACATATAGTGAGTATGCCTAGGCTCTCTCAAGAAGCTAACCCACTTATTCCTTGAATTTCCTTGTCCTGAGTCTTCAAGGTTCCACCTTTGGCCTTTGTTCTGTGGCAATATTACAATTAAGTCATTGTTACTCACAGTAAGTCATATAACAACTATACCACAAAGTTTGGACTTTAGAAGAGAGCTACCATAGAGGGAGGGACAACTGAAGTGAGAAGTTCAGCTGAGACAGCTTAGGAGAACAGCCTATCCAGAGTAAGCAAGAAATAGTCATGATTAAGAAAGTCACCAGAAAAAAAAAGATTGCTAATTTTTAAAAAATTAACTAGCCAAAAGAGTCACAAGAGATGAGACAGAAAGAACTTTGACAAAGTGATGGAGAGAAAAAAGAAGGACCCTATTTCTATCCCTTCACCAGTACCATGAGATACATGGATGCAATAGATTCCAAAGGAAAACGAGAACTGGTGTTTTTTTCTCTGTCTCATAGACTCATTGACTTCATCCCAGCCTTTCAAGGCATCATTACATTACTGTAGACTTTCTAGCACAATTTTTAAGTTCTTCCCCTACACAGTAGAGGAGAAAGAATGCTCAACCCCAGGAAGGTACTATTAGACTAGAAAGAAAATTGACTGGCATTCCAATTCTGGATTCTTGCCTTAAGTCTCCCTCAGAGTAGTACTGTATGTCAGAGCAATTGGATAAGTTCCAGAGTCAGAGCACACCAGACAGATTAATCTTGACTGAGTTTTAAATTAGTCCTTTGCCTTATCAGTTAGGTGAAATTAAACTTGTATTTTAATTGGAATTTTGTCAGCTTGAATGCTTTCAAAGGAGATGAAAAACCCTTAGAAAAATATAACCTTCCCCCTCCAAAATAGAAAAGATATGTCAAATTCTGATAGTCTCAGGAGATTCTAGTTGAGGAGAAATATGAGCCAGATTGAGTTATTTTGAGAATCTTTCAAGATCAAGCCCTGATCCTTCTGAGTCCACTTGAAACCTTTCTGTGAGTGGAAAAGATCTAAGTGCAAACTATACTTCTGTTGGATTAGCTTGAGGAAAGTTTCATTCAGTGGTGAGTGCAAAGAGCAATGGGTATAGACTTTAAAATCTTGTTATATCCATCTTGGTAATGAGAGGCTGTATTAGCCAGTTAGTTGAGGAAATGAAAATCAATGAATTCTAGAGATATAAGGGGAGGAAGTGATTTCTTTGAGATAAATGGATAAATCATCATCTATAAAGTGAAAGGACCAAATTCAGGGCTCTCTAAGGTCCCTTCCTCTTAGGAATCCTGTGATAATATGGTTTATTCAACTAATGTTCATCATATTATAGTCTGTAATGTGAGTCCTATTGTGCTGTAAGACAACGGTTAGTGTCAAACTAAAAAATGGGAATAGAATAGAGAGGAAGGGTACCCCAAATTGTACATAAATATCCCTATCTATAGACCTTATCAACTTAGAAAATCATGTATTAACATTTTCTATATTGTATTATATATTTTTTTTGAAAACTAGTTCATTCCACACTTAGGAATTTTGCAGACCAGTAGGGTCGTGGTTTGGCATCTCTGCTTATAAGAACTGAAGCCAAATGAACTAAACAGAAATAGAATAATAATTTATAACATAGTATCAATATTATAAAAATCATTTTGAGTTTTATAAACTAGTAAAGAAAGAAATGAGCAAAATGAAGAGAACAATTTGTATAAAAACAAACCCTTTAAACAAATAATTTGAAAGCTGTAAGAACTGTGATCCATTCCATGACCACTCATAATTCCAGAGACTCAGAGAAGTAGAATGTCATCCATTAAGAAAAGTGAAGAATTTGGGGAGCAGGATGATATATATGTGTGTGTGTGTGTGTGTGTGTGTGTGTGTGTGTGTGTGTGTGTGTATAATAGATATTTGTATGCAACCATTGAGGGAATTGTTTTGCTTGACTGAATTTTTGTCATAAGAAATTTGCTTTTGCTTTTATTTCTCTTTTTAAAACTGAGTAGTGGGAGAGAGAGAAAACTAGAAAAATAGATTGTTAAGTCAAAAAAGAGAGGCCAAGGGTATTACAAATGTGAAATGTTGCATGATCTTTCAGATGAAGTCACCGTACTGTTTGAGTTTTACACAGCTTTTATTTTGTCATAAGAGCCTTCTCACAAGGGAGTAAGTTATAAATATTTGTTTAAAAAAATCACATCAATAAAATTGAAAGTGCAACAAGGAAAAAGGAAGCTAGGTGGCACAGTGGGCTGAGTGGCAGGCCTGGCTCTAGACTTAAGAGACAGAGAACCTATTTTGTGTGATTTGGGGTAAGTCACCTGTCTAGGCCTCAGTTTATCCCTCTATAAAATTAAAGAGTTGGGCTAGATGATTTGTAAAAGTGATTCCCTCTCTAAATCCTATGATCCATTTCATTTCCAGATTTACCACAAGCAGCCTGCTCCAGCATGGTTGAGGTGCTGCTAGTAGTGGCCACTAAGAGGCAGCAGAGATCCAAGTTCAGCTCAAGTAAGGAGCAGAGGACCACTATTTGGAGAGTCAAGGACTTGGGGAATCCTAGCCAAAGAGAGCGTACCTCTCTCCTACTCAGGGGACTCTGGATAGCAGAAGATCCCTCAACTTGCAAATCACAAATACAATGCATGCAGTGCAGTCTGTGTAGTTCAAAAGGGTCATCAACCTTTGGCCATTGTTCCCAGTAGCTGATATATATTAACATTTACCTGCCTTCAAAAATTTAGTCTTTTCTCCTCCTTTCAAGCTCCCAGGTTCTTATGTGAGTTTCATATATCTCACATCTTACCTAAGGAGTGAGTCAAAGCTGCTGGCAAAGTCACTAAGAATTACAACCCCCATTTTAAATTTGAAATCTCAGTTTTAAGTCAAACTTTGAAATAAAACAACCATTCTAGTGGCCTCTAATAATTGGATTGAAATATCCCATGACACTGTCAAGAGGCAGAAAGAGGGCCTTAACCTCAGAGAACAAAATTTAGGTCTCTCTCGTCTGGCCCCTTTCCCAGCAGTCATTAACCATAGGAGCAAAAGAGTTAAAATAAAACATTTCTATGAAACACTATTAGATAATAAACTATATAGTCATTATTAACCATAGAAACAAAAGAGCTACTTTAAAACTTCTCTATGAAACACCATTGGATATTAGATCATAAACTGTACAATGAATAGTATGCTGGTAAATGACAACTTGGTTCTCCAGGGGGGAAAAATGTGCAAAATATACTTTATTTAAAGTTCATTATCTCCATTATTTTCTTAAGTCTAGGCAACCAACAAAACAGTAATCTATCTCTGATTTGTATGATTTACCCATTTTCTTTCTTTTTTTTTAGGTTTTTTCAAGGCAAATGGTGTTAAGTGGCTTGCCCAAGGCTACACAGCTAGGTGATTATTAAGTGTTTGAGACCGGATTTGAACCCAGGTACTCCTGACTCCAGGGCCGGTGCTTTATCCACTGTGCCACCTAGCCACCCCCAATTTGCCCATTTTCAAGGTGTTATTTAAATACACTGAACATTTAACAATTGACTCTTTGAATAGGTTTGATTTAGCTCCAATATTTCCAATAGATCATAGAACTCATCATTTATAAAACAAATTTCAAAGTTGGGAGGAGCAACTTTACAGGTTAGATTATAGTATCTATTTATATCTAGAAATCATCTAATATAGTCTAACTTCCTATTACCCAGAATTTATTTCCATTCTATCTACTTTTTAGTCAAGAAAGAAGAGAAGGGACTATGTGCTAAACACTGTGCTAAATGTTTTACAGATAATATTTCAAATAATCCTCACAGCATCCCTGGGAGGTAGGTTCTATTATAATTCTCATTTGACAGTTGAATCTGAGGCAGACAGATTTGGTGACATACCCAAGGTCCTGTAACTAGTAAATGTTGGGAGTTTGAATTTGAACATAGGTCTTTCTGTCTCCAGGTTCAGCTCTCTATCCACTGTACTGCCTAGCTACTTTATTATAAGATATCATAAGACTACTTAGTCTCAAAAAGAGAAGATCCAAGGGAGACACTTTCATTGTCTTCCAATATTTGATGGATTATCATAAGAAATGGGATCAGGATATTTCATTTGGAATGAGAGGGAAGAACTAGAAACAATGGGTAGAAGTTTTGGAGAAATCAATTTTGTCATATGCTAAAATTCACATCATATCATGTCATATATCATATTGCCACATAATATAATAAATATAATATATAATTATACATATAGTATAATAATGTGAGTTTTAATATAACATGTTATGATATAATTGTACAAAAGTAGAGTGGGCTACCTCAAGTGCAATCTATCCAGAGGGAATTCTGCCTCAGCTAACCAGTTGCATTGATGGATTTCTGAGGTTTCTTCCAAGTCTCAGACTCTGTGATTCTTTGAGTTTGTACTTCTGAAACTCAAGTGATCTATAAAAGACTGCCAAGACCTAATCCCTCACAACCTGCAAAGCTAAGGAGAAGCCCCCTGAAGAACCTTCAAGGAGAAGCAGATCTGCTTGAACATGAGGAAAAATATGACTAGCATGACAGATCAATGAAGTTTTCTTCTTGAGGTTCAGTGACTGATGGGGATAAACTGGGAAAGCTGGACTAGTCAGCTAATCCCTGAAAATTTCTGATATAAGAGTCTCCTGGAGAAAAGGTTACCTATCCCCATCCTATAGAGCTAGAAAGTTCTGAAGGAAAGACCAGAGATATCATATCATATCACTCCAATATCTTTGCCAATAAAATTCATGAGGAGACATTAGGGTTTTCTCTGTGGACGTATAGAGATGATTGAGAGCTGTCAGACGGGAAAAAAAAACCCTCATCTGTCCCTTATAATGCACCACTTATACATAAAGAGCTCAAGGAAAACTTGGTGGAACAAACTAAGATTGTAAGAACATAGAACTAGAACTAGAAGGGCCCTTAGAGATAATCTGGTCCATCTTTCTCATTTTACAGAGTTTTACAGATGAGGCTCAGAATGGGGCCCAAACTTAACCCCATTGTCTTGCAAAAACCTAAAAAAAAGAAAAAGAAAAAAGAAAGGGGTCCAAGGTGAAGCAATTTGTTCATGGTCATATACAGGTGATGAGTGGCTGATTTGAAATTCAAACTTTAGTCGTAGGATACCAAGGAGTACACTGTTCTCATTTTAAGAAACAGGAAGCTATATGTTGGTGAGGTAAACATAGGAGAGAAGTAAGAAGACCAAGGAGAAGAGGAATGGAAAATGGAAAGATGGAAAGCAGTCTAAGTTGGAATGACCATACCAGTGGAAAGAAGATCATGAAGGAGAGGTCATGCCAATGGAGAGTAGTGAAAAACCTGGGGGCGGGGGGAAACATGTCAGTAATGAGACCATATAAATCATACCAATGGAAGCTTCAAAGAAGCATATTTTATTTCTTTCAATAAAATGTCCTACATTAAAATGTTCATACCCTTTGACTCAAAGGCTTATTTTTCAAAGAGATAATTACTAAGAAAAAATCTCCATATATATTGAAATTTTTATAGCCCCATTTTCTGTAATAGCAATTAGAAACAAAGTAGGTGCCATTCAATTGAAAAATGACTAAACAAACTGTGGGCTATTATTGTAATGAAGTATTAATGTGTCATAAAAAATGAAGAATATGCATAATTCAGAGAAGCATAGAAAGAGCTACATATATGGCTGCAAATGATGCAAACTGAGGGAAAAGAACTATCTATATATATATATATATATATATATATATGTATATTATATCAAGAAGGAAGGAGGAGGGAGAGAAAGGAGAGAAGGAAAGAAGGAAGAGAGAGGCAGGGGAGGAAGGAAGAAAGGAAGGGAACAAGAAAGGAAGAAAGGAAATAGGGAAAGGGAGGAAGGAAATAAGAAAGGAGGGAAGACAGGGAGGAAGGAAAAGAGGGAAAGAAGGAGGGATAAAGGGGGAAAGGAAGGAAGAGGGAGGGAAGGAGTGAAAAAAAAGGAATATTAGGTGTTTATCCACCCACAGTTCTACAAGTATATCTGGAACACTGAAGAGATGTTTTATTCAAGAACCCTTATGTGAGACCTGGAAAAGACCTTAATTTTAAAAAGCCAAGCTGTCCCACTGCATCTGGAGCCATCTCTAGTCATCCTGATTGACATCTTGACCCTAGACCCAGGTGGCTTCAGAGAAGAATTAGACTGATGACTTCACACAGTCCTCCCTCACTTAAATCACTTAAATTCACTTGCAAGCCAAGGACAAACAACAAAACTCATCTACGAGAGTGAGAATTGGGATAAAGATGAAGTATTTATAAAAGGCTACACTTGTATTTTCCTAATTCAGTGCCTAATATCATGCACAGTGCTTTGTTGTTCACTTGTTTCAGTCATGTCTGACTCTTCATAACCCCATTTGGAGTTTCTTGGTGAAGATACTGGAGAGATTTGCCATTTCATTCTCCAGTTAATTTTACAGATGGGGAAACTGAGCTAAACAGGGTGGTGTCACTTGCCCAGGGTCGAATAGCTTGTAAGTATGAGGCAGAATTTGAACTCAGAAAGGCGAGTCTTTCCCAACTCCTGGCTCAGCACTCTAATTCCTGAATGTTTATTAAGTGAATGATAGATCTTGGTAAAAATCTTGGTGCTGATAAAGCCCAAGTTAGTTTCTGATATTATGTAATGCACACTTCCCCCTCCCCAAAAATCCTTAGTTCATTCCTTCCATTCCTGTCCCTCCCCAATACACCATACTTTCCCTCCAAATAGTCAATCTTATATTGAGATTTATAGATTAGGATATTAATTATATATACATATATAATATATAAATTAAATATAATTTCATTATAATAAGATATAAGATTAAGAGTAGATTAGGAAAGTTCTAAGACTACCCTTTCATTTTATACATGAGAAAAACTGGGCCCAAGGAGGTCAGGTGATTTGCTCAAAGTCACCAAGACTAAATGGCAGACATAGTCCAAATCCAATGTTCTTTCCACTGCCATAACTATGATCCTATGACTACACCAGCTGTACAGAGACTTCTATTTTATAGGCAGAATGTCACATTTGTTGTTACTTTTTTTCTTCCTTAACAATAGAATCAGATGTTTAGAGCTCAAAGGATCTCCAAGAAGCAATCAAGTTCAATTCCATCATTTTATAGTTCAGGAACCTTAGGCAACTTACCCAGGGTCACAAAGACAGTATCTGAGGCAGGATTTGAACTAATCTTCCTGATTCTATATCCAGTGCTCTATTCCACCTCATTCAGTTTCTGTTTAAACTCCTTCAGAGAAGGAAAATGCATTACCTTGATCCCTGTTGGAATGACCTGCCTTCTCTATGGAGTGGGTTGATGTTTCTCTCCTTTATAACAAGCTGAGAACACTTGAGGAGCATCATGTAATGAAATGAACACAGAATTTAGAAAATATTGAGTTTTAATCCTAGATCTGGTACTTTGTGAATATGGACATGTTCTATCTCTTCTCATCTCCACTGGTAACATGGAGTAAAAAGAAATAATTGCTAAGGTTTCTTCAGTCCTATGAATACCAGAAATTACTTCCCTGACTTATGCATTCAAGGAAGCAAAACATTCTGTGCAGCATTACACTGTCTCTCCAGCTAACCAATGGACTGCCTTTTACTCTGTCACTACTCTCTCCTCTCTCCTTACCAATTCATGGATTTAAGAACCAGGACAAGGTAGAATCAGATATATGTCCTAGTCAAGGTTTGAAGATTATGCCCCACATCCTCTCGTTTGAAAATGACAACCACCAACTAAGCTTTTGAGTATTTGTCACAGTCATAAAATCAATTCCTGCAAGTAAATACTGGAGAGTATAATTTTTTTTCATTCAGATGACACACATTGAAAAATCTGTGCCTTTCATTGTGTATCTTCTTCTGTAGCATCCTAGGCAGCTGTTTAGCTTGTCTATTTATAATCCTAGTCCAAGCAGCTAGGAAGCACAGTTGAAAAAAGTACCAGGCCTGGACTCAATTTGACTCATCTTTCCTGAGTTCTAATCTGACTTCAGACACTGTGACCCTGGATATCTGTGAAATAAGCTGGAGAAGGAAATGGCAAATCTCTTCAGTCTCTTTGTCAAGAAAATCCCAGATGAGATCAGGAAGAGTTAGACATAACTGAAAAATGAACAATAATAATCTGGTTCTGTCCAGTATTTCCTACCTATTTAGCTCTCTCTATATCTTCTATGATCTAGTCCGCTCAAAGATGTTATTTAATATTCACAGAAAAGTTGAATTCCTGTTAATCTGGGATTGATTTCTGGCTCTATACCTAATGTAACTTCATAGAAACCACTTAATCTCTCCAGGCTGCTCTCTCTAGTTTCCACTGCCAAATGACCCTATTATTCTAGGGATTTAGGGATAGGTCAGCAGCTCCAGTAATGGCCTTTGGGTATCATGAGGCCTTGTTTTTCTCATAAAAGGTGTATTTCCCTTCTTCTAGCTGATAGTACCTTTGTTATTACTTGCTCTGGACAGTTTTCAATACATATCAGTACAATTCAATACATATCCGGTTTCAATATATAACCTAGCTGAGAGTACCTTTGGTATTATTTGCTCTGGACAGTTTTCAATACATATCCTACATTCAATACATAAAAATTATTAGTCCCATGACCTACACTTCAGTCATATAGGCATACCATACCTTAGATCATGCCATCACCCAAAACTACCTGCCTAATTTCATACTTTTGAACTCTAATAATAATATTATCCTGTCTTTACATTTTGCACTTGTTCATTCCTCCCAAACCTAGGCTTCAACCCCAATACAACCTTTAATTTTACTAATCCTGCCTGATCTCCCAGTCCATCATTCCTATTCTGCATTCATCATCTTGATCTTCATAGTCTTGAGTCTATAATTAATTTACTTTATAACATCCTGTGTACCATCGATGAATTTCTTACCCTTTTGTTCTAGTGCTGGTAGCATATCAGTCATCAAACCTGGTCACCCTGCCATCTGCCTTCTCTAATGCTATTCTCGAACTGTTAAGTGTCATTGGAAGATGTCATACAAAGTAAGGGAAGGAGGCGTCTCAGACCTGGCATACCAGTCTCCAGCAATACAGTGTGATCAAAGACAATTCCAAAAGACTAGTGCTTGAAAATGCTATTCACATACAGAGAAAGAACTATGAAGTCTAAATGCGGAACAAGGAATACGATCTTCACTGGTTTTTTTTATTAAATTTATTTATTTATTTTGAATTTTACAATCCCCCCCCCCACAAAGGGCAGTCTGTTAGTCTTTACATTGTTTCCATGGTATACATTGATCTAAGTTGAATAAGATAAGAGAGAAATCATATCCTTAAGAAAGAAAAATAAAGTATAAGAGATAGCAAAATTACATAATAAGATGACAATTTTTTTTAAATTAAAAGTAATATTCTTTATTCAAATTCCACAATTCTTTCTCTGGATACAGATGGTTATTCTCCATCACAGATACCCCAAAATTGTGCCTAATTGTTGCACTGATGGAATGAGCAATCCATTAAGGTTGATCATCAACCCCATGTTGTTGTTAGGGTATACAGTGTTCTTCTGGTTCTGCTCATCTTGCTCAGCATCAGTTCATGCAAATCCTTCCAGGCTTCCCTGAAATCCCATTCCTCCTGGGTTTTGTTTTGTTTTTTAGGTTTTTGCAAGGCAATGGGGTTAAATGGCTTGCCCAAGGCCACACAGCTAGGTAATTATTAAGTGTCTGAGGCTGGATTTGAACTCAGGTACTCCTGACTCCAGGGCCAGTGCTCTATTCACTGCACCACCTAGAGCCCCTCCCTCCTGGTTTCTAATAGAACAATAGTGTTCCATCACATACATATATCACAGTTTATTAAGCCTTTCCCCAATTAATGGACGCTCACTTGGTTTCCAATTCTTTGCCACCACAAACAGGGCTGCTAATGAATATTTTTGTACAAGTGATGTTTTTAACCCTTTTTTCATCTCTTCAGGGTATAGACCCAGTAGTGGTATTGCTGGATCAAAGGGTATACAAATTTTTGTTGCCCTAATTGGCATAATTCCAAATTGCTCTCCAGAAAAGTTGGATGAGTCCACAGATCCACTAACAATGTATTAGTGTTCCAGATTTCCCATATCCCTTCCAACATTGATCATTGTACTTTCTGGTCATATTGGCCAGTCTGAGAGGTGTGAGGTGGTACCTAAGAGATGCTTTACTTTGCATTTCTCTAACAGGTAGTGATTTGGAGCAATTTTTCATATGACTATGGATTGCTTTGATTTCCTCATCTGTAAATTGCCTTTGCAAATCCTTTGACCATTTGTCAATTGGGGAATGGCTTGGTTTTTTTTTAATTTAACTCAGTTCTCTGTACATTTTAGAAATGAGTCCTTCGTCAGAATTATTATAGATTGTTTCCCAATTTACTACAGTTCTTTTGATCTTTGTTACAGTGGTTTTATCTGTGCAAAAGCTTTTTAATTTAATGTAATCAAAATCATCTAGTTGGTTTTTGGTGATGTTCTCCATCTCTTCTTTAGTCATAAACTGCTCCCCTTTCCATAGATCTGACAGGTAAACTAGTCTTCTAATTTGCTTATAGTAATATTTTTTATGTCTAAATCCTGTATCCATTTGGATCTTATCTTGGTAAAGGGTATTAGGTGTTGGTCTAATCTAAGTTTCTTCCGTACTAACTTCCAATTTTCCAAGCAGTTTTTATCGAAGAGAGAGTTTTTATCCCAATAGCTGGACTCTTTGGGTTTAATCAAACAGCAGATTACTATAATCGTCTCCTGCTATTGTACCTAGTCTATTCCACTGGTCCACCACTCTATTTCTTAGCCAATACCAAACGGTTTTGATGACTGATGCTTTATAATATAATTTTAGATCAGGTAGGGCTAAGCCCCCTTCTTTTGCACTTTTTTTCATTAAATCCCTGGAAATTCTTGACTTTTTATTTCTCCATATGAATTTACTTACAACTTTTTCTAACTCATTAAAGTAAGTTTTTGGAATTTTGATTGATAGGGCACTAAACAGGTAGTTCTGCTTACAGTTTTAAGGGAGAGTTCATTCCATTCATATTGAAAGTTATAATTACTAACTCTTCATTGCCTTCCATGCTATCTTCCTTCTGTTTGTATTTTTCCCTTTTTTGTCCTTTATCCATATTCCCATGTTTTGTTTCTGAATACCACCACCTTCAGTGTGTTTGTCCTCTTAAATCCACCCCCTCGCCTTTTTTTTCCCCTTTCCCTTTTCCCCTTCATTTCTTCCGTTAGTTCCCCTTTTTCTCCCCCTCCCCATCCCCTGTTCCCCTTTCCCCTTTTTAATGCTTGAAAGGTAAGATAAGTTTCTTAATTTGTTTAAGTGTGTCTAAGTTAACTTTAAGCCAAGTCTGATGAGATGAAGATTCAAGTGGTTCTCACCTCCTCCCTTCATCCCTTTAATTACAATAGGTCTTTTGTACCTCTTGATGTAATGAGATTTACCCCATTCAGTCTTGATCCAACCTCCCTGCTCCTTACTGCCCCCCTTTTTAAAGAGGTATTGTTTTTAAATCATTCTATCTGAGTCACAGAATAGTTATGAGTGTCCATCACCTCCAGCTAAGTATGTTATCTCTAATAGAGTTACAATTCTCGAGTTATGAGACTCTTTCTCCCAAGTGGGTATATAGCCAGTTTCATCTTATTGTATAGCAGTTTTGGGCTTTTTTTTTACATTTTCATGTATCTCTTGAACCTCCTGTTTGATGTCCAAATTTTCTATTTATCTCTGGTCTTTTCATCATGAAATCTTAGAAGTCTTCCATTTCATTAAATGTCTATGTTTTTCCCTGGAATAGAAGACTCAGTTTTGCCAGGTAGTGGATTCTTGGCTGCATTATGTAGCCAAGTCCTGCGTAATCCTTACTGTGGCTCCTTGGTATTTAAATTTTTTTCTTTCTGACTGCTTGCAGGATTTTATCTTTTATCTGATAGTCCTGGAACTTGGCCACATTTTTTTGTGTTTTCATTTTAGGATCTCTTTCCAGAGGGGATCTATATATTTCTTTCTTTCTTTCTTTCTTTCTTTCTTTCTTTTTTTCAGGTTTTTGCAAGGCAAATGGTGTTAAGTGGCTTGCCCAATGCCACACAGCTAGGTAATTATTAAGTTTCTAAGACTGGATTTGAACCCAGGTACTCCTGACTCCAGGGCACTTTATCCACTGTGCCACCTAGCTGCCCCTATATATTCTTTCAATAACTATTTTGCCCTCTGGTTCCATGATATCAGGGCAATTTTCCAACATTAAACCCTGTAATATTAAGTCCTGGTTTTTTTTTTCTCTTCAATGTTCTCAGGAAGGTCAATAATTCTCAGATTCTCCTTTCTTTATCATTTCTTTAAGTCAGTGGTTTTGCTGATGAGGTATTTTACATTTTTTTTTCTATTTTTTCAATCTTGTTGTCTCATGAAGTCATTAGTATCCGCCAATTTCATTCTTTTTTTTACAGGAGAAGATTTTTCTTCCTTTATCCTCTACAACTTCTTTTCCAATTTGTCCATTCTATTTTTGAAGGACTTTTCTATTTGCCCAGATTTATGTTTGAGAGAATCATTTCCTTTTTGCATTTGCCCGATTGAAGATCTGAGTTATTCTCATTTTGTATTTGTCCAATTGTTTTTTCCAAGTATTTGTTTTCTTATTGTGAGATGTAAATTTTCTCTTGAGTTTCTTTTCTCAATTTTTCCAGTTGATTTTTAAACTACTTCCTGATTTCTTCAAGGAAGTCTTTCTGGGCTGAAGACCAATTCTTATTCTCCTCAGCAGTGCTAATTCTCTCTGGGTTAGGATCTGTCTCTTTTAAGTATTTCTCCATAGGCCCCCCTTTTCTCTGTCCTTTTTTCATCTTGTGTTTGGAGTGGGAGAAGCTGGCTCTCAGAGGTTTGCTTTTGAGGATCCTTGAGGTTTTGTTCACTTGGCTTAGTAATTCCATGGGCTAGCCAGTGGGGGGTGCTGGTTGCTTTTCCTGGAGTGAGGTCCTTAGCCTCAGGGTCTGAGTTGACCTTGAAAACTGGGCTGGGCCCTGGGGGAGGGAGTTAATCTCTTTCTGTTGAGTGAGCTCTGCTGCCCTGGGGGGGGGGGGGTTGTTTATTGTTTGTTTTGTGCAAAGGGCTCCAGAGAAAGTATAGAGCTCAGGTTCCTGGCCCAGCTGGTTATTCTCCAGGTGTGCTCTGAGACTGTGCTGGAACTCACCCTCCTGAAGCTCTTCTCCCCCTGGCCAAAGACTGCAGCTAAAGTTGCATCTCGCACCAGCCATTCACCAAAGTCTCCACAGCTGATGCTGACCCTCTGGCCTCCCCCAGCTGCCATACCCAGCGCTGATCCTCTGCTCTAGTCTCCAGCTCACCCATCATCCAGAGACAGACCTTTTTGGTAGGTGTTTTTCTAGCTTCTCTTTCTGGGTTTTGTTGATTGAATTTCTATTAAGAGGTTTCTCTCATGTTATTTCTGAGGGGAAAGAGGGAGAACTATCACAGTGTCTGTCTTCTCTCCACCATCTTGGCCAGAAGAGAGAAAATGACTTTTGTAAAACATTTTTCAAATCTAAGAATGCCATATAAATGTTAGCTATTATGATTATGTAGCCTTAATCTCTTGATTTCTAGTCCTATACTATTTTAAACACTAATAAGAGGCTCAAAAAAGGGATTATAACTACTATTCAGGATAGATGCAATAATAACATGATTGAGAGAAGGTAGTAATATTATGTTTTTATTTTTCTCTACAAAGGAGAAAAATCTTGGGGCTGGAAAGGACAGGACAAAAAATATCTAATAGGAATTTATAAACCAAGAGAATAGGCAGCCAGGTGGCATAGTGGATAAAACATCAGGCCTGGATTTAGAAAGACTCATCTTCCTGAAATTAAATGTAGTCTCAAAACACATACTAGTTGTACAGCTCTGGGTAAATCACCTAATTTATTTGCCTCATTTTCTTCATCTGTAAAATGAATTGAAGAAGACAAATGAAGAAATGGCAAATCATTCCTGTATCTTTGCCATGAAAATCCCAAATGAGGTCATGGAGAGCTACACTGCACTGAAACAACTGAACAACAACTGAAAGGAGGAGGGAGCTAACAGTTGAACTTCATCCTAAGATACTGAAAGAACTGGTGAATGTAATTGCTGAGTCACTGTTTCAAGTGGATTTCAAAAGTAAATTCCATTAAATACATACATTTATTCTGTGCAAGGTTTTGAAACATCAGAGAAGTCAAGAGTAAAATGAAAAGTCTTTGACAACAAGCAACTTACTCTTCAGATGATCATTTACATGGATAAGTATACTACAAAGTAAAATTAGAGAGATAGGGCATTAATCAGTGGGAGTTTTCAAGAGTGGGGAAAATGGGAGAAGTACCACAGAACTGGGAAGAAGACAAATGATCCAATTTTCACAAAAATGGGAGGAAGGTTGAAGTCAACAGTAAAACAATGAGTTTGACTTCAACATCTAGAAAAATTTTTGACATATTACTAAAAGAATGGTCTGTTGGGGCACCTGGGTGGTTCAGTGATAGAGCACCAGCCATGGAATCAGGAGGACCTGAGTTCAAATCTAGCCCCAGATAGTTAATAATTACCTAGTTATGTGACCTTGGGCAAGTCATTTAATGCCATTGCCTTGCAAAAACCTTAAAAAAAAAATGGTCTGTGGACATCTTGAAAAGGACACTAAAGTCACCAAAAAGGTCCCTTAGAAGCTACAATTTTCATTACTTTCACATTTTCTGACAGCAGAGAAATGGAAACCATCTCCCATTGAACAGAGATGGTTAATAAAATTCTGGTCCATGAATGAAATGGAGCATTACTTTGCCACAAGAAATGATGAATTTAGAGAAACAAAGGAAGACATGAACTGATGAATGACGAATAGAACTAGGAAAACAAAAGTGACTACCATGACAAATAGAAAGAACAATAAAACAAAATTAAACACTGTGTAATTATAAGTTAAGCTTTGCCCTAGAAAAGAATTAAGAAAATACACCTCAATCTTTTTAGAGCAGAGGTGGATGACTATGGATATGATATTACCAGACATAGAAGTTTTGGTTTTGCTGAAATTAAAAAAAAAAATTTTTAAATATGTTACCAGGGAAGACACTAAGAAAAGTAAAATAGTGGAGTGTCAGAGCAGGTGGTCACATTCAGTCTTATATGTATAAAAATATTTATAGCAGCTTTTTTAGCAATGTCAGGAAACTGGAAATTAAGGGAATGTTCATCAAGGGGAATGGTTGGACAAGTTATTTTCATATAAAAGAACCTCAGTGCACTATAAGAAGTGATGAAGAATTGATGCAGAGTGAAGTGAGCAGAACCAGAACAATTTATATAATAAGAACATTGTAAAAACTCTAATCAATTCAATTACTAATCATAATTCCTGAAGGCTAAAACAATGAAGAATGCTACCCACTTCTTCATGAAAAAGTGCTATTTGAACTGCAGAACATAATATACATTTTTCATGGCTAAAATAAGAATTTATTTTGCTTAACTGTATATTTCGTGTGTGTTTTTTTGTTTATTCAGAGGGAAAAAAAGAAGAGAAAGCAAATATAATTAACAAATGTTATTTGAAAAACAACTAAATTTTTTGGAAGAATATGATAAAATTAAAGGCATCAACAAAAATATCTAAAGGGAGAAGCAAATTAGTGCAATGGATAGAGCACCAGCCCTAGAGTCAGGAATACCTGCCTTCAAATCATGCCTCAGACAATTACTTAGCTGTGTCACTTATCCCCATTGCCTTACAGCACCCCCCCCAAAAAAAAATCTAACTAAAAATCACCATCCAGAACCACTGCCTAGCAGATTGTGCCAAACTGTCTTCATTACTAGAATGGTAGATTTGGGGAAATACTGTGCAACATTTGTAATCTAGATTTCAAACTCACACTGACATTTTACATGCTTCTTTTTCAATCTAATTTTGGATTGGTGGAAATGATTATTCTTTGTGGTTGGTTCAAGAGCTTTGTAGAGAAGACAAATATTCAATTCCAGCTTGGGGAGAAAACACATCTGGTTCCAGACTCTCTTTAGGGAGAAACCCAGAGAGAGAAAAAATGACTTTGGAACATGGCAAATGTGTAGAAGAGCTAGAGTCTCAATAATTCACTTCCCTAGAGGCTAGGAAATTTTCCATTGTGTGATATTGTAACCCTTCTTTTGACTGAGCTTCCGCTGTTAGAGCTCTATATATTCAATTCTCTGTATAATCTGTATGAGTTTTCTGATTTCTGTTCCTTATTTGCTTAGATAAATGGGTTTATTTGCTCTTCACCCTTTGTGATGGCCTTTTTTTACATTTGATGGGAGAGATGAAAAGCATAATATCACGACCAAGAAAGAAAACAGCTTGAACCTAGGAAGGTGAAGAGATATACTTCTAGTTCAGTGCTACCCCCTTCTCAGAGGCAGAGAGGCCAGTCTCATAACCCTTCTTCTGTTTCCCTGAAGGTAGGAATCAATGTTCTCCAAGTGAGAAATATTCCAGCAATATCAGTGCTTCTTCTGAGCTATATTTGGGCAACACATATAGAAAACACATCTAATACACACCTTACAGTGTAATTGTTTCACGCTGTGTTTGTGGACAGAATTTAAGTTTGATAATTGTATGGTTAGGTAGATTCAAAACCGGTTAAATTATTAGATCCAAAAAATGATCCTTAAGTTTCAGTGACAACTTGAAGAGAAGTCTCTAAAAGCGTGTCTCTCTATCTATTTTTGCCCCTGTACTGCTGTTTGTTTTTTTAATCAATTTGGATTGAATAGATTCATGTACTTTTCAGATTTTTAGAGGACATAAGGTTAGTAAGGTATAACATATTGAATGACAGAGTCAGAATCCAAAAATATCTCAATAGTCTGGCAGTATGCTGAATCTTAACTTTTTTGAATGAGATGACATTTAATAGGGATTAGTGTATAAAGCTCTATTCTTCAGTTAGAAAAAATAAATTTCATGAGTAGAAATGGATGAGACATGGCTAGATAGTAATTTATATGAAAAAAAAAGATCTGGATATCTTTGTAGGAACTACAAATTCCTTATGACTCTAAGCCAAAACCTCTAACATGCTCTTAAATTAAAGAGAAATTGTCCAGAATGAGGGAGGGTGATAGTTTTTCAATATTCTACTTTGGTTAGGTCATCTGTCATAGAATTAATCATAGACTTTGAAGCTGGAAGGGACCTTAGAGGCCATCTGATTCAATTCCTTCATTTTACAAATGAGTAAGCTGAGGCCAGCAGAGGTTTAGTCTATCTTGTCCAAGGCTACACTAGTAGTAGGTGACTGATGTGAAATTAAAACTCAGGTCCCATGACTCCAAAGTTCTTAATCTTTCCATTATATCACAATGCTTTCTGAAGTCCTGTGTCTGGTTCTAAGTACCCTACATTTTAGGGAGAACATCAAAAACACTATACAATGCCCCCCAGAAATGTACTTAGGATGGTGAAGTACTTTGAGATTATGCCATGAGTAACACTTGAAAGATGAGACCACATTTAGAGATCAGAAAATTTAGTCACAATGATAACTGAAAGATTTTCTATTGAATGCAGTATTAGACTCATTCTGTCTGGCTCTGGGACCAGGAGGAATGGGCAGAATTTGAGTAAATATAAATAAAAATCATCTGATTAGACACAACCAAAAGCATATTGGACTGCCTGAGGAAGTAGTGGGTTTGTTTTTACTAAAGATCTTTCTTTTTTCCCCTTTTATTGAGCTTAACTTTGCTATTTTGCCACTCTTACCCTTTGTATCTCATTATGCCATCTGGGACTAAACACAATAAATCATATCTTACCCTGACAGCCCTTTAAATACTTGAAGGCAGTTGTCATGTTCCCTTAACTTTTCCTTTTCTAGGGTAAAGTTCTCCAAGCCCATCAATTGATTCACATTTGGCACAATCTTGAGGTTCTTTGCTGTGAAGGTTGCTCTTTTCTAGATGTTCTTCAACTTTAAATATCCTTTTAAAAATGTGGCATCAAGAACTGAACTAGATGATATATGGGTTGACAAACAGGATTGCAGGACTATTATATCCCTAAGTCATATACTTTGTCTCTAGGGTTAATGTAGCCTAAGAACTATTTGGATACCAGATCAGACTTTTAACACCTTTTGAGTTTTCAATTTCCTTCTTTTAACCTTTATCATTACTCTCTGTCCCTATATCCCATCTGGAGCCCTTGTTCCAGCTACAATGGCATTCTAACAATACCTTCTTCTCCCATAACTGTTGAAGTAGAACAGCCCCTGTTCTGTCCACCATATTGCTTCCTTCCCCTTCTCCCCTCAAGTTCCACCTCTTCTAGGAAGTCTTTTCAAAGCGAGCATAACTCACCCTACTCACCAACATTATTTTGACCCTCTTCTTTTAACCTCAATACACTTTTTAGTTACATAGCTTATGAGCTCCTTAGAAAAGAAACTATATGTCTTTTCCCCCAATACCTATTCAAGGACTAAGTAAGAAGTAAGAAGTATTTATCAAATGAATGAAAGAGATTCCATGTTTGAGTCATTTGTGAGAAGCTTATTGAATTATAAACATTTTGATGCTAGGGACCACCTGAGTTCTTTAATATGTACCACCAAGTTCTCTGACTACACAGTCATGAACCCTGTGGGCACTTAATAAATAGACACCGAGTGACTTCTCCCGATGAGCCAGGAAGCCTGAGTAGCCATGCCACTCCTCATTTCTCTACCCCACAAGTCAGTCTTCTGATTAAGACTCAGTTTCTTCCCAGGGTTCCATGGAAGGTCACCTGCAATAATGGAGGGGGAAAAAAAAGTTCCTTTGGACCTTCAATCTCAATCAAGAAATAGGCACAATCCTGGCTATGGTGAAACATTCTCTACTGTTATCTTCCCTGTCAGGTCACATCCAATTTCTTGCTTTGGTTGCCTCTCATTTCTGATCCATCACTTCAAATTCTATTCCATCTCTGAGGACTATCTTTATAAAGTACCACTAAAATGGCTTTTCATCAGCTCTTCAATCCAGGAATAACAAAAAGTAAAAAAAAAAAAACCTGGAAGGTTAGTTCCTTGCTGGAAGCTTAACTTCATTAACTTTTTTCATTTTAAAGAATTAAAACACTGTAAGAAGTTTTTTGGTTTGTTTTTTTAAAAAACCAAGAGGAAAACTGGGATGCTGAACTATTAGTACCCAGACAATGCACCTAACTTGACATAAGAGAACATGGAGTTGTTTCTTGTCACTGAGATGGAGCTACACTGAATTCTTTATAATCTTTCACTAAGCTCATTCAACAAACTATTATGTACACACTGAGTATGGAGCATTGTACCAGATGTTAAGGGAGATATAGTTGGTTCTGACTATGATCAGCTCTTATTTGCAAGATGGCGCCCATTTTGAATTTTTCATATGACTCTGACTCGTCCAAGTCATGTTCTGTGTTGTAGTATAATTATTTGTGTTATTATCTCAGACTTCTCCATGGTGTTACAGACAGGAATGATGTCATTTTAAAAATCTATTTTCCAGGAGCTCTATCAGTGGGTAGAGCATTGGCCCTGGAGTCAGGAGGATTTAATATTCAAATCCACATTTATACACTAAGCACATGACTCTGGACAAGTCACTTAACCCTGATTGCCTCCAAAAAAAGGAAAAAAAAACATTTAGATTCTCCTGCTAGATCTACTTCCTAGGCAAGTGATGGATTTCCCAATCTAGAGCATAGTGCCTTAACTACCTATAGGGAGATGGTGTGTAGTCTATATAGTCATGAAACAGGAGATTTAAAAAAAGGCATTGGTCCACAGGAAGATTGAACTAGTACTGATTGCAATGTTCTCTTTAATCATTGACTATGATCTGGAAATTTGCAAAATATGCTCTGTAAGGAAAACCTTAGAGGTTATTTAGTCCAACTCTTTTTGTGCCACTCCATTTTCTTTAGAAAAAGAAAAATTGAGGCCTAAGAAGTGACTTCTCAATGTTACACAATTAATAGATAGCAATTTGGAAATCCAATCCAATGTATTTTTCCCCCTGTCACTATCTCCCAACTCTCAAAAGTCAAAGCTGGGAAAGATGTTCAGGTACTATGGCAACTGAAATATAGAAGTACACTGGGGGGTTCTGGTCATTTGTACTGTTTTCACAATGATAGAATCGTTCTATCCCAGCTCTTTCTTGGGTTTTTCTTTACCTTCTTCCTATTGACAAGAGGTCTATGACTTCATTCTTCCCCTCAGTTTCAGAGATCAGATCCCACAACCCCTCAAAAGAATCCTTCATTTCAACTTACTTGGCAGTCTGATCATCTGAAAAGTGGTTCAGCTTCCCTTCTTTGGATGAAAAAGTTCCAATGTGGAGGACTTTGTTCTTTTCCCCCAGCTTCCCAATCATAGGACATATCAGACTCATATTCCTCTGAATCTACAGGTCAACAAAAGCAGAAATGTTACATTTTGGAAGCCATGGGAACCACAATATTCCCTCATCATTACTTTAATCATGAAAACAAGAGTAGCTTGAATGGGTAATAATAATTTACAGGAACATCACTCATGGCCAGAGATTCACAAAATAAGTCATTGACATTTATAGAGAACTTATAAATTTTCAAAGTTTTTTTTGCATACAATATTTAATTGTATCCTCCAGCCTTAGGAGGTAATGGGGTACAGGCATCATCTTTAATTTACAGAAGAAGAAAACAACCTTCATGTTGAGGTAACTTACTCAGGATCTCATAGATAGTAAATGTTAAGAGACAAAATGTAAACTTAAGTCTCCTCTGACTCCAAAACCAGCTCCTATTTCACTACACAAATGTGATCCTTTTCTATTTCAGGAAATTTATACAGCTTCTACAACCATCAGCATTATCAATTATCAGTCATGTTCTCAGCTTACAATTTCCCAAAAGCTTTCTCATGTCATCCTCACACCAAGCTTGTGGAAAGCATTGCTAAATAGCAACTTTAGTTTCACTGTAAATGAAAATCAGCTAAAGCAGACCAAGATCCATAGAGGTAGGTTAGGAACTCTCAAGTCTATAACATAGATCTCAGAAGTTGCTGTTCATAGCACCACTCCCTCCTCCTCCTATTCCCATCCCTGAGAGCACTCATTGTACACCTCTATCCTCACTGAGGTAACAGCTCTTACTGGATTCTAGCAATTAACAACCAATGAGGAATGATTGTATTAGTGCTCCATTCACCTCTCTCATTAATGACTGATCTTGTCATTTCTGCCTTTGTAATAGCTCTTTTATACATCCCATTTTCCTCATTAAAGTAGCTATTATCCTAGTGCAGGTTCATCATGTGTGCTACTGCAATCATTTTCTGGTTGTTTTCCCTGCCTCAAGTCTCTCTCAACTCCTGTTAATCCTCCATTCAGCTGCTAAAGTGATCTTAAAGTGTAAGGATGCTCATGTTACAACCCTACTCAATAAACTCCAGTGGCTCTCTTATTACTTCCAGGATAAGATTTTTTGGCTTAAAATTTTTTATAGTACTTTATTTTTTCTCAATTACATGTAAAAATCATTTTTAACAATTCATTTTTTAAGACTTTGAATTCCAAATTCTCCAACTCTTCCCCCCCTTCATTTAGAAGACAAGGGATTTAATATAGATTATACATGTACAGTCATATAAAACCTTTCCATATTAATCATTTTATGAAAGATAGTACAGACCCCCCCAACCAAGAAAAGTATAAAGAAAAAAAAGTTCAATTTGATCTGCATTATTCAGATCTTTCTCTAAAGATGGATAGGATTTTTTTTATCATAACTCTTTCAAAATTGTCTTGGATCATTGTGTTGGTGAGGATATTTGTTATCCACAACTGATCATCATACAAAATTGCTGTTCCTGTGTATATGCTTTTCTTAGTTCTGCTCAGTTCATTTTGGATCAGTTCATGTCTTTCCAAGATTTTCTGAAATCTTGGGCACAATTGTATTACACACAATCATATACTACAACTTGATAGCCATTCCTCAAGTGATGGGCATCCCCTCAATTTTCAATTCTTTGTCACCAAAAAAAAGAGAGCTACTAAATTTGTGTATAAATAAATCCTTTTCCTTTTTTTCCCCTCATTTCTTTGGGATACAGACGTAGTAGTGTTATTTATTGGGTCAAAGGTTATGCATAGTTTTATTGCCCTTTCAGCATAGTTCCAAATTGTTTCCAGATTGGTTGAATCTGGAATAATGCTTTAATGTCCTGATTTTCTCACAATCCTTCCAACATTTGTCAATTTCCCTTTTTTTTGTCATATTAGCCAATCTGATAGGTGTGAGGTGATACTCAGAGCTGTTTTAATTTGGATTTCTCTTCTACATAGTGATTTAGAGCATTTTTTAAATGAATATAGATAACTAATTTTTTTTGTAAGGCAAATGGGGTTAAGTGGCTTGCCCAAGACCACACAGCTAGGCAATTATTAAGTGTCTGAGACCGGATTTGAACCCAGGTACTCCTGACTCCAGGGCTGGTGCTGTATTCACTATGCCACCTAGCCACCCAGATAACTGATTTTTTATTTTATTTTATTTTATTTTTAGATTTTTCAAGGCAATGGGGTTAAGTGGCTTGCCCAAGGCCACATGGCTAGGTAATTATTATGTATCTGAGGTCGGATTTGAACCCAGGTACTCCTGACTCCAAGGCCGGTGCTCTATTCACTGTGCCATCCAGCCACCCCCGATAACTGATTTTTTTAAATGAAAAATACCTGATTAATATAATTTGACCATTTATCAATTGGGAAATAACTTCTATCCTTATAAATTTGACTCCATCTTCTATATATTTGAGAAACTTTATCAGAGAAACTTGCTATGAAAAAATTTCCATAGTTATGGATTACTATGTATTTTCCTTTAGCTTATTTTCTTTTTTTTATGAGTTTTTGCTAGGCAATGGGGTTAAGTGTCTTGCCCAAGGCCACACAGCTAGGTAATTATTAAGTGTCTGAGACCAGATTTGAATCCAGGTACTCCTGACTCCAGGGCTGGTGCTCTATTCACTATACCACCTAGCCACCCCTTAGCTTATTTTCCTCATTTATTCTCCTTTTTCTTCATCCTGACCCTCCTCAGAAGTGCTTTGCTTCTGATCATCACCTCCACCAATCCATTTTCCCTTCTATCCCCCTTTTCTTATCTCCTTCCCTTCTTACTATCCCTGTAGGTTAAGATAGTTTTCTACACCCAATGGAGTGTGTATGTGCTATTCCCTCAAGCTAATTCCAATGAGAATAAGGTTGTCTGCCACCTCTCCCATCGTCCCCTCTACTGTAAAAGTTCTTTTATGTGACATAATTTGTCCTATTCTACCCCTGCCTTCCTCCCTTCTCCCATTATAGTCATCTTTCTCAGTCCTTAATTTTATTTTTAGATATCATTCTATCAGAGTTAACTCATACTCATGCTCTCTATATTGCTTCTAACTGCCCTAATGAGAAAGTTTTAATGAGTTACAAGTATCATTTTCCAATTTAGGAATGAAACAGTTTAACCTTACTAAATCCCTTAAGATTCCTCTTTCCTGACTATCTTTTTATTCCTCTGTACTCTTGCATTTGAAAGTCAAAATTTTTATTCAGCTCTGATCTTCTCATCAGGAATGCTTAGAAGTCATCTAATTCATTAAATATCTACTCCCCCCCCCCCCATATTTTATACTATATTTTGATGGGAAGGTGATTCTTAGTTGAAATCTTCATTTTTTTTTATCATTTCTTAATTTCTTTACTCATTCTTTTTTGTTGTTTAGGTTTTTGCAAGGCAAATAGGGTTAAGTGGCTTGCCCAAGACCACACAGCTAGGTAATTATTAAGTGTTTGAGACTGGATTTGAACCCAGGTACTCCTGACTCCAGGGCTGGTGCTTTCTCCACTGTGCCACCTAGCTGCCCCCCTTTACTCATTCTTTATATCAAATTATAAGCCTTCTAATCCTTTAATATAGAAGCTGTTAAATCTTAATTCTGACTAAGGCTCTATGATAATTTAATTTTTAGTTTCTGGTTCCTTGCAAATTTTTTTCCTTGTCCTGGGGGCTCTGAAATTCAGTTAAAATATTCCTAGGAAGTTTCATTTTTGGATCTCTTTTAGGAGGTGAGTGGTGAATTTTTTCAATTTCCATTTTAACTTCTGTCTCTAGGATTTCAGAATGGTTTTCTTTAATAATTTTTTGAAATGTAATGTGTAGACTTTTTTTGATCATGGATTTCAGTTAGTCCAATAATTCTTAAATTATCTCTCCTCAATCAGTTTTCTAGGCCATTTGTTTTTCTAATGAGATAGTTCACATTTTCTACTATTTTTTCATTCTTCTGATTGTTTTACTATTTCTTGATGTCTCATGGAGTCATTAACTTCATCTCCACAGTTCTAAATTTTAAGGAATTCTTTTCTTTTCTTTTTTTTTTAGGTTTTTTGCAAGGCAAAAGGGGTTAAGTGGCTTGCCCAAGGCCACACAGCTAGGTAATTATTAAGTGTCTGAGACCAGATTTGAACCCAGGTACTCCTGACTCCAGAGCTGGTGTTTTATCCACTATGCCACCTAGCCACACCCTGAGGTTACTTTGAATGGGATTTCTCTTTCTAGCTCTTCCTGCTGTATCTTGTTAGTCATATATAGAAAAGTTGAGGATTTATGAGGGTTTATTTATTTTATAACATGCAACTTTGCTAAAATTGCTAATTGTTTCCAGTAGTTTTTTGGATGATTTCTTGGGATTCTCTAGGTAGATCATCATGTCATCTGCAAAGAGTGAGAGTTTTGTCTCTTCCTTCCCAATTCTAATTCCTTCAATTTCTTTTTCTTCTTTAATTGCTGAAGCTAACATTTCTAATATGATATTGAATAATAGTAGTGATAATGGGCACCTCTTTTTCACCCCTGATCTTATTGGGAATGCCTCTAGCCTATCCCCATTGAATATAATGCTTGTTGATGGTTTCAGACAGATACTGCTAATTATTCTAAGGAACAGTCCATTTATTCCTACACTCTCTAGTGTTTTTAGTAGGAATGGATGCTGTATTTTGTCAAAAGCTTTTTCAGCATCTATTTATATGATCATATAATTTCTGATAGGTTTATTCTTGATATGACTGAGTATACTAACAGTTTTCCTAATATTGAACCAACCCTGCATTCCTGTGATAAATCCTACTTGATCATAATGTATTACCCTCGTGATAACTTGTTGTAATTGTTTTGCTAAGATTTTATTTAAGATTTTTGCATCTATATTCATCAGGGAGAGAGGCCTATAATTTTCTTTCTCTGTTTTAACTCTTCCTGGTTTAGGTAACAGCACCATATTGTTTTCATAGAAAGAGTTACTCAGAGTTCCATCTTCCCCTATTTTTCCAAAGAGTTTATATAGAATTGGAACCAATTGTTCCTTAAATGTTTGGTAGAATTCATTTGTGAAACCATCAGGCCCTGGAGATTTTTTCTTAGGGAGTTCAGTGATGGCTTGTTGAATTTCTTTTTCTGAGATAGGGTTGTTTAGGTATTTAATCTCTTCATTTAACCTGGGCAACTTATAGTTTTGTAAATATTCATCCATTTCACTTAGATTATCAAATTTATTGGCATAGAGTTGGGCAAAATAATTTCAAATTATTACTTTAATTTCCTCCTCATTGGTGGTGAGTTCACCTTTTTTATTTATGATACTAGCAATTTGGTTTTCTTTTCTTTTTCTTAATCAAATTGACCAGAGGTTTATCAATTTTATTGGTTTTTTTCATAATACCAACTTTTTGGTTTTATTTATTAATTCAATAGTTTTTTGCTTTAGATTTTATTAATTTCCTCCCAATTCTGCTTTTTAAGAGGTCCTTTCCTTCAGTATTTTTTGTAATTTTTTACCAATATGGTGACCCCCTTTTTCATAATTTTCTTGCACCACTCTCATTTCTTTTTTTTTTCTTTTGTTTTTAGGTTTTTTGCAAGGCAAACGAGGTTAAGTGGCTTGCCCAAGGCCACACAGCTAGGTAATTATTAAGTGTCTGAGACCGGATTTGAACCCAGGTACTCCTGACTCCAAGGCTGGTGCTTTATCCACTACGCACTCTCATTTCTTTTTAAAAATTTTTTTTAATTCAAGGCAATGGGGTTAAGTGACTTGCCTAAGGTCACACAACTAGGTAATTTTTAAGTGTCTAAGGCTGGATTTGAACCAAGGTCCTTCTGATTTCAGGGCTGGTGCTCTAGCCAACTAGCTGCCCCTCTCATTTCTTTTTCCAATTTCTCCTCTACCTCTTCTTATTTGATTTTTAAAATGCATTTTAAGTTCTTCCAGAAATTCTTTTTTCCTCAGGAAATGATTTTTCCTCCTCTCCTTTAAGATATCTAGTAAGAAGCATTAATTCACTCCCTTCTGGGACAACTCACTTTACTTTTAGGACAGCTCTAATCATTAACAAGGGTAGCCAAATGGGAAGTCAGAAAGACTCATCTTTCCAAGTTCAAATCCTCAAGACACTTTCTAGCTGGGTGACCCTGGGCAAGTCACTTAATCCTGCTTGTTTTGGTGACTTCAGCTGTAAAATGAGCTGGAGAATGAAATGGCAAACCACTCCAGTATCTTTCCCAAGAAAACTCCAAATGAGGTCATGATGAATTGAACACAATTGAAACAACTGAACAATAAATTGATAGAAAGGCTTGCCTTCTCCCTAGATGAAATATGTCCTAGTTCTATTCTCCAGGACAAAACAGAATGAGATATTTTCATTTAAATACCCAATGAAGTGAAAGGAAAACAAGGGGTTCTAGTTCCATGGAAAATTATTAATTTTATTGTGGTTGACCTGTTGCTGTCTTTTAGCTCAAAACCCCTGAGTGACTCACTGTATGGATGGAAAGGATCAGGAAAAACTGATAAACCCAGGGGAAAGTGCTGCCCATTAGGCCAGAGGGTAAGTTTAATAGCCAGAGTGTAAGTAGAGCAAGGGCCAGAAGGAAGAGGGAGGAAACAGTGTCCCAGGCAAAAAGGAATGTGAGAATACCAAGGCAAATTTCAGTCTGAAAGGAAAGCTATTTCCTTTATCAGAGCTGTGAAAGAAAGGACTACAGACTCTTGTCTATCTATGTTTTTGAGGGTTATATACAGATACTATTTCTTTCTCTCTCAGGTTTATCAAACTCTCTCAAAGGTTCCTGGGTGTTTTATTTTTTTTATTTTATTTTATTTTTTTTAGATTTTTGCAAGGCAAATGGGGTTAAGTGGCTTGCCCAAGGCCACATAGCTAGGTAATTATTAAGTGTCTGAGAATGGATTTGAACCCAGGTACTCCTGACTCCAAGGCCGGTGCTTTATCCACTATACCACCAAGCCGTCCCTTGTTTTATTTTTTTAAATCACTGTCCTAGTCCCCACTCCTTCATCTCCAGTCTAGAAGACTAAATTTAGGGTCAGAAAACCTGGGTTCCAATATTAACTCTATTTGGGTATAAGTCACTTCACTCCTTTAGACATCAATTTACTCATCTGTAAAATGAAGGAGTTGAAATATCATCTCTCAGGAACCTTCCAGCTCTAAATTCTATGCTAACTCATCCTGAAACTTGAAGAACCTGAGACTTAGAGCCTTGCTAAGGCTCTAAAACCTAAGGCAGTTTCAAACCAAGAAAACAGACAACTCCTCAAAGAGATGATTTCTCTTCCTCTCTCCCTCAAAAGAAGAATACCATTGGCAACAATCTATTGGAGAAATATCAAGTGACAAAAATCTAGATCATAAACCATAATGGTCTGGGTTCAAATACCAACTCAGCCATTTATTTCACCCATCTGAACCAATTTCAGCAATTGTAAAATGGAGATCACAATACTTACACTACCTGTATATCATGGAGTTTTGTGAGAAAAGCAATTTTTAAAGGGCTATGAAAACATAAGAAAGCATTATTTGTTTACTTATTAATCCTGAGAGCTGCCATTCCCTGAGAGAGAAAAAGTCAGTTTGAGTAAGAGTTTTGTAGACATCAAATTCTTGACTGCTTCATTTCTTCTGTGGAAAGAAACTTATATTTTTTCAACTGATACAAGATATATGCATATATATATATATATATATATATATATATATACATACATACATGCATCTATATCTATATTTATATCTATCAGTGAATATATGAACTTAACTTTCTCAACAGAAATTTCAAGAAACTCATTCCTCCTCTGGCCCTGAAGCCTTGTAATTCCCCACCCTTACTCATTCCAGGACAGGTGGGATCAACCTTACCTTCCCTGAGGAGGTAACCAAACCAGCCGATCATTAACAACAGCAGTAGACCAAATGGCAGGCAGAGCCAAAAAAAGAGGAAGGAAAATGTGAGATCATTCACCAGAGGTACCAGGGGGTACTTCATTTCTTGTGTCCAGCAGGGGATGGTCCTGGCTGAGCCAGTGAAACTGAAGTTTGGCTTTTCCCTCCAGCTGGCTCTTGTGATTGAAATGATGATGTAACAAAGGGTCAAGGAGACCTGGGACTGGCTGAGATTATAGCCTGGGGATTTATTTAGACATAAGGCATAGCATGAACTGAGGAAAAGGATCAGAGAGAAATTTGAGACTCTGAGGACTGATTCTCCTTTCTCCTGTGTTGACCACCCACATACACATTCACTAATAATCAGTCTTTGAAGGAACTACATTAAGAACCAGGCTGGGAGGATTAAGAAAAAACTTTTTTAGGAGGAAGACTTTTTCTGTTTAGCTGTTTTTCCACTTGTTCCTTAAGAATGCAGTTTACATTTGATCAAAAGTGCACCCAACACAAGACTATTCCCAACTTTTGGAAAATCAGTAAACAACAGGAAACTCACCCCCTGAAATCCACATTTCTGCCCTATGGTCAATTTTAGAAGTCACTATAATATGTCTTGGGACCAACCTAAGCAGGTCCCCTCAGGAGCAGTGGAAAATTTCATAAATTGACAACTTGTTGACTTGAAGGAGGATGGGTCATGAAATGGTTCAGCTTAAAAATAACAATACAGAACAAAGGTTTCAACCCTCTTAAAAAGGCTGCAGCAACCCAAGATAATCCTAGCCTGGAGTTATACAAAAAAATTTATTCCAACATTTACTTTATTTATTTCAAAATTCAGATGCTGCCCTGCAATCCACTCGAGGTTTGAGAATGATCATGCCCCAGAATATAATTTACCTATATGACTGGGTGCCTTCCAGAACATTTGTTAAAACATTTTCCCAGGATGTTAGCTCAATGGTACTTTTGCATATTGAGGCATAATCTTAGTCAGGTGCCTTGATGAGGCCCAAAGTTTAATAATGTCTCCCAGTCCAACAATACTGAAACTAAAGCTGGGAGAATTGCTAGGGAAGGGGGCTTGGAAGGATCAGTTGGAGTTCTTTTATCAGTGAAGAAATCACAAGACTTTCTGAAAGACAGGTAAATTTTACTTAAGTTTTAATTCCTAGGTTACTGCAAAAACTTCAAGTCAATTCACATAGTTCTTTAGCAAAGTAAAGAGAGTAAGTTTTTTTGAATTTTTATTGAATTTTACAATTTTTCCCCTTAATTTTGCTTCTGTCCCCCCACTCCACCCACAGAAGGCAGTTTGATAGTCTTTACATTATAAGAAAGTAAGTTTTTTAAAAGAAGATAGTAAGTTTAAGCAAAGAAGAAACAGCTACAAGCTAGGTTGGGTGAAAACATTAAGGACAACTAAGAAGAAAGAAAGAGACATAGCTACAAGATGGGTGGCTGGGCTTAGGTCAACATAGATCCACCATGAAGAAGAGGGTGGGCAGAACCTTTTATAGGGATCCTAGTTTATCTCCTGTAGAGGAAGTAGTCAGGGGAAGGGATCAAGGAGTGACCCACCTGGGAATGACTGGAGTTGAGCATCCAGGCTATGTACCAGACAGGCTGGGGGGGGGGGGTAGGGAAAAAGGACAGAGGTTACTTCCAATATTATCTAAGCAATTTACATTTCAGAAAAGGGTTAGTGTGAATGATAGGGAGAAATAGTTCCTTAATATTATAGGAAAGGACAGAGAAATCTTTCTCTATTATTTCTTCATCAAAACCATTCCACAATTATATCAAGAACTTCTCAGTAAAAACAGCCCTAACTGTGATTCATCATTGGGGAAAAACTTAGCAGCTTAGAAATTTCACTATCATTTGACATTTTCACTATCATTTGACATGACAATAAGTAGAGTCAACATTCACTTCTAACTGTGAGATGGCTAAACTTCAATTCACTTTATTGTAAGCTAGATCCATATAAGGCAGCTAATATCAACTTCCAGAAATACTTACCCCTTGACTTCAGTAGTAGGTTGGCTATTTGATGGTCAATGTCCTTATTATGTACTATTGAATCTCTTTTCTACATAGAAATAAAAGAAGCACTTTCATAGGCTAATGTAGTATTGAGCGGGGGAGGAAGAACCAAACTGGTATCAGTTCCCTACTGGGGGCTTTAACTTCATTTTGCTCTATATGAGTGTATAGATTATTCCTAAATGCTCTCCTGGTTATTCTTAATTTTCTTTTTCTCTTAGGGATCCATGAATCTTCTACCCATTGCATAAGAGCAAGGCTAATCTTACAAAATAAGTTTAAAAATTAGCTCAGAAGCTGTATCTCCAATTATCTTCTCTCTCTCTAAATGCATATAGCTATCATTTTCTGAACTCTAGTTATATATTGCCAACTGACTGTTGGACATCTCTGCCTTGAGGTCCCATAAGTGTCTTATCCAAAACAGAACCAGCTATAGACCTAGATATGAATAAAATGACAGATTATTTAGAACAAACCCCTTTATTTTGCAAGTGGTCCTGTACTAGTGTTTCCTATGTCAAACAAATAATTCCAAAGTTCTCGAGATCTTATGGTTATCTCTGTATTACTTTTGCTTTTTCTGACCCTGTGAGTACTTGCCCTGTATGAGTTCTCCATAAAATTGTCTCTTTGGGAAGCATATGTTTGGCATTTAGACAATATAGCATATCCATCAGAGTTGTGCTCTCTGCAGCAGAATTTGAATGCCTAATGTTTTATTTTGAGAAAGAACCTCGGTGTCCTGTATCTTATCTTGCCAGATGATCTTCAGAATCTTCTTAAGCCTATTCAGATAGATGTGATTGAGGTTACACAAGCATACAACAATGAGAGCACAACAGCATTGTAGCCCTTTAATTTGGTAGTCAGTCGAATAATTCTTTTCATTGGAGGCTCATTGGAGTCTCCAAAATACTGAGTTAGTTCTGGTAATGAATACATCAACCTCTTTATTAATATGTACATCCCCGGAAAGTATACTACCAAGGTAAGAGAACTTATCCACAATATTCAAAACTTCTACACTTGCTGTAATTGATGGTTCCACATATGGATGGCATGGCACTGACTGGTGGAGTACCTATATTTTCTTGGTGTTAATTGTTAGACCAAAATTAAAATAAGCAGCAGAGAATAGATCCATACATTTTGCATCTCAGCTTCAGAAGCTGTGTTGAATACACAATCATCTGCAAACAAAAAAAAAAAATCATGCACCAACACTCCTTCAACTTTGATCTTCCACTTCCTTTTCAAGTTGAATAATTTTTCATGTAGTTTGAATGCAGAGCAAAGCATATTATGTTCACTTTTTAAAACTTCTTTTATGGTTTTTCTTTCTTACTTAGGTTTTTCCCCCCTAGTTTTAATTCCTCTTTTACAACAAGACTAATATGGAAATATGTTAAACACAATTGAATATGTACAACTTTCACCATTTGTTTGCCTCTATGGAGAGGGGGGGAAGGAAGGAAGGATGGTAGAAAAAATGCAAAACTCAAAAACTTGTAAATGAACTAATGTTGCAAACTACCTTTAGTAATTTTAGTAGCATAACTGGAAAATTAAATTAAAAAAACTAAATTAAATTAAAAAATAATAATTTACAATAAGTGTGGTAGTTGACCTTGATGTGGTTTGTCCTCACTGAAGGAATGTGACAACATAGTTAAAAACAGCTGCAAAGGGGCAGCTAGGGAGTACAGTGGATAGAGCACTAGCTGCCTGGCTGTGTGACCTTGGGCAAGTTGCTTAAGCCTTGCAGAAACCAAAAATAAATTAATTAATTAATTAAACTGAAATAAAAACATCATGCTAAAAAGCATGGGAGCAAGCCTACAACCTTGCTTCTTTCCATTAGTGACTACAAAAGTGCGAGAGAATCATCCACTATCCAAAACTCATGCAAACATGTTGTAAAATTGATGTATGGTACTGATGAGCTTCTGTGGTCAAACAAACTGACATAATTTTACATAAGTCTTTGTGACTGACAATATCAAATGCTTTGGTCAGATCTACAAACATACACAGGCCTCTCTTCTGCTCCTGGAATTTTTTCCTAGAGATGTAGGGCAGCAAATACCATATGACCATTCCTTGGCCCTTTCTGAAGCCACATTGGCTTTCAAGTGAGTGACATCTTCCAGGTGAAAGATAAACCTATTAAAGAGAACTCTGGCAAAAATCTTGCAGGAATGATTAAGAGAGAATCTCTTCTGTGACTGTCACAGGTCAATCTATTCTCTTTACCTTTGATGTTTGTTCTTCATTCTCAAAGAAAACCATGACATCAGGATGATGCCAGGACAAGCACATAAATTGGATTTATTTGAGGGGGTGCTGTGCCAAGTCACCAGCCTCACTTTCTCCTCCAGAGTCATCTGGGTCCATTGGCTGTATATGAATCAGGATGACTGGAGATGGCCCTAGATATGAGGCAATCAGGGTTAAGTGACTTGCCTAAGCTCACACAGATAGTAAAGTGTCTGAGGTTAGATTTGAACTCCCATCCTCCTTACTCCAAGGTTAGTGCTCTATCCACTGCACCACCTAACTGCCCCCCTTTACCTTTATATAAATAGACTATGTCAGCCTCCTTGAACTCCTGGTGGATAACCTCCTCTTGCCATATAATCTGGATATTTCAGTCAACTTTTATATGAAAAGTGAATCACCCCCACCCCCACCTTGTAAATTTCACATTGAATAGAATCAGCAGGGGAGGAGCTAAGATTAGAGTAAAGGCAAGGATTCCTATGAGTTTTCCCCAAAACCACTCTAAATGCTTTTAAATAAAGACTCTAGGGGTGGCTAGGTGGCATAGTGGATAAAGCACCTGCCTTGGAGTCAGGAGTACCTGGGTTCAAATCTGGTCTCAGACACTTAATAATTACCTAGCTGTAGGGGCAGCTAGGTGGTGTAGTGGATAGAGCACCGGCTTTGGAGTCAGGAGTACCTGGGTTCAAATGTGACCTCAGACACTTAATAATTACCTAGCTGTGTGGCCTTGGGCAAGCCACTTAACCCCATTTGCCTTGCAAAAAAAACCTAAAAAAAAAAAGACTCTAACCAAATTCTAGAGTTATAGAACCACAAAAAGTCTGAGTGAAACAATTTTCAAGCCCAAGAAAACTTGGAAGATCTGTGGGAAGGGTCTATTACATCAGAATTAGAAAGGGCCCTCAGCACATCTCTGGTCATGCCAAAGAAAATTGGGCTCCAGACCTCAGGGTGCCTGGGCTCCTGGGGGCACCCAAGTACATGGCAGTGGTAGTGGTTTCCAGACCTCTCAAACCAAGGTTTAACAAGGACAACTTGAGAAAGGTTTAACAAGTTTTAACAAAGACAACTAATGGGAAAACTCTGGCCCAAGGGACCCAGGAACAGGCCTGGGGAGCCACCTGGCAGGGAGCCACCCAGCAACTGCTTCCATAGTGCTCTGACCCCAGACAGTAAGGGGTGCAGGGGAGATTATAGAGTTCTCTTGCTATTCCTTAGGCAGAACTCTTTACTTTAACCAAACCCATACCCTGGGCTTGACCTTAACAAAGAGTTAAAATAAAGTCATAGATTAAGAAAATGAGCAAACAATAGAAGAAGAAAAAATCCAACCATAGACAATTACTTTGGCCCTTATAGAGGATCAAAATACAAACTCAGAAACAAAGTCAAAGTCAAAGCTCCTACATCCAAAGTCTCCAAAAAAATATGAATTGGTCTCAGGCTATGGAAGAGCTCAAAAAAAGATTTTGAAAAATCAAATAAG